>NC_142364.1:26131399-26438065 GCF_059441175.1 Urocampus carinirostris | reverse complement strand
CGCAGCCGCGGCTGATTTCCTCCATGGCCACGCTGTACGCCAGGTAGTCCATGCCAGCACCACCAAGCTCATCGGGAACCTCCATGGCCATCACCCCCATAGCACCCAGCTCCAAGATCTGAACAGTGCACACACTCATGAATTGCCAGACGAGCGGCGAGGTGAGCACGCAGCAGACATGCCTGCTGTGCCGGGTACGTCTGCTCTTTGTCCAGCCGGGCGGCAATGGGAGTCAGCTCCTGATCTGCAAAATCCCGACACGTCCGCCGAAGCATATCATGTGTTTCTGGAAGCTGGGCCAGCTGCGACATAGCGCGGCCCCTGCGCATGCACACGCCAAGGCCTATGAGGAAAGCAACACCAATCAAATAGATATCGGCCCATCCGAGACACTAAATGGATTAAATCAAACGTTTTAGTCAACTCAATTTGGAGACTGATTTGTAAAATTATTTTTCACCCATCCATTTATTCAACAGCCTATTCATACAGTTATCCTTTTCAGGATCAAAACTAAGGCTGCAACAATTGGTCGATGTTGTCGACAAAAATAGAATTGGAAATGTCATTGATGTCAACCTTTGAAACATTGTATGCAGCGAGATTCGACATGTAATATAGAGACTTGAGAGAAAAGCGATAAAAGATCAGGATGAATAGGCCCAAAAAATAATAGTTACAACATAGTCCATCCATCCATTATCTGCACCGCTTATCCTCAGTAGGGTCGCGGGGGTGCTGGAGCCCATCCCAGCTATCTTCGGGCAGTGGGCAGGGGACACCCTGAACTAGTTGCCAGTCAGTCGCAGCGCAGACAGACCGACAACTCACTCGCTCAGTCACACCTAGGGACAATTTGAACCGGCCAATTAACCTGACATGCATGTTTTTGGAATGTGGGAGGAAACCGGAGTGCCCAAAAGAAAACCCACGCAAGCACAGGGAGAAAATGCAAACTCCGCACAGGAAAATTTGATCCCATGACCTCAGAACTGTGCCGCGGATGCGCTAACCACTCATCCGCCGGGCCGCCATTCAACATAGTACTTAAAAATAATAATATTGAGATGAAGAATAGTGCAATGTAACAATAGTGCAATGAAAATAAGTGATATAACATTTAGCAGCAGCAATTTGTAAAAACCCAATATAATTCACAAATGTACAATTGGAAGTAATCAAGTTATATTACTGCAATATTGTGGTATTCTGATATATATATATATATATATATATAATATGTATATCACATATTTTTGTCACAGTTTCGTGCAATAGTGTATATATTTTCACAGTTTCATTTGGCAACAGCAAAAAGAAAAATAAACCCAAAATTGTCACAAAATGGGTTTTCAGTTTTGTTCGTTTGTTTAGGGTTGTGATGGCCCTGGGGAAGAACCTGTCTCTGAGCCAAGTTTTCTAGTTTTGAGGGACATGTAGCGCTTACCAGAGGGCAACGGTCCAAAAAGGTGGTGGCTTGGGTGACACCCGTCTTTTACAATGATAATTGCTCTGCTACAGTATCGCTATAATCCAGCTGCAGATGTAGGAGGAGAGCCCCAGTTGGAAGAGTTTCTCGACCAGGATCTCCGTGACTATGGTGTTGAACGCGGAGCTAAAGTCCACTATAAGCATTCTGACATAGCTCCGGCGTTTTTCTAACGCAAAATAGTGGGGGGTGTATAAGACATTGCCGGCTTGCGATACTGTAGCAGAATTCAGTTTTCAACTATTGTCACAAGACACATTTTCCAAAGTTAGGAATCTTACATGATTATAATATTTGCTGAGACCAGACCATGCGCAAATGTATCTCTGTCTCGAGCGGTGAGATACAGTAATGACGGTATCAACATCAAATAGGGTTATAGGGTAGTTTGGGAGCCTTTTAACCTTGATTGGGTGGAGAAAAAGATTACTTGAAAGTTTTGCAAAGCAGACCTTGCTTAACATGCCAGTAACTCAGTGTTGCATCAACAGTTAGAGAAGTTGAACAAAAGAGTCTGACTCGCATTAGTAAGATTTAAGTAACATTCAAGTAACATTCAAGCCAATACAGTTTTGATGTCATGCTTTATACATTTCATAAACATACATTTCTATACAAAAGAGAGCTTGAGTAATATGTGTGACTGTGCTTGACAAATTTATTCAAAATTATAAAAGTATGCAGTTTAAAGAGACCTTTTGAGAATCATTAAGTTAGTTTCTTACAGCCTTTGAAGTTGATCACTGAATGCAACTATTTTACTTACTGTACTAACGCTTTTAACAAGCTTGCTCTTGGTTTACACTTTACACAGGGATAAAGAATGTTTACTTGATTTTAATTCATTATTCATTTTCCCGTTCCCCAGGAAAATGAACAGAAGTTTATTTCATGGATTTCTGTCTTAACTGACCAAGCTCCGTACCTAGTTGGTTTGAGAAAGCGCATCTTTTATTGACATTTCATCCAAATCTACAGTGTGTTCAATCAAAATTGTATTTTTCTATAATACCTGTTGTTCTTGTGTTTATTATTATTTACCACATAATAGAATAGAATATACCTTTATAATCATTGTTACAAAATGGGTTGACATATTGTGATAACAAAATTGGACGTGGCACTCCAGGGTCACGGTTTACTGAGAGGATTAAAAAAAAGATAAAGATAATTTACACAATATTTACACAAGAAAGTGTGGGCATGTAGAGGCAGAATATATTTTCATTGGGTGTTTACATACAGTTTTGGGATCGTATTAGTGCAATATGCGGCGGTAGTGAAAAATAGGCAACGTTGTGCAAAGTAAGCATAGGCATGAATACCATTTCACATCTGTATGAGGTAGTGTGTTTGCAAGAGTTTCAGTTTTTTGTGCAGTGTGTGTTAAGGGTGGTGATGGCTCTGGGGAAGAAACTGTCTCTGAGTCTGATTGTTTTATATTTTTTATATTAAATAATGTAATCAACTTCATGTTAAAATAAAGAGAAAAAAATAAAATTATTTTATTAATCGACTGATCGTTTCGCTAGACGGTGTTTAGTTGACTGTTAAAATTCTCATTAGTTGCAGCCCTATCAAAAACACGTTTTAGCTCTCACTATGTAGATGTTATATAATATTGTACCTATTAGCTCGCCACTAGCTGTGTGCTAACGGTGTCAAAGGTCGAACGTGGTCACCTTAGTCTGAGGACAAAATCATAACACAAATATTGATATTTGCTCTTACGCCATGCTCGTACGTCACCCCTCCATTGAAAAACTTAAAAACCGTCAGTTTGTAGAATTTTATTTAAGTTTAGCGAGCTGAAAAAAAACTTACTAAACAGGAAAAAAATGTCATAGCAACACTTGGCTACCAATGGAAACACGAGATTTAGACTTTAAATTGCCGAGCATTCTTTGGATTTCATTTCGCTTGAAACTGCCAAATGGAGGCTCGCCGAACGCTGTGAGCGAGGAAACTGGCGGGGAAGAGTTCAAAAAAGTACGATGCAAACATGTATAATTCGACAATTTATTTTGATCGTCCAGTGGGGAGATTTAAAGGAAAGTATGCTCACCTTTGGTCGCTTTGCAGAGCAGCGCCGCCATGTTTTCCTCTTTGCCCTGCTGCGTTCAAGTGGCGTAGGGAACGGATGAGACGCAGTACTACCGTAAACGCATAACATATTGAAATATAGCGTCTAAAAAACAGCTGAACATACAGTATGATTGTAATTGGTTTCTTATATAAGTTTACATTACCCAAAACTGTTTGAAACCACCACAATTATTTTTTTTTCTTTTGAGAATTGCGTGTTATAAAATCTGTTATTGTTTTACCCTTTACGACCACCATAGTTCAAGGCGGTCCGTCAACAAACTAGTTTTATTGGAATTAAAATCTGTTCAATTCGTGATATATTGTTGTGGTTGTTGTGCAAGTGTAAGCAGGACAGAAAAAATTGATTGAGTAAAAGACAGAAAAGAGGAGCAGTTTTGATCTCTTTTACTCCCACATGTTTACTGAAGTTGTGCTCATTTAGGGGCTATTTTATGACTTTTTATGATTAACCTACTTTCGAAGCTGATGCTTAAAAGGTACAATTAATACCTAACGATACACTACGACCTTAGTGGTGAAGGGGTGCTCCATACTTATACTTATTCAGAGTGGTAGGGACAAATTTGTTCTTTTAAACCAGTTTGCACTTGTGAATCAGAACGAGATAACAGAATTTTGCCCTCTTTTTGTTTCTTTCTGCATGCTATTTGTGATAAGTAGTATTATTCTTGCTCATTTCGTCCGTTATTTAGGTTTCATTAGCTCGTTTACAGCTTTGGGACAATTCCGCTGACTGTACGGCAGGTAGCGGCAGAGAGCAGCGGCAGCCGATGACGTCACTTATGGCGATCCCAGGGCTGCTGATGCTGCTGACGATCGAAGATGGGAAGCCATGTTGGGATGTAAAAGACTTGTTGACCGCGGATCACGATCGCGATGAATACTACGATGATGAGGATGATTATAAGATGGCGGTGATGAGCACTTCCTCGTTCGGTTTCCGGTCGGAACGAAATAATTCGTAGTAGACGTCGTCAACGATACACATGCAAGGTGACACACGCGCGAATTGTTCTAAGCATTGTTGACGCATGATATGTTTGCATGCAGCTTGCGCAAGTCTTGTATGCACACCCGCAGACTTCACAAATACGTGCAAACACTCGTTGATTTAATAAAACACGCTCACATAGTAAGCGTGCAGTACACATTAACAATGTTGGGATGGTTACCTTGAGAAATGCAATATGATAAAGTTACTAATTACCTGTTGAAAACTGTAATCAGGAACGTCATCAGAATACCACGATATTGCAGTAATATAACTTGATTACTTCCAATTGTACTTTTGAATTACCCCAATACTAAATATGCAAATAAAAAACAAAATTAACATAATTCACGGTTCATGGATCCCTTTACCGCCAGGGTCGTCGGGGGTTCATTTCCTATGTGTCATAAAATGACTAAATATTTTTTAAGATAAATGAACAATGTAACCATGAATAGAAATTGAAGAAAAATGTCAGGTAGCTGCTGGTAATCCTATAAAAATGCTAAAATTTTAGCAAAAATGTAAGCAAAAATAATACTATCACGTGGTGGACATGATGTCATCTGTGTTAGTTCACATTAAGATCACATTCAGAACCACATTTTGTTTTTTAAAATCAAGAGTTGAAATAAACTCATTAAACCACTAAAACATCATGGCTATTAAAAATTCGTCTGCCCGGACGCCCGGGGCGTGCATCTTTTACGTCGGGCACACAACTTACAAAACGTCTCCGCCCAGGTGTCCGACAACTTTTTCAAGAAAAAACAAAAAAAAAGAAAAAAAAGAGTTATTTTTCAAGTCAAATGTTTGCTTCATTCTGATTTTGAAATCTTCTTTCGGTTTGGAAATTTCGGAATTTTGGTTCGTTTGGCAATTTCCATAGTTGGCAGCCAATCAGAAGCCTGCATCGAATAACTTCGTGCTTCCGAACTTTCCCGAGTCTTATAAGGTCGTGCATTTGCATATAATTTTCCAAAGTAGACGCGGAGAGAACACAAGAAAAGTGGTTTGGAATCAAGCCAAAACCTCAGCCCCAGAGGAAAGGTTCAAAAGAAGCTAACAAAATGTATGACGCTACAAAACGTAAACGTACATTAAAAGCATCGTGGAAAGAGCAGTTCACCTGGCTTGTAGCAGACGACACAACACAAACATTGCATGAATGAAAATGAGTAAATACAGGTACATATTGATGGCAGATGTAAGACAGCGATGTTATATACATGCAATGAATGTTATAAGTAGATTTTTAATAGACCTAATTTTAACGTGTAGTTCTGTTATATATTCTGATTATCAATCCTTGATACTTTGCAACAAGGTTTTTTTTTCTTTTTTTGCGATTAGTCGTTTTATTGTGTTTCAAGTTGTGAAAAATGGGGCAGGCAACGTCATGGCTGGGCAGGCAACTTTTCAGCGTTGTCTGCCCTGGTGTCCAGTAACTTTTTGCCATGAGTTTCAGACACTGCTTTTGTAATATTTTCAATACCTGTCTACGGGCTACCTGGTGCCCGTGTGCCTCACGTTGCAGACCCCTGCACTAAATGATACACACTGTCTCTTTAAAATAAGCATCTTGTCTAACTAGATTGTTTTCAATTTCTTCAATATTAGGAAAAATAGTTAAAGAAAAAAATAAAGAGCTACCATCTACCAAATAAGAAAAGTTAGCTTATTTGAAGTATGTTTTTATCTCCTTTTGCTCGATAAACCAGTGATAATCTCTTTAAATTAGAATAAATCGAGAATAAACAAAAATAATAATAATGAATAAAAAAAACATCAACAAATAAACTGGATGTTTTTCAATAATACACCCAAAAACTTGATATGCATTTTTTATGGATATAATAATAGCCAATTACGTCAACATGCAACTTGCAAATAATGAATGAAAATAAAAAAAAAATACAAGGCAGCGTATAATTCTGATGTATTATTGTTCATATTTTCCAAATCTCTATGCATACGTGACAAATGTTCCTGTGTGCAGACGTGATGTCGTTTATGTGCGGCTTCTCGCGCTCACGTAGCGGTTCTCGCTCGCCGGCCGGCCGAGATCCTCGCCAACCCGTCAGCGTTTCCGAGCTGGAGCGACTTCTGAGCAGCGGCAAGACGGCCTGCAACCACGCCGACCAAGTCTGGCCCGGACTTTATATTGGAGACCAGTCAGTTCACCTTTTTTTTAAATAGGAGATTAGCGTCAGGGTTTGTCGGGGTGCTTGAAATCCTTGAAAATGCTTGATTTTTAATGTTAAGTCAAGTCAAGTCATGTTTAATTGTATAGCCCTCAATCACAAAGAGTCTCAAAGGGCTGCACAGATCAAAGACTATTCCAAACTACAGACTATTATGACACCATCCCTCATCTAAAACATACATGAGGGCAAAGAATGCACATATTATCAACATAAAATATAGGTTATTCATATGCTATAGGGTAGAAGTGTGTTTTAAGCTTGAATTTAAACATTTCCACTGGTTGGTAAAATGCTTGGATTTTGGGTAAATTGCTTGAAAATGCTTGATATTGCTACCATTGCAATGTTTCTTGACAGTCTGACTCTGTAGAGCACGAGATAAATGACGAGAAATTAAAAAAAAAAAAAAGTATAAAAATGACGCTTACACGCCTGCTCTGGTGGCCTGGCATATGGCATTGTTATTTGAAGCGTACCCTTACTGGTCGCACCCAAGAGAACAACTCTATTCAGAAAACCGGCTATTTTGGCTCAGCTCACTAAGAAGAGCTGACTCTTTCGGCTCCCAAACAGATCATTATATTTTTTATTTTTTAAAATGATATATTATCAATAATAATAAATCTTTATGCACCTAATTGGTGCATGGAAAACACATGAAATATAAATTCAAATTTTCACAGATCCAGAAAATAAGTGTACAATACAAAACAATTTTACCTTTTTAAACACTGAATAGATTTATGATCGAACATCGACAACACAAAATCCCCGAAATGCAAAACAATAAAATTAAAATTAAAAATAGTAACTATTCAGTGCGATAAAGAAATGATAATATGCAAAACAACAGACTACAGTATTTACAATTCCATTTTCGTCAATTTAGACACAGATCCTCTTAAAAAAACGTAAAAAAATATATAAAATAAAGAAAATTTGAAATGTATAAAGCAAAAGATAAACTGACGCTCAAATTAAAAGATAAAATGGACTCCGCTTCGAAACAATCAATATCATTAAAATGAGGCCTGTGCTCATGTGCGTGTATCCGCTTCGAAACAATCAATATCATTAAAATGAGGCCTGTGCTCATGTGCGTGTATAGGTGCTTTCCATTCAAGTCAGGTCAGGTCACATTTATTTGTGACACCCTTAATCACAAGATGTCTCAAAGGACTGCACAGGTTACAATTACACCATCCCCTGATCTTAAACCAACATACGGGCAAGGAAAAACTCAAAACCTCAGCACGGGGAAAATAAGAAACCTTGAGAAGACTTACAGGTGGTATTCCCCCTTCCAGGAAGACCAGTATGAATCTTCATAGAAATTTGGCCATTTCCGTGTATTTAGCGACTCTGAGCTGATTCAAGTAGTCAGGAAACAAGCAGAGGTGAAAGGCAGTTGAAGCAGTCAGTTTACATGTGCACATGCACAGAAAACAAATATGTAACTATGTTTTTAACCAATGGGTTATTTCAAACATGTTGTTTTCCAATTTAAATGGTTGTCTTAGTAAAGTTGAAAATTCTAAAATCTTTTACCACCGACAAAAGAGTTGTTGAAAATTTACGACAGAAAAAGGTCAACATTTAATTAGTCAGAATGTTTTTTTCTACAACCAATAATGTAGATAAATACATTTTTTTAAAAAAAACGTAAATAGTGTCTTTAGTTTTATAAATGTGAATTTGATTGCACAGAAATTGTTGATTACAATATTTGTAATTACCCTTAGCATCTAGAGGGCAGACATTTATGTCAGATCTCTAGGTGAGTTTCAAAGGTTAGGGTTGAGGTTAGGGTTGAGGTTTTTTACCATTTCACGGTTCACATATCCCCAAACCAACTGGGTCGTAGGGGCACCACTTGCTGTTGCTGCCCATCCCTCTCCTGGGGTTTGTTCCCCAGCATGAAACAAATAGTACTGGTTTCCATGGTTACCAGTAGCAGGAGAACCCTGCCTGAACTGACTCAGATATTGCA
This sequence comes from Urocampus carinirostris, assembly GCF_059441175.1. Taxonomy (NCBI): domain Eukaryota; kingdom Metazoa; phylum Chordata; class Actinopteri; order Syngnathiformes; family Syngnathidae; genus Urocampus; species Urocampus carinirostris. The sequence goes on along the minus strand of NC_142364.1, from coordinate 26,429,279 downwards.
CCTTCATCATCTGGTCGCTGTTGCTTTTCGGTGTGAAGCCAGATCTTCGCATCCATGGGTAGCGGCACATGTGTGACAATACGGATACTACGTAGATCCTAAATCGTTATTTCATTCCGAAATTAACAGTCGGCCGGTTTTGTTGGTCTTCACATCGTACGCTAGGGGGCGGTAAATGATACACATTGTCCTCTTTAAGGTCCTTCGTTTGTGACCGAGTACAAAAGAGATAAAAATAGCTTTTTGTACAAAATGAAAAGAGAAATTGGACTTTAATCATTGGAGTTGTACTGTGTTGATGAAGTGACCCACCATCGGTTGAGTGAATTGTGTCTTTTGTCCGCAGAAATGTTGCATCCGACCGCCGCGAGCTGGCACGCTTGGGCATCACTCACGTGGTGAATTGTGCGCAGAACCGATGTCGCGGCGGCGCAGATTGCTACACGGGCATGAACGTGACGTACTTGGGTATCGAGGCCCACGACTCGCCCGGCTTCGACATGAGCAAAAACTTTTACCCTGCCGCCGACTTCATACACAAAGCGCTCACCGGAGGAGGTGAGTGCGGTGTCATGCAATGTCACTCAACCGGAGGGTCGCGGGATTTTTCCGTGGCAAAGTAATGCTTGGAAGAAGAAAAAAATGGAGGGCTCATTAGGGTATTTTCACGACTGTAGGGCTCACAGTGTTATAAGGAGGAGTCTCCGTAGTGGGTTCTATTTCTGTATTTAACTCCCTTTCTCGACAACTATGCCTTTCAGATCTGCAGTGTTGGTGACGTTTGCATATGTCTTTATAAACTCACAGACTTCAATCGCTTTTTTGTTTTAATCACCTCAATCAACATTCCTTCCTAAACACATAATGCAGACTAGGATCACAATACATGTTTTTCAGGAAGCATAGGATTCCTGCAAAGGGAGCCGGATTTTGCACGGGAGCCGAATTTAGGCACATTTCTCGCGGTTGCTCGGTTTCCTTGAGCTTCCGCGTACTGTAGAAGTCAACACACTAAACAAGAAAAGCATTCAATGGTGGGAAAGTGAGGTTTAATTCATATTTGGGGGTACAACTCTGTTCAGCCTCTGGTAGCACAATAACCTTCAAATTGCTAGACACGTTACAGTGTTAGCATCCATGAATACTTCCGCAACAATGCATTGCGTGAGATGTCACGTCGCCGCTTCTGCACAAGAGGGAAGTTTATGGCGTGCAAACAAGAGCAGTTTAAAAGTCAAGGAGATCACATACAAGATACATTTAGTTGGAAATATAAACAATCTCACAAAAACATTGGGTCGCAACCAAAAAGTCTTAGGTATGACTCAGCCAAAGATCAAACCTGTGACCTCCCAATTTCGGGGCGGGCGCCCAACCTTTCATCCGCCGCTTTACGTAAGACACAGGGCGCACTTGAAGAAAATCGAAGACTTTTATGTGCGCCACATGGTCGTGAGAATACGGTATATTTTTTACAGAAGACAGTAATAATGCACTGCTTGATCTCTTCTACCTGTTCAGTGTATCGGCGCGTTTGAGAAGGACCACACCTCATTTTATGGTTATTTAAGTGGTTTTATTTCCTTTGTCTGAAAGTAAGTGATGAAAGGAAGGAAGAGTGGAAAATTGTAATTATAACAATTAAGTCGAAGAAAGAAACAATTGCTTGGTGCACATTGAAGCGCTGTTTTAAGATACAGTAAGTGGTTTAAAAATCTTGTATCTTAGCCTGCAAAAATCTTGTAAAAATATTTGTCTCTGTGTGCCCTGCGACTGGCTGGCAACCAGTTCAGGGTGTCCCCTGCCCCCTGCCAGAAAATGGCTGGGATGGGCTCCAGCACCCCCGTGACCCTACTGAGGATAAGCGGTGCAGATAATGAATGGATGGATATAGATGTGTTGCAGGTTTATATGTGAGTATATACGGTACCTCGAGTCCTTTTGTTTTTTCAGTTTTTTTTTGTTTTTCGTTGGATGTGTACTACTATCTCTGCTTTAAACTACACAACCTTTCATTGGTTAAATTTGAGAATTGTTTTTGTCCTTGTTATGGGCTTCAGCTTAGAGTGGAATGGTCGGTTCTGAAGTCAAACCAGTCAAACCAGTTGAGAACCACTGATCAGAGTGTTTTTGATGATGTGGGTTTTTGTGTTTGTTTTAAAAATCGATTTTTAAGCAAATTTTTAGTGATTGCGTTCCAGGAACCCGTTCCATCGTAACGCGTTACCCCCCAACACTGTTTACAGGTAAAGTTCTGGTTCACTGCGCGGTGGGCCTCAGCCGCTCAGCCACGGTGGTCCTAGCCTACCTGATGATCCGGCAAAACTTAACCCTGGTGGAGGCAATCAAGACGGTAAAGGACCACCGCGGTGTCACACCCAACAGAGGATTCTTACGCCAGCTCAACGGCCTTGACGGCATCCTGCGCGAAAGTCGGCGCGCAGCCGCACAGAGCAGCTAATGCTAACGGTTAACCGCTAATGTCACGGGACCGAATAACACAATCAGCTAAGACCTGCCCGAAAGGTGACAGGCCAATTGCTAAGGAAAAACAAACGTCAGAGATGATGTTCCACTCTTCACTCAGCTCGTATGAAGACTTGATAGTGGAATTACTACAAATTAAAAAAAAACCTTTGTGATACCTGTCAACTTCAGCCTATTGCTGCCCGAATTGATTTAGAATTCGCCTTTTTAAGCACTAATGAACAGTACAAACACAACGCGTACACAAATAGACCATGTAGAATACTGCGACAATTTTAACAATATACGATGACGTCTTCTACCAGTAACAGACGTCGAAATAAGATGCATCAAACATAAAAATATAAAAAATTGTTCCCCCCGAACAAAAATTGTTATCTGGTGTACACAATTTGAAGTGATAAAAACATTTAAAAAAAAACCGAATAAATTGACATCCCGCACTTTTCCAGAACAACACAAAAGCTAGCTAGCTTAGCTGGTTCATGTCACTACTTTTTTCCACATGCTAGTCACTTTGTAAAAATATGTTAGCAACAAAACATTTTGATGAGAAATGATGGGTGCCAAAGCTAACCTCAAACCTTACACGATTCATGAAATCAGCCACTAACTGCCCAAAAGAAACTAACACCATGTTAGCGATAGCGCTAATATTAGTGAAACAAAAACTGAGCGTAAACTAAATGTCACATGATTTTGTTACCGCTAGTTTTATCTTATCGACCGTAATAATTTTTCAGAGTTGTAACAACAAAGCTAATTGGCTTAGTCATTTGTGAAAAGGCCAAATGGTGATTTTTTTTTCATTAGGACAGTTGTGCATAGACATTAAAGGGACAGTGTGTATTATTTGACCTCTAGATTTCGCTGTATTTTGTTGTTCAACCGAAGACGAGTGTTAAAAAGAACAAGGAAGAATACAAAAAAGGGAGATTCAAAGTGACCAAACAGCACCATTTTTCTTCTCATTTTTTTTGTTTTTAGGTACCCGGAGCAGCAAGATGAGGGACAATATTTTAAAACAATGTTGTTTAATGAGTGTTTTTTTCCTACTATGAGGTACTAATAATACACACTGTCCCTTTAACAAGAAAGTGTTAGCTTAGTAACAAAGCATTTTGATGAATAGTGACGCAGATGGTTGCCAAAGCTAGCCTTTATCCATACACGATTAATTAAAACACGCTAACTACCCAATGGGAAATAACAGCAGGTTAGCGATAGCGCTAACATTAGTGAAACAAAAGCTCGGCATTAACTAAATGTCACATGACTTTGTTACCGTTAGTATTATTCACAGTAATAATAGTTGTTCCGACAAAGCTAATTAGCGTGGACATTTCTGAAAAAGCCAAGTGCAGATTTTTTTTTGTCTTTATCAGAAAGGTCGCTCCTGAACTTTAGCTTAATCTCATTTCCTCCTAACGCCAACGAACGCGTTCAGTATTTTCTGAGGGAACAGGTCACAAAATGCAAATAAGCTACTGTTAGACACAAATGTTTTGTCAGATGGGTTATTCTGCAAATACACTTCAACCTGAAATCGAATGCCATTTAGTAATTATCGTGTTAGCTCATTTGCTTTTTATTATTAAAGTATTTAAGGTCGTTTATTGTGGGTTAAAATTGCAAATATTGATGTTTGGGTTAGCTGACCACTCGGGGACCAACGTGAGCTCAACGTCCTTTTTTAACATACAAATATCGTATTTGTAAAATGACAATGTGACCATTTTATTGCGTAAAAAGCCAATGCGCTCATCTTGATGCGTGGTTATTGTTTTTTGGTTATGTGCTATTTTTGGTTGTCACTTGAAAGCTGATTCTTTTTTCTCTATCAAGAAAAATAATGAATTTTCGAAATCATTTGTGATGCCTTACTGTATGATTTTTACACTTTTCTCCGTGTTTTTAATGGTGATTATTTTTCAATTCCAAACTGCCTGCTTTCAATAAATTTTTCTTGTCACAAAACAAAAATGGTCACGACTTTTCTTCTTAAAGTGCTTGATCATTATTTCCTTTTTTTCTTCTATCTCTTTCTGTACCTATTACGGTAATCTTTATTTGGCATTGATTGTAATACATGGAAATAGTGTTCAACACAAGCAGCAATCTTAAATTATCTGACCAATCTTCTATAGCTTTTTTTTTACCGTACATGTATTTTAAGAATGCAAATTTTGGACACAAAGATTTATCGATATGTTTGGAACAAAATAGCTTTATTTTGTCGATAAAGTTAATTCAAGGGGAAAAATATCACGTGATTAGTTAGGTTTAAAGGGACAGTGTGTATTATTTGACCACAAGATGTCGTTCTATTGTGAGTGCTAAAAAGCACAAGGAAGAATAAACGACGGAGATTCAAAGTGACCCAACTCCACCATTCTTCTCATTTTTTTGCCTAGCCTTTTTTAAGTTTTTAGGGACCTGACCGTAGCAGCAAGATGTCAGATATTATGCCGACTATCTCGGTGAGCCTCAGGTTATGTGTAATAAATGCAAATTTCTCAAATTATGAGCATTCTGAAAATTGCACGCCTTTTTAAATCATAGTGTTTTTCCCACTAGGGGGCACTTGCTGTCCATTTCAATTCTGAAATCTAGGTTATTTTTGGATTACATACCTTTTTTCTAGATTTTCTCAGTTGATTTTCCTGAATACCTATTTGACTATACCAGTTTATTCTGTTTTTAATATTCGACACCTGCAAAGGGGCTTGTATGGGATGCCAGTTGGTGTTTTTGACTCTTATGCACTGATTAAACCATCGTTACTATTGGCCAATTATGTTGCTCTTATCTGATTTTCACACCCTTAAAGGAGCTGGACGAAATTCGGAAATTTTTACTCACGCCTGCCTTCTTCAGGCTCGTTTCTTCATTGTAGCCTCTGTCAGCATGTTCATAATGCAATCACAAGTACGTAATTTTCTAAGACACTTAAACTCTTTGGTTTTCATCCTTCTTGGGGTTTGGGTTGGACTGTATTTGAAGCAGGCTTCTTCTTACTTTCACCATTTTTATGCTGCTTGGATCCCTTAACCACTAAGGACATATTGGACACCGTTTCCTGTGATGTGTCTTGGGCAAGTACAACCTGGTGAAGCCCATCCCTATCCAGGCCACCATATGTTCCCACCTGGTCCGGAATCAGGGACCTTTCACGTGTAAGGTGAATGTGCACAACACTGCACTACAGAAACAGCATTTTCATGCTACTGTAACAAAAAACTGAGCATGACGTCACTCCAGTAATCCCCACTGCCACCGTTTCTCCTACTTAATGTGTTCCGCCTCAAACAGCTTTGCTAAAAGTAGGATGATAACAGAAAGGCTATTTAAACTCACTTTGAGCATAATTAATACTTACTCAATAGAAAAAATAATCAACTTACAACTTCTTTAGGGACACCTCTAACAATACACACCACTTTAAAGGGCGAATGTACTTTTATAACTGAGATCTAATACAAAGAAAGTGCTAAGGGAGGGGTTTTAGAACAGGTTGCAATTTATTCTCTAAGGTTTGGGTCCTCTTCAAAATCCATTGATGTCTTCTCTCCTCTGTTTACTAAATTACAAAATGATCAACTTTCCGAAAAGATTATTGACAAGAAAATGGAAAAGGACAATCGTGAAAAGATGATAGTCGGGGTTATGACTTTTTCTAGTGTTTTTCAACTATTTAATAATAATAATAATTTCCTTTGTATTGTCATTCTTTGTAACAATGTACACAGAACGAAATGTCGATACACCTAACCCGTTGTAGCGAGCCGATGCAGCCGCAGCCAACAGAGGGCGCCGCCATTTTACCAATGTTATAAGTCTTAGGTATGACTCGGCCGAGGCGCGAGCTTTGAGACAAGGCACACTTTATTCCATTTAAAAAATCTCAAGGCACCTAGTTTAAAAAATGAATCCTAGAACTAGTTTCATGTTATTTTAGTTCATCATATAGCTTAAAATGAAAGTAGTTTTTTCATCTTCTGTGGTTATACTGGTCCAGGAGGTATGTTATTATACATTGTTGTATATCTTGCTGTCATTTTGATTTTTTTAAAAACATAAAATACTAGATAATAAAAAATAAATTAGCGTTTAAAAATTGTTCAACATTATTTGATGTGTTATTGATCGGATCTGTGCAAAACTAAAACTAATGGAAAGAAAGGGCTATGTAGCCTTTTAGAGCAGGTTGACTTCATTATTAGAGGCCTTGTTTTCTTTGTAAGTTCAAAACCCAGTGATCTCTTCTCCCTATTTTGATTGTCTACTAAACTCTAAACTATTTTCATTTAAAATTATAGAAGTCAGCTCTTTTCGTGACCAACTGTTATCGCGTGCGGACATGCTTCGTTTTGCTTTTAATATAGGTGTACGTTGTTTAAGCCCCTAATTATGCCTCCAAAGAAAGTCGCTACAGGTAAAAAAGAAGAAAATTAGTGCGTACAACTATTGCATTTAAGAAAGAAAAAAAATAGAGAAATATGAAGGAGGTGTGAGAGTGTCTGATCTTGCTAGGGAATACAGCATGGCTTCTGCTGACCACCACAAAAGAAATCCTATTCATAATTCTTTTCTTTATCCTTTTTTTTTTTATTTTTACACGTTAGTTAGCGTAATCATTCGTACGGAAGATTACGATAACGCGAACGTACGATTAGCCTGGGTTAGCTTTGTTTTCGTTAAACATTCAAGGTGTTGGAACGGATTAAAACGATTTACATTATTTTTAATGGGAAAAATGATTTCGGTGATCCAAAAAATCGGTTTTCAAACAGGGTTCTGGAACGGATTATGGTCGAGAACCGAGGTTCCACTGTAAAAGGAATTTAAAAAATGGCAATCTACTGCCACGTACTGATATGGATGTATATTAGTTACTCGGCTGATGACCTGACGAAATTAGAGATAATGAACAGCGGCATGCTTTTTTCACAAAGATAAAATTGGTCAGTTCCTTGCGGCACACTAGACATGGTGTCACGGCACGCTCTGGTAGAAAAAAAACAGACTTATTCTGCGAGGGGAAACCAGAAAAACAAATATTAAAACATTTAGAAACTGGCTTCACGGGGAAATGTGTTTTATTCTGCAAAACATCACATGCCATTTGCTACTTTATGTTGACGAGCATTTTCTTTGCAAGCGTAGACGAAAAGGTCCACTTGGACGGAAAAGGGTTGAGGTCGCGACAACGGCGGCCGGGGTGGTAGGCAGAGAAGCTTTATTAGAGCTGGCCGCAGTCGGCAATGACCACTTTGGCTTTGGGGGTCCCCTTGCTTGTGCCTACTTTATCCATCGCCTTTAGCACGTCATCTCCCTCTACCATCTTCCCGAAAACGACGTGCTTCCCGTTTAGCCTGCAAAATAAACAGACACAAAAATAGATGCATATAATAACAATTCCTTGAATTCCCTGTCGATTTTCACATTTGTCCGAGTTTCGTGTAAATTCTTGATTGTCATTCCGCTTGCCACACACAATTTTTGCATAAAGTGATCATCTCTAGCAAAATTCAGGTAAATGCTTAGCACAGTCGTTTTTTCATGGTTCTGTTCCGCTGTATAACATTAATGATCATGATTTGCATGTTGTTACTGAACATAAGGATCTGGGTGTCACTCTTACTTCAAACCTAAAGTTTATCACGCATATCGCCAAAATTACCAACAAAGCCAATAACACAGCATCAAACATTTACAGACACTTTTACAACAAAAACCCAGCATTCTTAGTTCGAATGTTTTGCGTTTATGTTAGACCCGGGTTAGAATATAATAGCGTTGTGTGGAACCCTTACTTACTCAAGGACATTAACCTACTGGAAGGAGTTCGACGTCGGTATACGAAGCGGATACCTGGGATGCACAACTTGTCATATCCGGAAAGACTACAAAGACTGAAATTGGACTTTTTGGAGCTCCGCAGAATTCGATTTGATTTAATTTTTGTGTTCAAAGTACTGCATGGAATGATCGATGTGCCTTTTGATCAATTTTTTGAGTTCTGTCGTGTTGATGGTTTACGTGGTCACAGATATAAGTTACGGGTGCCTAGACCTACCAGCAACTTGGGATGTAAAATGAGCACTTTTATTTAAAATACAGATTGTGCTTTTTTATAAAGATTGAAAAAACATTTCCATTTAAAAAAAGGAGAGATTCTGAAACCCCCTCCCCCAGTAACAAATAAGAAACTTTTTCATTTATCTAATGCTGAGGTTTTGAGTTTTCCCTTGCCGTAACGTAGGTTTTAGATCCGGGGATGGTGTAATAGTCTGGTTTGCAATGGTCTCTGCAGCCCTTTGAGACTCCTTGGGATTAAGGGCATCACATACAAACATGACTTGACTTTGCCTGTGCTTATCTCCCTTAAAACTTAAAGGGACAGTGTGTAATTTGATGTGTTTAAAGGGACAGTGTGTAATATTAAGTGCCTTCTAGTAGTGCAAAAATCTGTCATTCAGTAGAAAACAAAAAAAAAACAAATTTGAATACTGGGCAAAAATACGTGAACTATCGAACAAATGTTAATTTTTAATAGCAAAATATATAATAGGTTGAGAAATTTGCATTTCTTCTATAGTGGAATCCACACTTAGGTCGCCGCCATGTTTGTCCAGGATTCAGCCAACACAGTGCTCTGACACTGGCCCCTCACTCACACCAGACAAAAACAATGTCATCTAGTGGTCAACTGGGGCTTTAAAAAGTTGAAAGTTAAAAGTTAAAAAAAAAAAAAAATTTCTCCGAGTACGTGTTACTCGTGCCCAACTGAGTTCAAAGAGCCCTTATGCTTTATTTTCCACTGCGCCCATCTGCTTTTATCTTACTTTAAGCAAATTTGTTTAAAGCTGTAATTTCAATACATTGTTGTAGTTTGAAGTCTGAACTAGGGCTGCATAATTTAGGAAAAAAACTAATTGCGATTTTTCAGTTTTGCATTTTAAGTAAGTGCATTGTCATTGCTATTTTTTCTCAGTGAGAACATAAACATAGTGACATGCAAAAATAACTAGAGGTAACATACTAAGAGACAGAAAGTTACAAAATATCAACTATAGATGTACAAATAAAAACAGAACTGCAGTTAAATAAATGGTCTTTATTAACGTTATATAAAAGGACAACAAAATTGGAGGGTTATTGCTTTCAGGTCGTTGTGATGATTAAAATGACAAGAGTCGCAAATGCAGCGGTTTTCCAATTTGTCCGCAAGATTGGTAATGGATTTGGCGTTTATGACTAGCCATGTTCGGCAGTGGTGGCTTAAGAGTTGGTAGCCTAGCCATCCCTCGCCGCCTTAGTCAATTCCCGGAGATGTAATACAGATTCAGGCAGAACCCACTTTCCTTTGCGCTTTTCTGACTTTTCTCAGAATCGGATTTAATTAATGAATTTATTTTTAATGTAACGAGATGGTTAAGCTACAAACGGTGGCGTTCGTTTTGGTAGCCATTTGTGTTAGGATGGTGTAGGCTGACAGTCAGCCTATCAAAATCGTGCACACACGTCTTTCAAGTTTTGCCTCGCCTTTATTGGTGCCATCACAACCTGCTTCTGATTGGCCAGCAATGTTGAACCCCGATATGTGACAGTTCTTGTTGGCCACATACGCAGTCAATCAATTAACAAAGTGGAACTAAGACTTCTTGAAAAAAAACGCAGTGGTTTGCTTTCCACTACTGCACATAGCGATATCGATTCCATTTCGGTTAATCGTGCAGCCCTAGTCTGAACCGAATAGAAAAATGCCTAAATCACAAAAAGGACTATGATTTGAAACATAAAACCATCTAGGGGTCATTTGTGACCTCCAGATCCTTTTGGGTCGATTGTATTATGTACTGAAAATGATACCTTCTCCCAATTAATGGGTTTTGAAGAAAGCAAATGTCGAGAAATCTAGATTAGGTATACAATTCTGCTAATAACCTTATAAAACGCTTCTTGGGTTTCATTTGAAGAAAGTTGGATTCCGTTCCGAAAGTTTTGTTTTGCGTCTTGCGTCTTTCTATTTTTGTTATTTGTGTTAATGACGTTTACGGCCTATGTGACATATAATCATCCATTTTCTTAATAATATCTGTCGACAAAAAAAAAATAATCCAGTCAAGCCATCTCTTTTATAAATAAAATAGAGGCTCCTAAAAATGTGTTTACCACATTCGTTTTAAATATCCGATGATTCAAATGAAGTATTTAAGTGTTTACATTAGAAGGAGTTTTCTCCTTTTTAAGTCTAAATTAACAGTTTTGTTACATTTTAAACTCATTAAGTTCAAAGAATTCCAATCTGAGGCCCCAAAAAATAATGCAGTGGTCAAAGGATTAGCATTAAGCATTGAAATGTCAAGTCGTCATGTTTATTTCTGACGCCCTTAATCACAAAGTCTCAAAAGGGCTGCACAGGTCAAAAACTATTGCAAACTACAGACCATTATGACAACATCCCTCATCTAAAACATACATGTGGGCAAATAATACACATATTATCAACATAAAATATAAGTTATTCATATGCTATAGAAGTGTGTTTTAAGCTTAGATTTAAACATTTCCACTGAGGTTGCAGATCGGATCTCAGGGGGAAGAGAATTACACAGCACCGGGGCCACCTACAGACTATTATTACGCCATCCCCTGATCTAATACCTACTTGAGGGCGAGGAAAACTCAAAAAACCTCATCATAAGGAAAATGAATAAATCTTGAGAAGGGACCGCACCTGAGGTACTCCCACCTTCCAGTTGCAATAAAAATCTATCTATCTACCTTGGTCATATCCCTTGAGAAGGGTGGCCGACAGCAACACAAACACATACAATAACAAAGAAAATTAAAAAAGGGAAAAAAATAGCAAAAAACACACATTTTTGGACCATGGCCTACCCAAATGCCAAAACACCCAAAAAAGTTACTACACCAGGGTAGTAACGTGGTGCGCAATTCTCCACAGGATGTGCTGCATTAAACTTAGTAATTTTGAAAGTTGGCTAATATAGCCAATATACATACACAAAGCATGTGTTGTATTTACTGTGTGGCTTATATAGATATAACTTTTTTGCGGTTCTAGTCAAATTAGTTTATTTGGTCCAATATGGCTCTTTCAACATTTTGTATTGCCGACCCCTGCCTTAGGGGAAATTCATTTTCACTGACCGTACTGCGGGTACAATCAATGCTGTCGCAGCAAAGCGTGCACCAAAGGATCTATTTACAGCAGCTGGTATTACCAGGCGGTGTCCCATCAGAGTACTAGCCAGGCTCCGCTTAGCCTCCAGAGATCGGGCGTTCTCGGGGTGGTATGGCCGTAAACAGGTATTTGACTACATCTCTCCTCAAGAAAGAGGAATATGTCAGGTGCTTACCAGTCGGTTTCGGCCGTGCAGAGAAAGAACTGCGAACCGTTGGTGTTGGGTCCGGCATTGGCCATTGAAAGCGTTCCAAAGCCGGCATGCTTCAGCTTGAAGTTCTCGTCAGCAAACTTTTCGCCGTAGATGGACTTACCCCCTGTCCCGTTGTGCCTGGTAAAATCTCCGCCCTGCACAGTGCCAAAAAATGATAACATTAGCATCCCCAAACGAGTCGACGACGCATGGATTTTGAAAGTGTTCAAACATAATAGTCGCATGAAAAGCTGCGAATGAAAAATAGGAACCAAAAAGCAGAGACATGCAGTCAGTGGATGCAGGTGAATCGGTGCCTCACCTTTCATCATGGAAATGTAAAAATACATTAAATATTTGTATTTTTCAGTGCTTACGTTTTTTTCCCCTCATTTGATTTTTAAAATTATTGTATTGCTGAATTTTCACATTATGAAAGGAATATTATTATTATTAGTATGTAACTGAATACTGTGCTGAGCGTCTGCAGAGTGAGGCATGCAATACTCTTGCCTGATGGCAGTGGGCGATACTGAGACCAGAGATTCTTATTTGGCACACGTCTCAGCCCCAAACAATTAGTGATCGTTTTAGCAGGCTAACAGCAAGTCAAACCATCCAGTATTTTTTTTCCTTATTGCATGGACTTTTAATGGAAGAAAGTCAATTCATGCTCTTATTTGAAACGAACAGCGCATATATTTTATTTAAAGGGACAGTGGGGTGATATTCAGCGCCTTTTCGTGGTAAAAAAAAATTGATCTGAACAAACAAAAATATATGACTTTTTAAACATACATTTTTTTAATTATTGTAGGTTGAGAAATGGGCATCTATGTTTGATATCTTGAGCCTCAGAGAGGGAGCTGATATAATGTCTGCCATCTTGCTGCCATGGGTACCTAAAGACCCCTTAAAAGGCTGGTCAAAAAAATGAAGCGTTTTGGTCACTGAGTCAGTGTAGTTTCCATTCTTCCTTGTGCTTTTTAGCACTTATTTTTGGTTCAAATGACAAATAAGATTTAGGTTTATTCATTTGTAAATCTGACTGCCTCACCAGACACAAACCTTACTGCAAGTCACTGGTGAAAAATAAGGTACGATATTTTTTTAAGTATAAAAAGAGAACTGCATCTGAATGGACGCATGGAAATTTTAGCGTATGAGAGATATTGTAGGACAACATTGACTGAAAAGAAAGGCAATAATTAAGGGCTGGCAAGCATTTTTTTTCCTAAGAGGAAAAAAACTCAAAAAACAAAGGCAGTTTGAAAGGAGGTCACATATACAAGTTTTTTGACCGCACATATTTCATTTTATTGCGAATCCTGAGCGAAAAAAGAAAGGCCATGATGGAAAGGACGCATCTGATTTTGCAAGACGTCCCATACAGTAATCCCCTTTTCACAGGGGTTTCTTCCAGAAAAGTCCCGCGATAGTCACCACCACAAAGTAGAAACATTCATTAGATATCAGTAACACATAATAAACACTACTGTAATAAATTGACAGATCTACAAATAAAAACCCAGAACACAGATTTGTAATTGAACAAATGGTCTTCATCATCATTATACAATAGTAACAGTGGTCTCCCCCTCAGGACAATGCCCACGAACCTCTTCTGAAAATAGCTCACCAGGGCTAGATAATTGTGATTGTCTTTATTTTTTTTATTGTTTTACCGAGTCAATTTCACCCCGTTTTCTTAATAACCTAGTAATAACACACTAATAACATGATCAATTTTACAAATTCAAAAAAATAAATTCCAGTTGGTCGGTTCATGGACCACAAAAATTAATTCAAGTATTGAGAATTAATTTAGGCAATAATTAAGAGAATAGAATGAGCATCTGTTAATGTATTGAATAAATGTATTCATTCTTTTCGATATATTTTTAAATATATGTTTATAGATTTATTTTACAGGAACTACAACAAACTAAATTCCAATGTATGGATTTTATAAAGCGAACAACCCTTCTACCTTAGCTAGCTATCTTCCTACATTTTTAGCAAGCGATTCAGCTTGCTTACGTTTAAATTTTTGCATGCTATCTAACTAACATGTTTTGTTAGCCATCGAGCTAAATTTTGGTCTCCTTTGCAGGTAGCTGTCTAGCTTTTTTTAAAGCTTTCTAGCTATTTACTTGGCATTTTACTCTTAGCTAGCTAGCTCCCTTTTAGTGTTTTACCAGTTTTCTTTACTAGATAATTATCAGACCTACTTTTGGACTATTTGGCAAGCCATCCAGCTATTTTAGAAATTCATATCAAAGAGGGTACCCTTTGCGCTAGTTAGTAACGAAAAGTAGCTCTCGGCTTGACAAAGGTTGGAGATCCCTGAAATAGTACAATATAAATGAAGGGTGTTTTCTTTCAGCCTAAGAAAGCTATATATGGAGAGCAGCTGGTAAGCTGCATGCTAGCATTGGTGATCCTTTGATTGATCAGGTCTCTGTGCCGATTAAAATAAATAAGTCACAAATTTAGCGGTTAAACAATTGTAGCTCCAGTTCTTCGGGTTCATGGGTATTGGATCTGGCATTGGTGAGATACATGCTGGGCGAGGGTGGCCTGTGAGAGTTATTACGTAGCCTAGCCTCAGTAGAATCTGTAGCACCCATATTGCTTACGCTCCAAACGCCACCTCAGTCTGTTCCCGGACCCGTTAACAAGCCACAGAGCACCCGGTGGTGATAAGCATTACTTTGCGCTCTTCTGACTTTCCTCAGAGTCTGATTTAATTAATGAGTTTGTTTTCAATGTAATGAGCTGCTCATAACTAGCTGTTGCCGTGTCTGACAATTTGTCTTGGATGAGTGGAAACATTGATTGCGCACCCTCCAGCCCTGGCTGTTTGACTGACAACATATACCAGCCTATCATCGTCATGTGGACAGACGGTCACGGCCATCCAACACGCACATAATAATGGCCTCGCTGACCTCACTCGGTGATAGCATTTGCAGCGTTTTTGCTGCAGAAGACAATAAAAATCCACCAAGTATCAAAACCACTGGAAGTAAACCGTGATACAGCGAGAGATTACTGTATTCCAGTTCAATGGCAAAAGAGTTGCATTTGAAGCTTCAACTGGCAGCAGCCTGAAGGCTTACCTGGCACATGAACCCTGTAATGATGCGATGAAAGCTGGAATTCTTGTAGCCGAAACCCTTGTCACCAGTGCAGAGGACCCGGAAGTTTTCTTCCAATTCAAAAAGCAAAAATTAACACGGCGGCCATTTTACTTGTCCTTTTTTCTCAGTATGTAAAAAATAAGCGAGTAATTTCCATCATAAATTAAATTAATTAAATAAAGTCCGTTCAAATTAATGCAAACTACATGCTCCTTATAGCCACTAGAGGGTAGTATAGTACAAACTCTCAGCTTCAGTAGGCCGAGAACTTTTTATATCCATTTCAAATCAATATTACAAAAAAAGACAAAATATACATTTTATAGCTCCCACTTGAGTTTGTAAACCGTGGTGAGTTGGTTGAGGTACAAAACTGCATTCACTTAACTTAAAATAAACCAGTTAACACATTCAATGCCAAACGTGAAATTTACCCCTAGCCCCATTTTAAGTTTATAAATGTGTTAAGCTCAGAAAAGATCCCTTGTCATCCATTACTATAATACAGTATGTAGGGTATGCTGATAAAGTAGCTGAATGATAAAGTACAATACTGAAAAGAAAAGTGAAGTTTATATTTTACTGTGATTCGACTCGCTGAGAACAGAAAGTCTGGATTCGATTTTCTTCAAAAATTGTAATATTTAATGGCTTTGTTTATATGGGAAAGCTTTATAGACGAAGTATATTGCCTTAGTTTGCATTGCAAGGCGATGATAGAGATTTTTCTACTCGTGACGATTTTGTCTGTCTTGTCTTCTCTTTGACAGTGAAAACACGATGTCCTGTTTCAGGAAGTTGGAGACACTCCCTTTAATGTGTTAATATGGGGGGAGGGGTGGCTTTTAATCAGAATTTAGTTTGTATTCGGCATTAATCCAATTTAAGTTTCTATAGGTTAATGTGAGAATATAATCGGCAGCAGCAAGATAGCAGCACAGTCATTGTTCATTGTTTGAATTTGAAACGAACGAATACCACATGGTGATATCTTACCAGCAGTCTTTGGAACGACGTCTGCAAAAAGCTGCAAAGCAACACAAACATTTTCATCGTTATTCTTACGATAAAAATCAAATTTTCTTGTTTGTTTGTTATGAATTAGGACCTATGCTAGTAGCTATATTCCACTGCGGACAAATGACGTCACATCATCACTTTGAAAACGAGGAGTAAAACCGCTTTATGGAAGCTTCCGTAAATTCATTCGATATTTTACATACATTTCGAAACAAATCCTTTAAATCTGATTGACGACGTCACATCTTTCGATAAAGAGGAACTTTTGGATTCTATTTTTTGTTTTATAAATGATGTCGTCAAATAAATGAATTACCTCCATTGTGATCCTGCCTGCGCTGGCGCCATCGATGGTGATGTCAAAAAATACTTTGGGGTTCGGCATACTTGGAATTAGTATTGGAATATGTGTATATATATTTTACCTCCTTATTTAATTTGCACGCTAACGTACATCTAGCAACAGGATCAATATGGGACTATCTTTATGGGAACATGATATGACGTCATATTCAACATAAACCAATCAGAGGCAGATCCTTAGAGACAACTAACCAATAGCAGCAAAGGTAGGCGGATTTTTCATGGTGGCAATGCGACGCTCGATTTGTATTGCAAGTACAATCTATGCGGGCGGTGGCATAAATATTTAAAAGATGTTTAAACAAACAGTGTTGAGTCTTCATTTTATTTCAAAGTTTTTTTTGAAATTCAAACAAAGTGCACAGTTATTAATTACTTACATTCACTTGACAGGTATCGAAATTCAATACATTGTTAGAATATTTCTGATTTGAGTTCATCTGTGTTTCATCAATTGCCTTCTTCTGAACTGAAGTGTGTTAAAAGTGATTTAATGCGTGTGAAGGCGTGTACAAATATCGATATTATCAATACCAAGCAAATACTTGGATCAGATTGATACTATTGTCCTTGGATTGGTACTTCAATCCTTCACCAACTTCCTCAAAGTGCCGCTTCATATGGAAACAGCGTAGCACGTCTCTCGCCCAGCGCCCTCAGCAACTCTTTTAGTAACCCTGCCTACCTGGGCTGCTGCTGCATCATGCCTGCCAGGCGGAAGGGCCAAATCTATGCATACACACTCCAACCAGAAGCTAAAAATGACAGAGGCTAACAGGAAGCACAGTGCGGTCTTTTTTCAGTTTTGTTTTCCAACCACCACAGAAAAGGACAATACCTGGTGTAATTTGTGTGGTAAAAGAGTCTGCCTTTGTGGCAACATTACACATTTACACAAACATATAATGAAATTGTGAATATGTTTGATTGCTAATAAGATTTTCGAGAAGGGTTGTTCAAACCTCATTTTGTGTTTGCTGTTAAAAACGTCATATTGGAATATAATATTGTGAATGTGCTTGATTGCTGTTGAGATTGTCATGATTGTTTTCTGTTATTAGTGTCAATAAATTTGTTCAAACCCAAAAAAAAAACTCAGTAGAGAGCAAGGAACTACAGCCAAAAATGTAAACATTTTACTGTTCCTGAACAAAAACCTATAAATCGGTTGCCACTATGACAACAGAGCCAATGAGAGACAATGGACTATTTATTTCCATTACTGTCTTTATTTTCTAAATATTGTGCAATTATTGCAACATCCATTGCAGCCTGGTCATCCTGGGGGTTTCCTTATGTGCGGTTCCTTCTCAATGTTTCTTCATGTTCCTCATGTTGAGGTTTTTGAGTTTTTCCTTCCCATCATGTACATTTTAGATGAGGGGATGGTGTAATAAAAGTCTGTGGTTGGCAATAATCTGTGGTCTGTGCAGCCCTTTGAGACTCTTTGGGATCAAGGGCTATACAAACATGACTTGACATGTATTTTACTTGTCTTGTTGACATTGTTATACAATATTTGTATTTTCATTACGTTTCTGCTTTTTTGGTTTGACTCTCTAATATTTGGTTCTGAAACCGTTGTAAAAAAATTTTACATTTGTCATACTGTAAGGGTGGTAATGTAATTATTTAATTAAAAAATGAAACTTATTTACTGCCTAAAATCTTTGTACTATGTTTATTGTCAATACTAACTTACTCAAAGGGGTTGAATTCAATTATTCACTAATAATGGCATTTCCAAGCAATAAGTATCAGTATCAGATTGGTATCAATACCACTGATAGATACTACCCTCATTTATTTTGACCGGTTTAATACCAAAATTCCCAGCATCACCCACCCCTACTGTCGACCATTCCATCCATCCATCATCTGCACCGCTTATCCTCAGGAGGGTCGTGGGGGTGCTGGAGCCCATTCCAGCTATCTCTTGCCCACTGTGCAGGGGACACCCTGAACTGGTTGCCAGCCAGTCACAGACTGTAGATCTTAAATCAGTAATTATTTGCTATCTTAAAGGGACCATGTGTATTGATATAAAAAAGCAAAAATACATGTGATATTTTACAAATAAGCATTTTTTAAAATACTTGTACGCTGAGTAATTGGTATATATTTGACATAACATGAGCCTCCTTAAAGAGAGCTGACATAATTGTCCGCGATCTTGCAACTACATGTACCCAAAAACCTCTAGGGAGAGAAAAAAAAGAGTAAAGGGGTTCATTATGGTCACTTGGAGTTTCTATAGTTTGTATTCTTCTTTGTGCCTTTTAGCACTCATTTTCAGTTGCGTCAAACCATACAGCAACATGTAGTGGTCAATATACACGCTGTCCCTTTAAAGTGTTTCATCATTTGGTACAAAATGAAGGAAACGCAAATAATACGCTTGTCGAAACAATAAAGTGGTTTTAATCCTCATCTTCAAGCTCCAGCAAATGAACAAAAGCAACCGAAGGTACGACAAATGATAACAATGATTACAAAATAAATAGAAAACAATGGCAATTAAAATGTGTGTGTTACAAAATATGTGCAATAGTTTACATCTTAAAAACGTGTTTTCTAGTAAATTTGCAGTTCAATAGTCACTTTTTTACCCCCGTAAAAGCCAACATTCCTTGTTGCTTTCTGAACCCTAATGCATCAGATAGAAAACATTCGTCGGAAGGGGGATCAACAAACCCCAAAAAACCAAAAGAAAAAAATTAAAATAGACAAGAAAAAACACACGCAGTGCAATGAAAACATGGAACTTTGCACAAGTACATCAAGGCGGCGTTGCTAAACCGGAATGTTGGAATGTGGGCGGTGTCATCGCTTTAAATAAGATTGGTAGTAGCGTTTAGTCTTAAACTTTAGTAAATCAACCTCCGCTTGTAGGACCACTAAGCTAATACAACCGAGTTACTTGAGAGAAATTCTGCACTCGTAAACATCTGCACCTTTTTCATGAAGTGCAAGATGTTAATGAGTTCAATTGTCGGAATAGTTGTATTCATATTATTTTCACTGGTTGTGCTTGTCATCTGCAGCTGTTGAACCATGCGGGTTTTGCCAAAGTAGTAGGATGTATTTACTCTGCTCGTATGCTCAGGTTGTCCTACTCGCGAGGAAAGGAATTATACTAAAGTGTGAAGGTCAAAGAGTAAAGTAGTTGCTGATATAGCTTTCAAGACTATGGTACACTAGTAGGACAACTTGTTATGAGTGAGGCAAAACTGGGCACCGGTTGACAAATGCGTCCTACGAGTACAACTCGTGACCAAAATTTCTCATTAAGTTCAGAGTAAACAGTTGCTCGAGCAAATACTCAGTTTTGATGTTCAGAAAGACTCAAAAGAAAATTGTCAAATGTGTTAAAATATTTTCTAGGTTAAAATCCTGACTCGTAAACATCTGCGCCTTTCTCGTGAAGTGCAAGTTAATGAGTTTAATTGTCACTACTATCTATATAAGTTGCAGGAATAGTTGTATAATTACTTTTTTATACACTGGTTGTGTTCGTCATCCGCAGCTATTAAACCGTGCAATTTTGCCGAAGTAGTAGCATGTATTTACTCTGCTCGTATGCTCAAATTGTCCTACTTGTGAGGAAAGATGAGTATACTCAGAAGTAAATGGAGATACGTCTTTCAAGAAACAACTGTGATGCACTGGTAGACAATATGTTACCAGTGAGGCAAAACTGGGCGCGAGTTGACAACTGCATTCTAAGAGTACAACATGTTTAAAAAAAAATCTAAAGAAGTACGTGGAGTGCACAGTTGTCAACCAAAGCTGCTCGAGCAAGTACTCGGATTCAATCGCTTCAAAATCCACATTTTTATTTAGATGCTCATCGACACTCAAAAGGAAAATAACATTATTTTAGAGGAGGAAATTCTGCGCTCGTTGACACCTGCGCCCTTCTCATGGAGTGTGAGAGTTTAGTAAATTGTCATTTCTACTTAAGTCTAGAAATAGCTGTATCCAATTTATTTTCACTGGTTGATTTAGTTATCTGCATCTATCAAAACCGTTGAGTTTTCCCAAGTAATAGCATGTGTTTACTCTGCTCGTATGCTCAGGTTGTCCTACTTGTGAGGAAAGGAAGTATACTTAAGCATGGTTGTAGAGGAATACAGCAAATGATACGGCTTTTAAGGAACAACTGTGATGCACTAGTAAAACAACAACATGTTACTAGTGAGGCAAAATTGGGCACGAGTTGACAACTGTGTCCTACGAGTACAAATTGTGTCAAAAAAATCTCTTGAGGTACACAGAGTGCACAGTTGTCAATCAAAGATGCTGAAGCAAGTACTCCGATTTGATCGCTTCAACTTCTGCATTTTACTTGGATGTTCAGAGAGACTCAAAAGGAATATTACAAGCATTAAAATATCATTTAGGTGTTAATGATGTTGTACAAACTTTGGTCGATTTTTTTCAAGTGCTCAATAGACAAAATGGAGTCTGGCGAACTTGAACAGTCACACAATAGAAGTGACTCGATCTCACTCGTAAAGATTGTTGCACTTTTGCAAGCTAAGAGGGAATCTTGTGACTAAAGGTTTTCATTAAAAAGACATCTTATTTTAAGAGTTCCTTTGTAAATTTTACGTGTTGTTTTGAGTCAGCAATTTATGTTGGTAAAGTTTTGCTTTAGGTGGGGTTATTTTTGAAGCGCTCCCATAAAAAAATAAACTGGGTTAACCTGATCTACCCATGTGAGTAAATTAGACACAAACAAAATGTTAATCTCTACATGAGTGATTCACCCAAAAAAATCGACTAGGGTTACAGTTTCAGATGCATCAAAGTCCAAATGTTTCTCTAGGAAAGGGGAACAGTTACTCGTATCGTTGTTGTACGAGTGCACCGACCTGTTTTGCAGCACAATAATAAAAAAAAAAATTGGGTAAAATTAATCCAAACTGTGTAAAAAAGCGGAACAGATCGATTGACAATACAATCAAAAATGTTCTGATCCAAACCCAACATTTGGGTTAAAAAAAAAAAAAAAAACTACATTTTTTAGGAAAAATTGTAATAAGAGGATTTTGGGGCGTTTCAAAACATCCTTCATTGAGACTAAATGACCAATTTTAGTAATTACACAAAAAATGGGTGTGTGTCATTTTTTTGGGAGGTTGTTCTAATAAAATGACAAATTTAGGGCAGTAAACTGACCCAATTGTTTGGGTTGCTTTATAAACAAAGTCACTTTTCAATGGTAGTTAAGGGATGGTCAAGATTTTTTTTTGTGTAGCGGCATCGTTCATTTACAATAAGACTCATTGAAACTAAATGAGGAATTTTTCAGTTGTTTCCTTTTCGAATCCTTTTTTTCTGTTTTTTTCCCTAATAAAATGACAATTTTGGGGCAATAAAACCAAATGACCCATTTTTGTAGTAGTTTAAACAAGGTGTTTTTTTAAAGGCAGATTAAAGGATTGTCAAATTTTGGGGGGTTGTTAATTAAAAACGTTATTGAAACTAAATGAACAATTTTTGTAAAAGTTTTAAACCGAGTGACATCAATTTTTCTGTGCATTTTTAAGGGGGTTGTTCTGATAAAAATGACAATATTAGGGTGGTAAAAGTAACCTCACGTTGTTGTTTGGGTAGTTGTATTCAGTGAAATTTGGGGGGGAAAGGGTTCTAGCAGGGGTCTCCAACGTTATGCCCCTTAAGAACCGCTGAGGTGCCTGCAGACCTGTTCTGTTAATAGCTCACCAGTGTGGGGGTCATTGGATTTTCTAGTAAAAATATTTTTTAGTGCTTGACCGAGTCTACTCAACCCTACCTCCAATAATAGATCTAGTAATAACAGTTACAACATAGTAATAACATGAAAAGTTGTTATTTTAGAAATGCATAACAAACTGGGCCCCCCTTTGTGCTAATTAGCAACATAAAATAACTCACATGTTGGAGACCCCTAGATTATAGGATGGCCAAGGAGTGGGGGTCTTTAATTACAACAGGGATCAATAAAAACAAATATCCTTTTGGGTAATTTTTTTTAGTTGTTCTGATAAGATGCGAATTTTAGAGCCGTTTAAGACAAATGACAAGTGTTTTTTGGGTGTAAGGTTAAAGAATGTTTTTGGGGGGTTGTTGGGCACAAAAAGACTACTTTTGTAAGCTGCGATCACCTTGTTTTAAAGGGCAGAGTAAAATCATTTGTGTTAAAAAAATACCCAATGTATGGGTGATTAAAACAAAACAGTTTTTATAATTGTAAAGGTTGTTTTGGATAAAATCAACAATTTTTTTGTTTGTTTTTTAAAGAAACAAACAAACAAAAAAGCAAATTATGTGTATTGTTTGTGCAAAATAACCAAGTTGGACGGCTTAAAGCAACCCAAGAGTTGGATCCGTCCGCTCTTGACTCTGATTGGGTTATTTTTGACCCAAATATTTTTAGAGTGCAGTGAGCAGAAATGACACCAATTTGAATGCGTTCGAAAGCGTCCTCACCCTTACGCGGTGAGCGCAGCAGTCTTTTTGTGTGGGGTGAAAGGACAAGTAACATATTGAAGAGGAGACAAAGACGAAGACAGCGAAAGGTGCTCAGTTGTTCTCAAAGAGCGACAGGAGGTCGTCGCTGCTGTTGCTGGGCAGGTCGGGCGGACCCAGGTAGGACAACAACTCGTCTGGGTTGGTCAGCTCGGGCAGAAGCTAAGAAGAGATTTTGAAACAAAATGTAGGGTCAAACACAAAATAAACACACATTTCAAGTAGGGCTGCAAGGGAAAGTCGATAATAGGATAATATTGCCGGGAGACACGTTTTCCCAACAGAGTGAGCTATCTTTATTATTAGAATCTCTGCTGAGAGTCGCTCATGCGCAATAGCGTCTGTTTGAAAAGTTAACGTACAGAAATGACAGTGTCACCATAAAGTAGGCGAACCTTGTACCTTGGTAATGCACGAATATGCAAAGATAACAATTGGACAGTTGAACGAAACAGAGTCTGACTCGCCTCTGTTAGATTGGTGTAACGTTTAAAACAATACGGTTTTTGATGACATGCAGATTTTGTTGTCCATGTTTACAATTTGAATATGAACAACTCTTTTCTCAGCCATGTATCACCAATGACAACAAACATCAGTTGTTAAAACCGCTTGATTTCAAAATGTTGAGAGTAGTTTAGTTCTT
The DNA here is from genome assembly GCF_059441175.1 of Urocampus carinirostris. NCBI lineage: Eukaryota > Metazoa > Chordata > Actinopteri > Syngnathiformes > Syngnathidae > Urocampus > Urocampus carinirostris. The sequence goes on along the minus strand of NC_142364.1, from coordinate 26,405,697 downwards.
TTGTGACACACTTGGCAGTTGACCGCTATGTACTTCACAAAATGCACATACTTGTTGTATTTACTGTTCTACTACTGCTAAATTAGCCAGTTCTTGGTTTCCAGGGATAAAAAGTTCATTTTGTTGCAAGTCATTCTTTCTTTGCCTGTTCCTAAAAAAATGAAAAGATGTTTATTCATGCATTAAAGTCTCCTGACCTAAACTGTTGGTTTTGGATATCATTATTATTTAATTTTTGCAAAAATCTGTAGTATGTTCAATAAAGGTTGCATTTTTCATTGTACCAATTTTTCTCGTGTTTATCATAATTCGCCACATAATTAAATCAACTTCACGCCAAATTTAAGAAAAACATTAACGTATGTTCCAGATTATAAGGTGCACGTAACTTGACCAAAAATGTGAAAGTTTGCTTTATAACCCCACGTGCCTTGTATACTGAAAAATCCAGCAGATAAAATTGCAAATGTATAGTTACAATTAAATTATACTGAATAGGGTAACTGTTCACCCCTTGAGAAACATATAGAGGGGTTTTTGAGTGCCCTCGTGTTTTTAACATGTTAATTGTTTCTTGCTATAAGCAGTGTCTGGAACTCATGACAAAAAGTTACCGGACACCAGGGCAGACAACTCTTTCCCCGATGCTATAATGAATGTTTACGTTTTGTAGCATTATGAATGTTGCTTCTTTTGAATATTTCTTTTGGGGCTGAGACTTTGGCTAGATTCCTAACCTCTTATCCATCTTTCTTGTGTTCTCTGTGCGTCTACTTTGGAAAATGATATGCAAATGCACGACCTGATAACGCTCAGGAAAGTCCGGAAGCACAAAGTTATTTGATGCAGGCTTCTGATTGGCTGCCGAGTATGGGAATTGCCAAACGAGCGGAAATTCCGAAATTTGAAAACCGAACAAAGATTTCGAAATCGGAATAAAGCAAACGTTTGATTTGAAAAAAAATATTTTCTTTTCTTTTTGTTTTCCTTTCTTAAAAAAGTTGTCGGCCACCCAGAGACGTTTTGTAAGTTGTACGCCCGACGTAAAAGATGCACGCCCCGGGCGTCCGGGCAGGTTTTATTTCAGACACTGCTAAAAGGAAACAAAAGATGCAGAGAACTTTGAGGGCAGCTCAGTGCGCCTTATATATCAAAAGTATATCGCAAAATTGGAATTGGGGGATTTGGTCACCTAATGACTCCTAACACATCAGTTGGGTTGAGCGAGGGGGCTGGGAATCCCCTCCTCTGTATCAATCTCCCAGAACGAGTCAGAAATGTTAAAGTGTGTGAATCAAGCCACCTCCCACTAGGGGATATGGCTCCGGTATATACAGTATATATATATATATATATATATATATATATATACATATATATGATAATATCGCAAAAGACTATTTTCGGAGGTGCGCCATAGAATCCGTATAGTGCGTAAAATCAGGTAAGTAGGTATCCGATGATTTGACTTATAGTCGATGACGAGTCGACTATTGAAATAGTCGCTAGTTGCAACCCTAATTCAGAATGAAGAAAAGGGCTCACATCCAGAGCGTGGTCGGTAGCCTCGGCGGCAGGCCCCCCAGCAGGGCCCCCCAGGCCAAAAGAGCCCTCAGCGTGCAGCCGCGGGTTGTGGGAAGCTGCCCCGTTCCTCTCCTCGCCCAAGCTCTGGTTGGCATGCTGTGGAAGCAAGGCATTGTGGGACGGGTGCGGCGCCTAGCCGCGTGAAAAAAAAAAGGTAGTGTCAGTTGGCCGGCAGCTGCACTCGACAAAACGGGATGAATGCTCGCTGAATGACTCTCAGAAGCATTAAACGGGCAGCAGGGACGGACAGACGGATGCTCAGCTGTTCATATTGAAATCCAGTCTTTGCCCTGCACCGCAATTGAGTGCAACTTTCTGTGTTAGTTGATATCTTTATTAGGGGTCCTACAGCTTAAGGCAAGTAAAATTCAAGACTTAAAGACTTTTTTAATGTCTTTTGAAATCAAATTTAGGACCGTGTACAAAAACACAATGGAGACAAAAAAACAGACACAAAAAACACAAATACTTCTGGCACAATATACATAGTACCTCGTACACATTAGCTGGCACATCTTTTAGCCATGGCAAAAAATGGGGGAATCCTGTTTATGCAATTATCTTCAAACATTTAAAAAAGTATCTAAACAAAATATTTGATCAGGACAATTTTTGGTGCTACGATTAGAACCTTTTTTGTATTAGTATCGGTATTTATCGATACTACCATGTATTTGAATCGCCTCAAAACCAAAATTCCCAGGATCGGCCACCATTAAAAAAGGGCACAAGGAGACAGCTTTTAGAACAGGTTGGAATTTCTTATCTGAGAGTTGGGTCTCCCCGTGTTCTCCTTGCAGGTTCAAAATCCATTGAGGACTTCTCTCCTTTCTTTGAGTGTCTACTAAGCAAACTACTGCTATCTACTAAAACTTAACTTGCCTAACAGCTTAAATTTGTCAATGTTTTAGCAAAGAATATGCCTTTTCCTTACAACAATAAAATTAGTTATGGTTGCAGTCAGCAAGAACCTGCCCTACAGCAACACCAGCACTAAATCAAGATGTAGTTACGTAATACACAGTGGCACACACTCTTTCAAGCATTAAAGAATGAAGACGCCAGCTATGCCCAAGGCGGGTTCTTGCGTAAGAGCGCTGGTACCTGTTCAGGCTGGTAGGACAGAGGAGGTCCAGAGGACGGGTACTCCCCCAGGGTCGGCGTTCCGGGTGTGTTGGGGAACTCGGGGAAAGCCGATTGGTTGGCGAAGCCTCGACTCCCTGAGGGAAAACGGCAACAATATTAACAAGAGCAACAAGAAAAAGGAGAACGTTCCGGGTCATGTATCATCAATAGAGGCATAATACAAACTTACTTGAAAGCTTCATTTTTTTAATCCCTCTCCTTAGTTATATATCTGTACTACACAATGATGTACATTAACACTTGTGAGGAAATAAGTGAATACAATACAGATTTTTTTAAAAAAAAAGAAATAATTGTTGTAGCTGTATTATGTGACTTTTGAAAAATTGAATTTTAAAACTGTATAAAACCATAAGCTAGAACTTTTATGACACAATTTCAACCCCACGGATAGTTTTCTATGCGTATAAAGATTCTGGCAGGCCGCCAGTGTTTTAATTTGTCCGGCCAGAGTCTCGTAAACTTGTATTATCAAAAAATAGAACTGTATTTTTAAATATATTTTTAATATATAAATGATGGCAAATGCCATTGTTTGTACTTTTGCTACTAATCTTTTTAAAGTTTGAAGGAATCTTGGTCAGTCATCCCCTCCCCTTTGATGACATTCTGTTGTTGCAGTATTTGTCTTGCGCCGGCTGCAAAGCGATTAGTTGATTTGGTAAAATATAACATTGACGAGTGTTGCATTTTTCTAATTTGATCATTTTTAGCGTTGAGTGTTCCGCGCAGAAAACCCGCCCGGTATCTTGCCACACAGAGTAAACATGCGGCGCTGCCATTGGAAACAATTAATACAATTTTCTCAGGAGCAATGATGCTATCATCTTAGATAGGACATAAAGGCTTGCTTTGTCATTGCCTTTCCTAACTAGTATATTTCTGATTTAATAGTTTAAAAGGGAACACATTAATCATAGATCTAGCTTCTTGATTGAGATCCAAGATGGCGGCGCGTGCAAACGCAGCGGCTTCACGGGCTCCAGTTCGTCCTTTGTTTTTCAGTGTCCCCTTATCCCTCATATTTTCCCTTCAACTCCCTTCGCATATACAATAACATCCACAACATCCCGAGGGATATACAGAGACCACCGGATCTCCCTGGGTGATCTGCCTGCCGACAACGACGGAGCAAAAGAAAAAGGCTGCCAGTCGGGTCTGGGCTAAGAAGGCGACCACACAGACCTGCGCTCCCAACCAACGCCAGATCCATCGTCCACAATGAGTGAATTTGAGCTGCGGATCGCCACCAACAACGTCCGGAATCGGAGTATTTTTGTCATCACGGAGTCTTGGCTTTCCCGACGCCGCATTACAACTAGCAGGACGCACGCTTCACCAGCACGAACAAGACCGAGACTCCGGTAAAAACAGGGGTTGGAGACTACGCGCTACAATAACAGCCGAATCATTGACACACACTGCTCACTCGATATGGAGTTTCTAGCAGTATCGTGCAGACACTTCTATCTACCGAGAGAGCTAACTGTGGTCATTGTGCTTGCTTGTTTACGTTCCACCGCTAACGTTTCACCGGATGCTAACGTTAGCATAGCGCTAAATCTCCTGCCCGCTGCTATCAATAAACAGCAGCTTGCACACCCGAACGGAGCTTTTATCGTCGCCGGCGACTTTAATCGCGCATGTTTATGGACTGTACTTCCCAAATCCATTCAATACGTGGACTGAGCAATTCGGAAAAAAACACTGGACTGTGTGTACTGTAAGATCAAACATCCAGTTGGATCCACCATTTCTGTTTGTCCCTCACCCCCCTCATCACCCCCCTCCGGAGAAAGCAAAGCCTATTTACAACAAAGACAGTCAAAACATGTTCTTTGTTCCTTTATCTCTTTGTTTCCTTATCCTCACTGTAAAATGTGGAACTGGAGTTGTCCAATTTCGTTTTTCAATATATCCCATGTTGTAACAATGACAATAAAGGCATATTCTATTCTAATATTCTATTCTATTTTGGTCTAAAATGAACTAGATCAATGCTTTTGAATTTAAAATGTACAAAATTTTCTTCCGGGGGAGCATTCCCCTGGACCCCCTCTAGAAGGTCCTCCCACCAGGGTCTCACAACATTCTATGGGAAATTTATGACTGTAATATAGTCATATTACCCACTCCTTGTGGAAACAAAAAAACATTTTTTTTTGTTTTTGTTTTTTATCGTGCCTTTGGGTCATACCTGGCCTGTTGTAGTCGGGGCTGGCTCTTGTGCCCCCAGCAGGCGGCGGCGGTGCGGCACCGGGATATGGCGAGGAGGCGGGTCCCAGCGCAGCAATCATCTCCATGACGTTGGGCAGCAACATGTGACACGGGCTGACGGTGCGACATCGCTTGAGGGCCGGCCCATCCGGCTCTTCCTTCACGTGCAGGTCAGGCTTGACCGGCACCGGGCGCCAGCCGCACAATGGGTCTATGGTGATCTCCTCGTAATCAGAGCTGGCGGAGAAACATCCCAATTAAACAACCAACTGAGTGAGAATTAAATGTAAGATCTAAAGCAAAAGCCTGACGCAAATTTTGACCCGGGTCGGGCATAAAGTGTAAATCATTACGTTTGAGGTGGGCTTCTTTTTCGCTGACTTTTTAAAAATAAATATAGGTTTATAAATGTACACTTAACTGAAAAAAAACACGTAGTGTACGTAACTCTTGCAATGTCAATTCAAAGAACTCTATCTCGTCTGTCTATTATCAACCAGTTGTTCAGCTTTGTCTCCCTGTCTCTTTCTCCCTAAAAGTGCCAGACTAGATTCTTATGGACGTACTGCTGCTGTGGTTTATGGCCCAATTTGCAACACGTCAAAATGACAGACAACCATACGATTTTCCCCGTCACTTTTTAAAAGGATCAGTTGATGAAAAATGTTGGTTAATGTAAGCTCTTCAGACAGAAACATAAAGGATGTAAATGTTTACACAGTATAATTTGTAACAAAACTGAATATATATATTCGGGGATTTTTCATTGTACTATAGTTACAATGCACTATTTTTTTCATTGCACTACATCTTTATAACTTTGTCTCTAAGCACTGTGTTGTAAATATGTTTGCCCATTTATCCTGACACTCTTTTCTCTTTTAAGTCTTTATTATATGTTTACCCTGGAGTGTCATATCTTATTTCATTGCATACAATGTTTTACAACATTTCTGTAGTGCGGTGGTTAGCACAGTCGCCTTACAGGCAAAATATCCCAGGTTCGAGACCGCATGGGAACATATGTTGGCCTGTAGAGGGATGGTCGCCACTAGGCTGTACTTGCCCAAGACACGCCACGGGAAATGGTGCCCCTACGACTCTACTGGTCAAGGGATCCAATCAACCAACAACCAACCATATAAAAGAACAATAAAGACAAATTGATTCAATTAAGTTGAAAAGACATACTTTAAGTTGTTATTATAAATAACTTTTCCTCCTCCCAAGTCCTCACAAATAAAATATGAAAATTTAGGGTTTGCTTTGGCTGGGTTCTGCACATCAAGTTAACTGGGGCGGCAGTAGCTCAGGAGGTAGAGCGATCGTTTTAGGATTAAGGGATCCCAGTTCGAATCCCGGCTTGTCCGTGTTACATGTCGAAGTGTCCTTGGGTAAGACACTGAACCCCCAATACCCCCAATAAGCAGGTTAGCGCCTTACATGGCTGCACAGATCACGGCCGCTATTGGGAAATGTGAAGCACAATGTAAAGCGCTTTGGGAAGTCATTGACTTGAAAAGCGCTATATAAATGCAGATCATTTCATTTCATTTCAACTGGTTGGGCTTGAGCTGGATTATTTAATGCCCAAGCTTACTTCTAGTGTGAACCCAGGAACAGGTATACTGTTTGTACTTACTTCTGAATGTAGACCAGGATCCCCAACATGTACTGGTCCACCTCCAAGCCTTCCAGCAGAGCAGTCTTACTGAAATGACAGTAGAGCATTCTGTGATTTTATCATCATCAAGTTTTCTAATGCAACACCAAAGATAATTTGTTACACACTTGTCAGAACACTGTGCCTATTTTAAATATTAATTTTCTTATTTTAAAATTATTGTATTTTCTTTACTATAAGGCGCACTTAAGAATTTCTGGCATATTTTGTTTTTTGGTGCTCCTTATATTCCGAAAATATGGTAACAATTTTCCAATGACCTTAGTGAAATAGAGACAAAGCATCAGGAAAATGAGAGTTTATCACTTCTGCAAATAACAGATTTTTACACCGTTCTTGGAATTGCCGAAGTGATGTCGAGCAACCTTTTCTGGACCACTAACCTTTTGTGTCAGACAATATTCTCGCAGCCCGGCCCAATAAATGAGAACGATAATAATAATAATAAAGATAACAATACAACTATATGCACTGTGAAATCATCATGCTACCTGGGATCCAGATTACATAGGAATGCTCCATCACAACGTGGCACAGTGAGTAAAAATTGGGAAAGAGTTTAGCAAAAAGAACATTGTTATTTTTTTAATGTTCATGTGATGGGGATTTTTATATCAGGGAAATGTTATATTTTGTGCTAGGTTTAATTAGGTTCACTAGACTTTGATCGAATGTTAAACATTTGTAAAATGATGCATAGGCTGGACTTCGGCTTGTACATTAATTTCTCTTCTGGCCCCTCCATCCGTTTAACTCAGACAGCCCTGTTTTAGATGATTTTAATTTTCTTTTTATCATAAAAAAGTCTACATGTCTGAAAATTTGAAATATTATACTTAGTATGAATATTTCTGTCAATGAAGAACTTTGATTCTAAATATTCTGTAATCAAATGGCACTTACTTGCAGACAGGACATCTCCACGTTCCTCTCTCACAGTTGAGTTGCAGATAAGATTCCAGGTCAAAACACTATAAATAGAAATTAAAATAAAATATTTTTTATGTGTGTTCACGGAGCCCCAGCAAGCACTTTCCTCACCTGTATATGGCGGCAGTCATGTCCTCGGGCCGGTAGCTGGATGCGACGGAAAGTAATTGGACACTTGAGTGACACTTTGATGGCCGTTTGCTCGACGCCGTCCTCTCCATTCAGCCCGGGTGTCCCAGGGATGGTCCCGCTGCTGAAGTTCCTTTTAACTGAAACAGGCAACAAAACACCAAAATGTAATTTGTTTATTATTTAACTGGAAAATGGAGGTTTGACCTCTGTCAATGTTTTAACTGTGTGTGTATACGTGTCTTACTCTTGGTGATGCAGTGCTCTGCGGGCAGCAGTCTCTTCTTCATGAGCCCTTGCAGCACTGACCTGACAGAGGGTCGATGAACAAGCTGCAGCACGAACAAATGTGACTGGGGAGGGAAGAGTGTTTTGTTTCGTTACTGCAATACTTTCAACTTTCCAGCTTCGGTTTGCCAGCTGCAGAACTTACGCAGCAACAGGCGGTGACGGTAATCTGGACGGTGTTCCGCCCGGGCTGGCACACTTGCTTGAGGTACAAGGCCTTGTGGGAGGTCTTGTTGTCGCCACGCTCGATAGACAAGGGCGTGGCGTTGACGCTCACCTGCACTGATGCCGGCCAATTGGTGTTCATCTGACGGTCCTCGTGGTGGTAGCACTTGAACTGCAGCTCCAGATCTGGCCTGCAGGGGGCAAAACAAAAGAACAGTATTCAGAGGGAAATGTCCAGTGCTTGGAGACTCTTGGTAAATGCAGCGCAATCTAACAAAAAAAAATAACCACCGTAATTTTCGGAATACACAGTGCGCAGTGAACGCTAACATGCCCCTACACCAGGGGTGGCCAACCTGGTTCTTGAGAGCTGCATGTTCTGCATGTTTTGGGAAATTCACTAGTCCAATGCAGGTGATTCCGATCACCTGAATCATTATCAAGCTTACACACAGCTTGCTAACAGGATGAAAGTTTACGTCACCTGAGTTGGAGAAGGGAAACCTTCAAAGGATGTAGGACATACAGCTCTCAAGGACCAGGTTGGCCACCCCTGCCTTACACACCTGAAGCTGATTTCAACTATACAAGTTGTTTATGTCACATGTTTTGGGATCATGTGACAATTCCAGTTGGCAATTGAAAAGATGAGCACATATGAAAGAAAACGCAGATGAGGGTTGCGTCATGTACAATATTAACCGTATATATCTAGATGACAGCAACTATACTGTGAAGAATAGTGCCAGATTGCTACACAGATATGGTTTTAGTGCTGTTGTCTGAAGTGGATACCGCGGTAAAGGACCAAATAGCGATCACTTGTCATCGTCCCTCGAGGATTTAAGACATTTCTGGAGACCTAAAAATTACTCAGATGATTCGAAAAGAGATCAGAAGAGGATAATTTCAACTGCTGTTTAATTCAAATGTATAAAATGATTTGCGGGTAAAAAAGTTGAGTAGTCAATATTAAATAAGGTACAGTCAAACCGCCCATTTTGCTACTATCATGTATTATATAAATATATAGTTCTTCCTGCTGGCGCCTCAGCATGAGAAAAATGAATACATTTTAAGAAGGGGCAGCAAATGATGTAATCATCTTTTCCAGGATAACCACGCTGCAATGGATGTTGCAAGACACAAATTGCAAAGATGAAACGAAGGTGATTCATAAACGATAGAAAATGTGTATTAAGCCTAGATTCAAACAGTTCCACTGAGGTTGCAGATCGAAACCAAGAGGGCAGAGCATTCCACAGCACCAGGGCCCGAAAGCAGATTGCTCTCGAACCTCCAGATCTGTTCTTGGCTTTTGGGATCACTAACAGGCCAGGATTTTCAGATTTTTTTCCCCTACTAGCAGTTAAGTTTCCCATTTTTAAAATCGAAAGTGCTTATCAAACAATGAAGGAACCACACATCAAACTTGTTACTGCAAGTGTTCAGCAGATGACGCTGATGCATAAATAAAACCACAGGAACAATTAATCTCATCTCATCTCATCAGCTGCACCGCTTATCCTCAGTAGGGTCGCGGGGGTGCTGGAGCCCATCCCAGCAATCATCGGGCAGTGGGCAGGAGACACCCTGAACTGGTTGCCAGCCAATCGCAGGGCACACGGGGACAGACAACTCACTCGCTCAGTCACACCTAGGGACACTTTGGACTGGCCAATTCACCTGAAATGCATGTCTTTGGAATGTGGGAGGAAACCGGAGTGCCCGGAGGAAACCCACGCAAGCACGGGGAGAACATACAAACTCCACACAGTAAGGCCGGGAGCTGGATTTGAACCCACGCAGGAGGTTCCCACGACCTCAGAACTGTGCCGCACACGCGCTAACCACTGTGTGTTTGCTGCCGGAACAATTAATATTCTCAATAAATAAATTAGTACTGCTAGAATGTTTTTCTTTTGATTTTTGTAGTTTTTATAGAAAATGCGTACAGTACTTCGTAATTCGAAGATTTGTAGTATTTGACAGCACTGGGGTTGGCATCAGCAACATCCTCAAGTACCTCATAACGAGATTTAAACTGGTACCTGGTCCGTCAGTGCTCCAAGATTCTGAACCTTGGATTTTAAAGACACTTTTTAAAAAGACTTTACTAAAAGTAATTTTCTTTGTTAGGGTCTCAAACTCAACCTAAAAATTGCAACAAAAAGTGATTGACATTTTATCGGATTTAGAGGTCACCTATGGTAATTGTTCCTGTAATGATACTGTATAATATGAATATAAAGCTATTTTTGATAATATATTTTAGTTTTTATTGTGAGGAATTTCTTTGCATCATGAACCTGAAGCAATAATCATATTGCATCGTTATTAGATCGATTAACAATATGGCATTGTGACTAGGGTTTATACAATTAGTTGACATTGTCAACAAAAATCGATAAATAAAATAGCAGAAAATAATTTTTTTTTTTGACAACTGCCGCTAGACACATTTTTCCAACAGAATCTTTGATGAGAGTTGCTCATGCGCAGTCAACACCCAGGACACATACCAAAACTTCTAAGGTTTAGAAATATTCTAACCCGGAAACGCCGAAAAAAAGACTACTTGCTTAGTTTGCAAAGCAGACCTTGTGTGTCATGGCAGTACCTCTGTAACGCACGGAAATTTTGAGATCACGTCGGACAGTTGAACAAAACAGAGTCTGACTCGCCTAGTTAGTTTCAATCGACATTTAAACTAATACGGTTCTGATGACATGCATTGCACGTTTTATACACACTTGAGGATTATTTAACTAATCGTTTCAATAGTTAGTGACTAGTCCACTAATAGCCATTAGTGTCAGCCCTAATATTGACTAAACAATTGAAAATTACACTATTTAATTTCCCAAAATGAAATCAGCTCTGACAGACCTCTGCCTTATTTTTTCGCAGGAGGCAGTGCTCATCTTAAAAAACGCTCATAATCCCGGTTGCATGATCTCAGAGTTAGAGGTTAACCAGTTATCTGGCGGGATGATTATTGACACCGATATTTTGTAATATGACCGATATCGGTATCAGCTTTTGTTTTTTATTCGACGGGCCAATTTTTAAGGCTCAGAGGAGCCCAACCTCTCCATGGCTGCTACTCCTTTCCTCCCCTCCTCCCACACTGCTTGCTACCCGCCCTGTGCCTTCTGATTGGATAAGCGACCGGGGGGGCGGAGCCACTGGAGCAGAAAATGTCCTCACTTTTCTCGGTCCGCAATCCGCAGTCAGACTGCAGACCGGAGCGAGAGTATAGATGTGTAAAATGTAATTAAACGTTCCAAATCAAGTCATGTTTATTTGTATAGCCCTTAATCACAAGGAGTCTCAAATGGCTGCACAGACCCCCAAATTATACTATTATTACACCATCCCCTGATCTAAAATCTACATGAGAGCAAGGAAAAACTCAAAATCTCAACATGAGGTAAATGAAGAAACCTGGAGAAAGTCGTTAGCTGGTATTTATTAGCATGTACTCGTTAGCATCCACTGGTAGAGAAATGATTTTTTTTAAAACTTTTTAAGGACACCTCTAACTACGCACCCCGCTTTTAATGCATAATGCTTTTTAGCATACCATTATAGTCAAATAACACTCTTAATGCACTTGGTTTAGGGTATTGGATGACATAATCTAAGATTGGTTAATATTGTTTTAATAATTCTGTTTTTTTACTATTTCAGTATAACGACGAGTCAGGGGCTCTACATCTCATAACAATTACCAACTTTACACTGAGCAGGACAATAACGTTACAGCAAAGTAAACGGCAGCAGCTATGCTTACTCCTGAGTTCCAATATGCCTGTGACTTAAACCTCTGATAATTTTGAGATTTTAATCAGTCCGTGGTAGAAAACCATGTGTGTGATAAAGAGATATTGTAAAAGTGTAGGTAACTTGTTAAAGGGAAGCAGGTTCAGGTAGAGACTAATGTACTAGCTAAAATTGATTCGTCAATCAAGTGTTTGTAAATGAAAGCATAAAAAGCAGGCTAAAGTTAAAGGCTGAGTGACATTATTTTGTCAATCTGGCTATAAAACAGGAGTACCCACACTTTTCAATTTTCCAGCCCCGTTGAATTTTCCATTGCTTTTTGCACTTTTTGTTTAACGCTAATTCATGTCATGTTAGTTGTATTGACATTTTAATTTTTTGTTTAAAACAAAACAGAGTTAATTAGGTTTTTATGCACCATTATATGAGTTGCTGTCGAGCCAAATTTTTTTCCCTGTAGTGTTTTAGTTCAAGTGAAAAATTGGTCAATTGGGTTGTGTTGAAAGCCTCATTTATTTACTGTAAAGGGATTCAGAGAGATATTAATAATAATAATAATAATTTCCTTGTATTGTCATTCTGTGTAACAATGTACACAGAACGAAATGTCGATTGCACCTGACCCGTTGTAGCGAGCCGATGCAGCCGCAGCCAACAGAGGGCGCCGCCGACCACTTTTTAAGTCTTAGGAATGACTCGGCCGGGGCGCGAACCACCGACCTCCCAGTCTCAAAGCCATCTAGGCTATTAAAGTTGTATTTAAATATATAAAACATTTTATGTTTCTATTTGCATAAATCACATTGTACCTTGTAGCTGGAGCGATTCACGTCACTTTGACAGCAATTTAAGACAAAGCTGTTAGATCATAATGTTGTTCCCTCACCTCATCATTAGCGTTTTGTAGACGGAGTCTCGAAGCTGGAAGGCGTGGTTGCTGACAGCCAAGTTGTGCTCCAGTCTAAAAGGCTCCAACACGACGCCGTCCCGCACCGGGAAGGTCAAACGGAGGTCGTCGCTTGGGTTACCTTGGCGAGGCAGAAAAAGCATGGGAGCGCTTGTCAATGTGATGACATAAACAGATATTAAATGCAGGGCCGGCAGCAAACAGAGAGGGAGGAAAAAGAATGGGTGCAGTTGGCAATCATAACTGTACTAAAGACATATCTTTAAGTTTTAATTTGTTTTCAGCAGAAAATCTAAGCAACACCAGACTTCATTTGAATTATTATTTTTTTTATAGTTATGAGCTGACAGAAAAAAACATACAGAGAGTAATCAACACAGCCCAGAAGTTCATTGACTGATCTCTGCCTAGTCGGGAGGACATTCCCAGCGAGTGTTACGTCAACATTATGACGGACTCTTCTCACACCGGCCACTACCTCTTTGACCTGTTGCCCTCTGGAAGGCGCAACAGTCATTTTTTATCTTTGTTTTCTCACTTTAGAGTCTTTTTTACATGTTTACCCTGGAGTGCCAGGTCTAACCTAGTTGCATACATTGTTTCACCACGTTGATATCATGGACAATAAAGATAATTATGTTATATTCTATCTTCTATTCATACAGAATTCTGTAGGGCCTAAGCTTTTTCACCTCTAAAGTGAATATTGATTGATTTTCAAATATTTGTTTAAAACCAAGTAACCAGAAAGCTATCACAAAGTAATGAAAGAAGAGATAAAAGCTCTTACCTGTGGCAGGCTGTGGGCCACCCATGTTACTCTTGACGTCAGGGGGCAGGTAAGGGGGTTTGCTGTCCTGGCCAGGGGAAAGGTATGGTGGCATGGAGGTGCCAGGAGTCATGGGAGGGGTGGGGTTGCCACCCATGGGGGAGCTGGGGTACACGGGCATCCCACCTCCTCGCCCCGGCTGAAAAGGAGAAACACATAATTGCGGTAATATTAAAAATACATGAATAAATAAAAAGTAAAAAAGGTGTTTACACTAGTGAGGAACTCAAATGGGGAAAAAAGCACAATTAATATTTGTGTTAAAAAAACAAACAAACTCCTATTCAAGGCCTTATGGTCCTGGCTCCGTACCCACCAGTGCTCAGCAACCTTTCCTGTACCACAGACCGATTCATTAGCCGACAATGTTTTCACAAACCGGCCCAAGGGCAGCATTAAACATGTTTGTACTTTTTCTAAACTAATAATGATGATAATAACTAGAACATTTGTAATAAAGATAACATTAATTATAATAATGAGCTTAAATCCACTGTGTAGTCATGAAGAAAAAATTAGATGTCCATGTGACATCACACCAATATTACATTAATTCATTCATTTTCCAAACCCTCTTATTCTAATGAGGGTCGCGTGACCCATCCCAGCCGCATTTTTAAAATGAGGAAGGAAAACGCAGATCCAGGGAGAACTTCCAAAACTCACAAAAGGAGGCCGGTAGCTAAATTGAATCTAAGAGCTCTGAAGTGCCAATAGCAACAAAATCTGGTCCCTAGCTTAATGTTTAACGCAAAACATCACGTCCATCTGCGTTCCAAGTAATTAAAAATACAAACAACAAATTAACCAACACCTTGAAGAGCTTGTTGATGTTATGTGGTTTCTGTGTCTTGACTTAGGGATTCGTGCATTCTCCAACTCCGTTCACCAAAGGTTTTTCCATGTGTGCAAGTGTGTTTTTACAATTATTTTAGCATGGCGTGGTTGACCATTCTCAACGCTGATTGGCTATAAGCTCAAAAGTTCGGTTTGATTCATCAGTCACTGTAACTCGGGCAGGCAGAAATTCTTGTCCCAAACACGACAGTTGCACCGCCCGACAGGTAACTGAGCCCGCCTGTGCAAACCACACTGAAATCAGAAGTACCACCTCAAAGCCCTGGTTCAGGTTCAGTCTGAAGCGCAGCAGTGTCAGTAAAACAACAGTATGTTAAAAAAGATAACAGAACTTATTTTTCTTTCTGTGCAGCCCCAGTGCCAAACTACCCATGGCCCGATACCCGACCATGGCCCGGTGGTTGCCGATCACTGCTGTACACCATCAACACCCTTCTCATAAATCAGCATTAAGCGCAACTCACCCCGCTAGCCGCTGCTTGCGTGAAGGCGTTATATCCTCCCGGGCCTGCAGGGGGCAAGCTTGTTTGCCCATTAAACACTTCTGACTGTAAAACACCCCAAAAAACAGAAAACATGTTAAAAACGATCAGGAGCTGATTTCTAAAGGTGGTCCTTCTTTTTGATCAAAAAAAATAATTATTGATCATTCATTAGTTGGTGTTCCCTCTTGCAGGATTCTAACAAGAAACATAAATGGCAATATTTCATGCAACGTACCTTGTAGTACTGGGCAGGACCGGGTTGACCTGCACCAGACGGGAATGGCGGCGGGTTGCCATGCGATCCGGAGGCGTACTGACCCATAGGGGGCATGCGGCCGGTCGGGTATGAGGGAGAGGGGGCGCACCGTTGCTGCGGTCCAGGGGGGTACTGCAGAGGCTGCTGAGGATATGCCGACATGGACGACATCCCGCCACCGCCAAACTGCGCCGTAAGAGTTGGAACAAAATAAGGCAGGGTTATAGTTTTAAAAGAGGTTTCGTTAAAATGTGAATACTAGATTGGGGTTTCAAATAAAAAGTGCTTTCAAATTATAGTTCCAAACCTTGGTTAATTCTTTCAAACGGTTTTGAGTCTGTATAATAGATTAAAGCTATAAGAAGGGCTTTTACCTCAGAGTGGAAGGTGCGTTTGAGTCCCTGTGTTGCTCCAGGATATCCCCCACTTCCTCCACCACCGTGCATCTTCTGTGTGTGTCCCATGTGGGGAGGGTACAATCCCCCGCCAGATGGCGGCGGCGGTCCAGGCCTGCTTGAAACCATACCACCCTGGTTCATGGTAGGGGGTCCACGAGGGCCCCCGTGAGACATAAACTGAGGGCTGTATGATGAGGCTCCACCCATCTGCAGGAACAGGACGTGAATAAGACAAGTTGTCTAAGGCTATGATGCCCGCTTGTGTTTAACTACTTTTAGGATCCCCGTTTTGTTAAAAAGAAATATAGCGCCTCTTAGTGGTAAAAAACGTAACTAAAAAAATAATTTGTTCTAAAAATGCTAGAAAGATAAGGTATATTAAAAAATAACAAACTACAAAAATAACAGTTTTATTTTAATTTTCCATCTTTTTAGAGCAGGGGTTACCAACCTTTTTCAAATTAAGAGCTACTTATTGCACAATGGGCTACATTTTTGAGATGCATTTAAAAAATGACAACTTATGTTATTACAATGTTGTTCCTAAGTTGTAATCATTAAAAGTAGGGTTAATAAAATAAACTTATTAGAAAATCACAATGACATATCACTCGTGAGCTACTTTCAGAACCTGCCTGCGGGGTACTTAGGTGTTTATAGGAGGCTAGCTATGGAGAGCCCTGGTCTAGAGCCTGTCAATATGCATATACTTGCATCATGAATGAGCCTGACAGGCTGCAATGATGACACAACCCAGATGTGGCGGCAATGAGTAAAGAAGTTACAAAAACCGTGCAACTTCTTTAAACAACTAGTGTTTTTAAATTAGGGTTAGAAAAATAAAATACAAAAATCAGGTAAAAGATTATGTTTTTATGCCAGGATTCAGGGCTTTAAGATTTTGAAAACACAGTTTGAAAAAAAAAGGTTTTCAAGCGTTTGAGTACCTGAGCATAGCTGATGTCCTGGTTCTGCTTCTCCTGGATGGCGGCTACAGTTGCCGTGGCGGTTGCAGTGGCTGTAGCAGCAGCAACAGCAGCGGCGGCAGCGGTGGTGAAGTCCGATGGAGGGCGCACACCCATGCCACCATTGTTACCGGGGTAACTGAAGAGAGAGGAGTGATCCCGTTCAAAGATACAACATGAGCAGCAATTTAAATAGACTTTCACATTAGCACTAAAGTTTACTTTTTTGTTTGCGTCTGGGGCGAATTCAAGATTCATTTTAATGAAAATATAGTTAGCAGTTGTAAAGGATCAGTACCTGCCGCCGTAGGCTGCGCCAGGGTTATATGCCACATTGGGGCGCCCATACATGAGAGGCTGGCCGTAGTTTTTGGACATGGCGTCGCCGTATGCCTGCTGATTCATGAATTGCGGTCCCATGCCACCGGCCATGCCAGGTCCGCCGCCCCCACCTCCACCGGGCACCATGTGACTTGCGTTGTCACCAGGACCCATGGGTGACGCTCCGATCACCTAAGAACAGGGTTTGGATACATTTTTCATGGCCAAATTTAGAACCTTTTTAAGGCTCTACAAAGCCAATTTTTGAATTTCTCGAGTACCATTATAATAGGAAATCCGGAAACGTGTATTTTGCAAAGCCATAAATACATCTGCGATTTCCAAATGCGACTTTTAATCTTCCGTGTGCATTTGTCAAGACATAGCAGTTTTAGATCGTAAGTAAATTGCAAATATATTTGATTTTTAGACAAATCTCTCCCACAGAGGTGTTGGGTAAACATGACATATTACAGATTTGCCACTGGGAAACACTAACTCTTATCACTATACTCATAGTGTCCTGTTTAGGTGTAGCATGCACCTGTCCATAGGACAATGCCATGTAAACTAATTGCGTTAATCACGAGGGAAGAACAAATGCAATGACAAAGTAAAGCCACCAGAGAGCATGGTCGGCATTATTTTTTAAGTAGACTTGTTAAGACACATCGCAACAATTTCAAGCATTTATAAGTAGTTCACCCATAATTCAAGCACTTTTCACTCTTTGAAAACACTACATTGAAATCCAAGCATTTTTAAAGATTTCTAGCACCCGTACGAACCCTAGAAGACAGACACAGTTACACCTACAGGCCACTTTTTTATACACGTGCATTACAGATGTACTTTCTAAAATTAGTCAGATAAATTGGCGCATAAAGACTTTTTAAAAAGATAAAGGTGGGCTAGCTGAGGTTTAAACAAAGTTTAAAAATATGTCATCTTTTATCATAGTGAAGGAGAACCAATATATTAGCTGATACCATCACCAACACTATAAAATGTTACCGTTAGCTTACAAGTTTGGATCCTAAGTACAGTAACTACTCTCTCAGTAAAGCTATATTAAAAATATTGGCTTATGACATTAACTAGCAATGGAAATTTGTTAACTGTGATTTTTAACAAGTGCTGATTAAGAAAAATGTGTCATAAGTTAGCACACTCAAACGTGGTTCGTTGGTCCTGGAAAAATGTCAGTGTTGATAATTTTTCATTCATACTTAAAGTCATGCACTGCTGCAAGACACCAAAATTGTATCAAATGTTTATATGTATTTATGGTAGGAGCCGTAATGTTCAAACCAGGTAAAATGAGAGTGTGATCTCAATGTGTTTTATCTGTTAAAAGGTGGCGTGCAGCATTTGAGGTATCACTAAAAAGTGGAAAGTAGAATGTTGTATGCATTTTCTCTATATTGGGTTAAGTATGTGTTAACAATGCGCAACTCAGTTGAAATAGCCCTTATGCTTTTCTTCCCACCTCGCTTATCTGCTTTTACCTCACTTTTAGCAAAGGTGTTTGAAAACTCTACAGTCCTCTAGTCATTACTTATGCGACATACTACATATCGAAACCGGTGTTTCATCCGACAATTTGTCCCTAGCAACCGTCTTTTTCAATATAACATCTGTTTCAGCTGCACAATTAAGTTCTACTCATGCATTTTTAAAAATGTATCGATGTTCTTTATGAGGTATTGCATACAAACTTTGATTTGTTTATCGCTAAAATCCGACGTTAATTAAGGTATCTTAGGAATTATACTGGTATAAACCAATTTCAAGCTGAGAGCTACTTTTTAGTACTAATTAGCACTAAGGGCACCCAGTTTGATATACATTTAAAAAATAACAACGTAGGTTGTTTTTCAGCTTTGACAGTGTTCTCGATTCGAGCCCCGGTGCTGTGGAATGCTCTGCCCTCTAAGATTCGATCCGCAACCTCAGTGGAACGGTTTAAATCTGGCCTTAAAACACACTTATATTCCGTAGCTTATGAATAACCGGTTTTATGTTGACGATGTCTTAGTATTGCAACATCCATTGTAGCTTGGTCATCCTGGAAGGGGGATAACTTAAGGTTTCTTCATTTTCCTCATGCTGAAGTTTTGAGTTTTTTCTTACCCTCATAAAGGTTTTAGATCAAGGGATAGTGTAATAACAATCTGTGGTCCGTACAGCCCTTTGAGACTTGTGATTAAGTGCTATACATATAAACATGACTTGACTTGTAGCACGAAAATGGAAAAAGCAATTAAAAAGCTGTTTCAAGTACATTCCAAACACTACCCTAAACCCCAAGAAGGATAAAAGGAGTTTTTTGAGGGATTCAAAGAAACATAAAGAGCTTGACAAAGGCTGCAATGATGACATGACACAGGAGATGGCGACAGCGAGTAAAAAAAGTTCTGAATTCTCTACAGCTTTTTTTTAACCCTCCTGTTGTCCCAAGGGTAAAAATGACCCACCACTGTGTCGATAATAACTTCCCCTGATTTATATTTTATTCAACATTAAATGTTATGCTTTTTCTAGATTGGTCCCTAAGGTAGAAAAAAATGAAACATTGTTTTTAATTCACATTTCCATGTAAGCTGTATAAAAAAAGAACAAAAATGGTCCTTTAGATGAGGTCAACACAAGGGTTAACTACAGGTTATATTAAAAACTGAATCTAGCGTCCACATTAGGCACACTAACAAAAATGTTCACTTCAGGTCACTAAAGGAACATATTTGCAGATGTGAGCAACATCCTGAATAAATAATGAGTGTTAGTTATTTATGTAAAGTAAACAAAAAGTACCGCACCGGTGGCCTTCACCAGATACCAAATACTTAACATGCAGGTTTTTTTTTCTTGTTGTGACAAGATTCGGCAGCCAATCAGCACGTAATCATCCGTTATGATCTACTAGCGGTACATTCACACACTAATAAATTACTTTTATTTTTGTAATTCCAGCATATGAATCAGGTGTACATGTTTAAAAGATGAAAACTACAGTGTAGCGTCTAACACTTTAATTACATGCAACTATGATATGGTTCTTGATTAAGTCAGTTAAACATAGCATTGAACTCTAGTTGAGATTAGCATTAACATTTGTTATCTTTTAAAATCAGAATTTCATTTTTAATTTGTCTTTTTTCCAATATATGGCCTACAAATTGTATTTTTCCCAACACTCAGCGACAAACTGTGAAATTATTTAATCGTAGAAAATGTTTAAGCCAACTTATCTTTTCCTCTGCTATTTGAGAAGCAGTGTCACATGTTACCTGGCTGTGCGTGGGATTGGTCACGCCCCAAACTGTGGTTACAACAGAAAGAGATCCCGCGTGCTGATTGGCTGCCGGTTGCCAGGAGACTGGATCATGGAGGAAAGCGCCGTCACCGCTGTGAAGAGAGGAAGGAAAAAAAGGCCACGAAGGCGGCGGCCGGTATTAGCGGTTGTTCACCTCACTGCCTCAGTCTCTCGAATTGCAGTGCTCATTTGACATTGATAAAAAATAATAAATAAGCAGTTAAAGAACTTTATGGGATAAAAAACAAAGGCAGGAAACTAGTAAATCAATGTTGGGCTGTCACAATTAAGAAGATTTTAGTGGTACAGAAGTCCCTCGCCACTTCGCGCTTCAGTTATCGCTGTTTCACTGCTTCATGGATTTTTAACTGAATGGTCTTTATTGTCAGTGACATCAATGTATAGCAGGGACAGGAAAAAAAATCGATTCATCTATCATGATTTTTAAAACCAACATTTCTCCCCAGAATCAATTTTTGTGATGTCATATGCGGCACGTAAAAATGCGGGAGAGCAAACAGGAACGGACAATGAAGGAAGAAAGCGAGCAACTGGAACTAAGGCTGGTGCCCATAAGTTTTAAATCCAAAGTATGGTTGGACACATTTCGGTTTTCATACAGTTCCCTGGAAGACGGAGCTAGACATGACCAAAAAGTGTCTGCAAACTTAGTGCTGTTTTAAGAGGCTCTATTCCATTTTATCATCTAATAATGTTGACTGTGAATAGGATAATTAAAGGACCACAATTGTGTTATGTTGAGACTTCAGTTTTACATTTTGTGGCTGTTAACCTGTTTCACAGGGTACATGACATGTTCTCATTGTCTCAGTTGAAATAAATGTCAAATTCCGGACTGACTGGCACGGACTGATTTTTATCATTTGTGGTTTATTGTCCTAGAAGTGTATGATTTAAGTTGTTTGTTTTGTTTTTGTCCATTGAGAATCCTTGTGATTAAGGGCTATACAAATAAACATGACTTGACTTTTTAGGAAAAAAAAATAAATCGCAGTCATCAATTATATTGTATTGCTATACTTGTAGAATTGCAATTATCGAGAGTCGTGACAAATATCGAATCGGCACCATAGTATCGTGACGCAATCGAATAGTGGCCAAAGCATATCGTCCCATCCCTAAAGTATAGTATTATGTTCTGATAGACAGCACACTGCAAATGCTATCACGGTGGCAGGTTAGGCAGGGCTTTCTGTGTGGGCAGGCGTGTATGTGCAGGACTGCGATAGGCTAGTGTATGCTTTTCAGTCAAATAGCAGGACGGGACGCACAAGGGCTACCAAAACAAACTGCAGAGCATGGCGCCAGATAGCTTTTAGCGGCTCGTTAATTTGAAAGGAAAGTCGTCAATTAAATCACACTCTAAGGAAAGTCAGAAGAGTGCAAAGAAATGGTGATCACCAGCAGAGGATCTGTGGTTTATTAACAGGCTCGAGAAGCGACTGAGGCAGCGTCCGGGAGAAGGCAATACCGAGGCTGCAGTTCCGACTTACTGGTACGGCTAGGCTAACAACTTTCTAAAGTCGCCCCTGTTGAGCCTGTAGCTAAACAGATCAATTGCCCATGAAACTGGTGGCTACAACTCATGGGAAACCGCTACATTTATGATGTTTGTATTTTAATCATCACAGAGACAAGGCTCAACTTGGGTATCCCCGGTGCTAGCTTGCAGCTAGCCAGCCTATCTCTACATTGCTTTCTAACACTGAACAAAGAAGAAGCCCTTTAATTTTTTTTGTACTTATGAAAATAACACCATTCACTCAACTGCAATTATGTGCGCCGTGTTAATATTTGTATCTATAATTGTCATCTTGTTACAGTCGTATACTTTCAGTAGCTAATGACGTCATCTCTAGGTACGTTTAACCTTTAGGGGCTTTCATTAAGGTACTTCGTCGATTGGAACGTTTCACAGGTGGTTCTGGTTCCCATTAACCGATATAACCGACCTATCGCTGTATTGCTTTAGCATCTCTTTACATTTTCGTTGTTAAATGCTAAGCGACATCTAAAAGCCAGTCATCCACTACAACTTGCTGGTGATTATAATAACACCTTTCTACAGAATCACTGTCCCCAGGTGGATGGAGTATTTAATAAAGACAATAGTCAAACCAAGTCACATTTAATCACAGTTAACTATCAAACTCAAATTATTCTTGATCAAATACCCCATTAACTCATAGTTTAACTTGCTGCTTGATTGTTTATTGGCAGGTACCTGTAACTGGAGAAAATTCTTTTTTAGGTATTTAATACCGAATTAAGTTTTTTTGGGCATTCATGTAAACCGCCCCACAATATTTTTAATCAAAAATCAGTAGAAAATTTAGTTTTACTTTTTCTAAGCGCAAAGATTGTGGTTGAATGAAAGAGGAATCTAACCCAGGTTGCAGCTGTGAGAGTGCCTAATCTAACCACTGTACTACCTACGAGAGGTATAAATTAAAAAGCGGGAAATATTCTCTCAATATAGCACTATTATTAGTCATAATGCAAAAGACGAATGTTGATTTCGTTATGCATTTCACATGACACCATGACAATGAATTTGTCAGAATAGAAGAATAGAAAATAATTTATTGTCATAGAAATATGTGAAATGGACAACAAATCCAATATTTGTCATTGGTACTGTGACCAAAAGTAGTGTGATCATGAGGTAAAACCAAATGACTTTTCGTCCGTCTTATATATCACCCACGGTCCAATGGTAAGTATTGAGCATTCTCACTACCATGACTCGGGTTTGATTACTGTTGCAAATCTCTATGTTTGCAATGGTTATCAAATGATCTAATGGTAAAACCTCATGTATCACATGCACCCAAAGGTTGAGCCTATTTTATTTAGGTAAAGAAAAAAAAGCAGATCATACATGAATAAATACTGTATGCGTTCATACTGGAATGCTATGTCTAATCTTGGTGTAAACAATGTTCACTGACAATCAACACAATTCTAATTCTAAAATCTATGAATAATAAGAAACCTGTCTAAATTAGCGAAAAGTTCTTAAACCCAAGCAGAAGTCCCACCCAAGTTTCGGCCTGGGTCGGGCCTAAAATGTCAATCATTACGCTTGGGTCGGACCGGTCGGGCTTCTCTTGACTCTTCTTTTAATAAATATATGTTTAGAAAAAATTATGCTGAACCCATAAAACCCAAAAAACATTTATTAAAAAATAAATGTTAAAAAACCTCTCTCTTCAAGTGCCATGCTAGATTCTTGAGGAAGTAGTGCTGCTGTTGTTTATTGAGATCGGTCTTACATCAAGTTAGTTGGCCTGGTCGGGCTGAAGTCTTTAGGCCTGATCTAACCCTTTGTCTAAATATAGGCGCACAATGGTTTCCTGAATTAAAGAGGACTGTAGCAGTGCTCCTGCTATTGTGCACGTGTGCATTAATGAGGGCGTACCTTTGAGGTGTGTTATGCGGAGCTCGTTTCATGGAGTTGAGGGGTTTCATTGGAGGAGCATGGGGGGGATGACTGGGGAGCCCCCCTGAAAGACATAAACACAAGTAGCTCAGTCAGCCACTTTGTTGTCGTCATGGTAACCACCGACGGTGTATTCACTCCCTCGCGCCGCCTTTCATGTATGATTATATGCCGGCACGACGAGAGCTTGCCACCTTCCACGAAGGGCTTGGGGTGCGGTGGATTGAGTGCGGGTGGAATGAGGGGTGGTCTGCTCAGAGCTAAAATTAGCTTGTTGCTTTCAAAAGGAAATGAAGGGAGATCAGATGAGGAGGTACTCGTACAAAAACAAGAGTGATATCAATACTTTATAATGTCATGCAAAAATGTATTTCGGAAAATGTTGAGGTGGACCGACATCAAAACTAAAATCAGTATCCAATACTGTACTCACACGAAAAGAAAAAACAAAAACCATACAATAACTTCATGAACCACTTGCCGCAGAATAACCATTCTTCCCAAGAGCTATAACCACCCTAAACTTCCATCTACAGCGTCCATGAGTACAATGTACTGTACAACTGCTCCTGGGAATATGCACATCTTTACTGTATATTTTTTTTATATATTTTTTCTTTTTGCACACTCTTGCCTTTTTAATTTGTTTTATTTGCACTGAAAGGAGAAGCCCTCCAATTTGGTTAAACTTGTACGACAATAAAGGCCATTCATTCATTTATTGGCCAAAAACAGAAACACAAAGAGGCACTCAATTCTGCATCGCCATTCATCTTAACACACCTTTTTCATCGTGCCCCCAGTGCATAAACTAAGATAGGATATATCTCAAATGGCTAAAAAGACATTTCAATTCCTCAGCATAGATGGTAAAAATGTCAAACTACGGCTTGTGACAGGAAGCGCAAACAGTGAAAAAAATTTAACATTTGGCAGGGCATTTAAAAACCTGTTGTGGATGTTAAATGGTCATGGTTACGGGTGCCCGATGAAACATTTTCACTTCTGATACAATACCATCATTGAGACAGAGGTTTGTTCGATACAGACATTACCCAACTTGATATCAGCAGGAATTATTCATTTAAGTTTAATTCATTGTTTTTTAAATCTGAATTTGACACAAAGTAGTTTGAATTTGGAGCATTCCGCTTCCTGAAATCAATTCTATTAAGCATTACACAAACTGATATTAGTCCTGCTCCACTCAAAAGAGAGTTATTCATAACCAATGTTCAAAGCTAATTTTATCAGATGAACAGCTGTTTTGACCAAGTAGACTCTGCGAGCTACAACCAGAAGCTGCTAGATAAAAGAGCAGACGTGGAAACTGGAATGGACTGCTTGTATATACTGTATTCATTTGTGTATAACAAACACTTTTTTTAACCTAAAAAAGAACTAAAAGTTTGGATGCGCGTTATACATAAGGTTTTACAGTATTTGTGCAATGATCAATTAGTCGAAAAATACAGGGGACCACAATCGCAAAATGTTGGATCCAACTGGAATCAAACCCAGGACGTGGCAGTTAAAGCGCTACTAGTGATATACATGACAAATGAATATGCATTCAATTTCATCTCATTATCACACCATTTTAAATTTACAGAGACAGATGTTAGAGAATGGAGAAGACTAAGTCACCCTGAATTTATAAACACAAGAAGCACGATGAGGGAAAAACCTCTTTGGTGTATCTGATGATGAATTGGACTTTTAAGGACATTAATAACTACATTTTGAATGTTATGTAGGTATTATATTCATAGTTTATGTTGTCAATAAATTATGACAATCATGGCCGCACATATTCAACTGTGTTTGTCGTTTACAATTCTTAGTTTGAGCAGAGAAAAAGTTAAACTAAATTTTAAACCGATTTTTAAAAAAAAAATAGGGATGCGCATTATATGAGGGTGCGCGTGATACACAATTACAGGTTACACATGAATAAATATGGAAATATAACTCCCGTTCCACTCGAATTCGGGTTATTCATAACGAACGCTAAAATCAAATTCTATCAGATAAACCAGGTGTCGGGAACCTGTGGCTTGCGAGCCATATACGGCTCTTGTCATGAGTACATATGGCTCAGAGATAAAATAGGACCTGCACAAATTCTTAACAAATTGTTACTTTCAGAGAAGTTTGTCAAAGTGCAAAGCCAGAACAACTCTGACTGTCTCAGGGTTCAGTCTAGTTATATAGGACACTATTTTAACCACATTTTACAGTCAAGGTGTCAGACCAACAGACCCCGTTTCGGCTGGAAATCGTTAAATAACGCTTTAAATGATCCTAATAATGACCCTAACCCTATGTCAAAGCTCATTAAACAATTTATGTTAATTGATGAGACACTTTATGATGTAAGGCCACAAATACATGTTTAAACACCAAGAGGCCCTTGCAAAAGCACCTAGAGCTTTAAATTGGGTGAGCGGTAGGAATGGGCGGAACCATACACAAGACAGGACGCGCATACTCCTCCTCGCTCAGTCTGTACCGAAGGTAAATACATCAGTGTCCTCGTTTCCATTTTTCGTGACATTATACAAAAGAACTTTGCTCACACATTGTTTTGAAACCATTTTTAGGACAAAAATGACCGTAAAAATAAGCTCCAACACTCTTAGGTTACTGCCGGAGGGAGACGAATTTTAAGCAGCATATTTATATTCATATTGGACACTGTCTCTGGCATTATTATTATTTTATCTATCCATTATCCATCCATTATCTGCACCACTTATCCTCAGTAGGGTTGCGGGGGCTTCGGGCAGTGGGCAGGGGACACAGTGAACTGGTTGCAAGCCAATCGCAACAGCCAATTCTAATTTATAGATTTTATTAAATCATCAAACAGTGAAATACAATGTGCTGAAGAATTAGCTTTCGTCTGTAGAAAGGGTTTGGCATTTTTGTTTAATTTTGTGTTCAAATATATGGTATGGCTTAAAAAAAAAAGATTTTTTTTTTTTTGCTTTAATGGCTCTTTGGGTCAAAAAAGTTCTCGATCCCGGAGATAAACAGTCGTTTGGATCAAGTAGTCTCTGGATGCTACACCCAGAAGCTGCTGAGAAAACAGAGCAGGCATGGAAACTGGAATGGACTGCTTGTATAAAAGTGCAAGGATTTGAGCCAATTTTGAAGATTTTAGTTTAGATCTGATTAAATCTGATGTCAGATTCAGATATCTCTACTCATTGTCTCATCTCATCTCATTAGCTGCACCGCTTATCCTCAGTAGGGTCGCGGGGGTGCTGGAGCCCATCCCAGCAATCATCATTGTGTTTTGATTAAAATGAAAACATATTTCCATCACATACACAAAACCTCTTTTTTCTTTAGCAGCTCTTCAAGGACTACAAGTTATCAAAGATAAGTACCAGTACTGGTATTTGAGCTGAAAAACTGTTATATCCCTTGGGGAGGGGTCAGCATGGCCTCAGGTCATGACAAAACAAATGAGAAGACCCCTGATCCTTTTTTTTTTTTCTACATCTTTCTCAGTGCTGTGACTGGAGACTTTGAAGAAATCCATCTTATTTGGGCTTATATGATGCACAGGCGAGCCAGAATTCAGAGCAGCAGTTCTTCAGGGTGCTAACACAATTTTCTAGGCAGGACTGAACGCTATCAAGCGAGATCCAGAGCAAGAAAAGAGGGAGTAGAGATACTAAACATAAGGAAAAAAAATGTTTGTGGCAGTTGTGTACTTTTCATGTTGCTGCAAAGCGGTTTAAAACGAATTTGATGCTGAATATTGCCAGCAGGTCTAATATTATATGTTAATATTAATTTTGCAGACTACAAA
Source organism: Urocampus carinirostris (assembly GCF_059441175.1). NCBI lineage: Eukaryota > Metazoa > Chordata > Actinopteri > Syngnathiformes > Syngnathidae > Urocampus > Urocampus carinirostris. The sequence continues at coordinate 26,378,147 of NC_142364.1, read as the reverse complement.
GGCCTTTTGCAAAAAATAAAGAACCTCTTTTTAGTCCATTACTCAGTTTTACAGTCAAATTCTACTTAACGCTTACCCAATCAGAAATCGCTGCCAGCCATAAGCACAGCAGGAAATTTTCGAACATACACAAATTAGGCCACTTTGCTTAAGACAAGGTTGGGGTTCTAAGCAGGTTATGATTACAGTCAAGAATGCTAACTATTACACAAGATACTAACCATCCAAACCAGCAGGTGGCGATCTGCTTTCTACAGAATATAGTGCAATAACTGTATTTTTCCGGACTATAAGGCGCACCCAAAAAACAAACAAACAAACAAATGGACTTAAATTTGAGTGTGCGCCTTATAATCTCGTGCGCCTTATCTAAAGAGAAAACTGGAAACTTTTTACTATCAGTTGATAAATTATATCGCCGACCACAATTTCATAACAATTGTGGCAAACTGGATAGCAATGGTAAGAGCTACAAATCCTAACCTGCAGATTGTTAGGGACATAGATTGTTGTTCACAATTGCATAGCATTGGATGCAACGGGAATCGAACCTAGATTGCACTTGGGAGCATGTCTGATCCTATACACTAGACCACTAGGGATACACACGATACATGAAAATGCATTAGGTCATATCTCAATATCACACTGTTTTCGTCACACTAACAGATATGTCAGAGAAATGAGAAAACAAAGTACTTAAACATCGGTATAAAGATGTTGTTTCAATTTTTTTTACCTCAAATTAAGAATTGTAAGTGACAAATGATTTATATACCTGTGGCCATGCGTTTATTTATATCTTTCAGGCGGCCCAAATATTTTCCCATAATGCATTTCACTACATTCAGTTCGGAACGACCGAATTACCTTCCACAATGCCTTTCTTTTCATTTTGATCGGAATTTCATGCGCTTCGTAAAGACTTTGCTAGTCTGCGATATAATACTTGTACTTGTACTTCAGTGGTCCCCGGCCTTTTCTGGCCCGCGGACCAGTTGTCCGACAATAGTCTCATGGCCTGGCCCAATATTAACATCAACATATTTGTACCTTCATTAAAAAGAGTGTGATGATGAGATAAAGCCATGCCTTTTCATTAGTTATTGAATTCCTAGTGGTTTGCTGCAGTAGTCCTCAACTCGTCTGACTTTAGGAACCACCATCACACCCAAATCACAAGCCATGACCACACCCAAATCACAAGCCATGAAATGAAATGAAATGATCTGCATTTATATAGCGCTTTTCAAGTCAATGACTTCCCAAAGCGCTTTACATTGTGCTTCACATTTTCCAATAGCGGCCGTGATCTGTGCAGCCATGTAAGGCGCTAACCTGCTTATTGGGGGTAATTAGGGGTTCAATGTCTTACCCAAGGACACTTCGACATGTAACACGGACAAGCCGGGATTTGAACTGGGATCCCTTGATCCTAAAACGATCGCTCTACCTCCTGAGCTACTGCCGCCCTGACCAAAATCAAGAAAAAGATTCCACTTCAAGTGTTTTGAATCTAAGGGTTGTGCAGTCTAACTCTACTGTTGTCTCTGGGTCAAAATAACCCGCCTCTGTGTTGTTAAAATCCCAGAAATAAAATCCACTAAATTAGATTTCATAATACTTTAAATGTTACGACTAGATTGGTACCGGCAGTAGAAAAAAAACGAGTGACTTTATTTCACATTTCCATATAAGTTATAAGCACAAAGATAGTCATTAAATTGAGGTCAACCAGATTTACAGTACAGTAGGTCTCCCTTAACCACTAAGGTGGTAGGTGCACCTTTTCCTGTGATGTGTCTTGGGCAAGTATAGCCTGGTGGCACCCGTCCCTCTCCAGGGCCAACGAATGTTTCCACCCTGTCTCGAACCTGTGACCTTTCACATGTTAGGTGAATGTGCTAACCACAGCACTACGGAAACTCAATATTAGCACAAAAAATGACCAGCATATCGAAAACGACTTTAAGTCACAATGCTCAATCAGCAGAATTTTTAATGAAAGAGCTTCAGTCTAGAGGCTTTGTCTTCAAAATGATAAAATACATTTCTCATATTATCCGCTGTATCTGTGTTTAGCCCTGCGGTCCACGTGTAAGCAAACTCTATCCGTTTTTTTCTGTGGTGTGAAATAGAGAGTGTCATCTCGCATTTGTAAGGAATTATCTAAGGAGTTTAAATGACCCACAGTGTTTCTCCTCTTAGCATTACTTTGCCAGGGCAAAAGCCCGCGACACACTTTTAGGCCTGACCCACCAGTTGAGAAACACTGGTCTAGTGGATAAGGTCAGCTGCAATCCAGGTTTGATTTCCGTTGCATTCAATGTGATGCAATTGTGATCATTGATGTATTCTGATTGATCGATCAATGCACAGGTAAGGTACTTTTTATTTTTTTGTAGAACCCGAGCCCTTACTTTTGTTCAATTTCAGTGCGCCTTATATATGAAAATAAATATCACAAAATACTATTTTTGGGGTGTGCACCCTCTAATGCAGAGCGTTCGGTAATAACTCAAAAATTACATTTCACATCAGCATTATGGAATCCGGTTTTATCAAGTAGTCAAGTCTATATTAGTGGTGAACACTTCTTTACACGCACATCATCGCGCGTGGAAAGTGCTACAGGTGCCGCATGCCAGTGCAGTCGGGCACACAACAAAGAACACGATTACAGTAAACAAAAAACAATGCTAATCAAGCGTGTGCACAAACATGCTTATCCTGCACGCGCATGAGCCGGTCACACAAGGATTCATCAGACAATGAGCACGCGCACGAGCCTGTTACCTGTTCTTGCGCCTGAGGGTCGCGATCGCCTTCTACGTGCACACAGTGCACGCGCACGGTTCCTCGCTTTCCCGCCACGGGTGATAGGTGATTTGGTGGCAAACCGAAACAAAGCAGCGTGCACGCGGCATATAAAAAACGCGATCGGTACCGCCTACCTACCTGGCGCGAGCGTGCCTTAGTGCGTGCTCGCGATCGCCGTAGCGGCGTGCGCAAACGTGCGCGTGTTCGCGGCACTAGCTAAAGGTGATAGCGACGTCTGGACGAAATCGGACTCGGGGGCGCAAGGAGAAAATTACACCGCCGTGCTCGCTTCGTGACGCGGAGCTTACCTGTCTATCCGCGCGCGTCCACGTCCCGGATCCAGACGCGTCGGCGATCTGGAGAGCAAGTTAGCTTAGCTTCCCTTAGCTCGGCATAGCAGGCTAGGTAGCTAACTAGCTAGCTCGTGGGGTGTCGCAGTCGGCTAACGCTCGACTAGCTGTCAAATTTGAGCGTAAAGTCTTTTCTTTGGAGGCTCATGGTGTCCACAAGGAGGAGCCAGGCGACGCAGTCCGAGTGTTTTAAATCGGGGCAAGCTAACACTTCCGGTCGGCGTCACATTTAATTACGCTAACTCGACGAGCCAATTAGAGCTAGCTTGAAGAGGACACGAAGCTCACTTAGTAAAAACAGAACATTGCACAATGACAAGCTGTAATATATTCGTGACGTCACCGACGGCCATTCGCCCCTCCCTCTCCTTTTGCAGAGGAAGTAGTGATGAGAATTTTGACTCTTTTTCGAGGACCGGCTTGTTCGGCCCGGCTCACTTCAAAGAGTCGCCTCGTTCGGCTCCCTAACGTTTCTTCAGATTTCTTATGTTTTTTAGTGATAACATCCATCCATTATCTGCACTGCTTATCCACAGGAGGGTAGCAATGGTGCTGGAGCACATCCCATGCATGTTTTAGGAATATGGGAGGAAACCCGAGTGCCCGGAGGAAACCTATTCAAGCACGGAAAGAACACGCAAACTCCACACGAGGATTTGAACCCTGAACTTCTGCACTGCCCCTTAGTGATACCAGTAATAATGAAACTTTATGCACTAGATAATGACTTTTAGAACTGTATTGTGCTACCTTAGCCTTTGTTGTCAATATACAGTGAATTTACACCTAATCTAAACTCTCATATTGTTTTTATTAAGCGAATAACACCACTCCCATTGACTAGTCATGAGTGCATTCAAGAAAGAGAGGAAGAGAAAACAAAGGAAAATAGACCAAGAAAATGAGAGAGCTAAAGAGAGAGAGAGCAAGAGAGAAATGGAGAAAGAGGAAAAAAGGAGGGAAAGATTAACTGAAAAAAGTGAGTCAGAGAAAAAGATAGAAACAGCAAAAAGAGAGAACACGTAAAGATAATAAGATGGAGAAAAGGAAGATAAAAGAGAGAAGGCTGAGAGAGAGAAAAGAAACCTAAGAGAAAAAAAAATAAAGGGAGGAAATGAGAAAGAGGAAAGCAAAAGAGAGAAAATGAGAAAGAAAAGGTGAGAAAAAGAGAAAAGAGTGAGAAAGAGAAAAATCAAACAAGAAAAAAGGAGAAAGAAAAGGGAGAGAGACTGACCAGGAGAGAGAGAAATGGTAAGAGAAAAGGAGAGAGGGGAAACAAGAAAGATAAAGTGATAGAAACAAGTTAAAATGAGAAAAAGAAAAGCAAGAGAAAGAAGAAAATAAACAAAAAGCAACAGAGACAAAATAAGAGAGAAAAAGAAAGGAAGAGTTAGAGAGGGAGAGATTCACTTCAAAGAGTCATTAAGCCGTTTCGTTCAAGAACGACCTATCACCGATCGTCATTTGCAAGACGTCAACAGGAAACGTTAGTAAGCTCGCGGTGCGTCTTTTTTTGCCGCCATCTTGGGAAAGTACTCGCAGTTTTTTTAGAGGACAATGTTTAAAATCCAAGCGAATAATCATTTGTACCCCTTATTTACCCATTTAATGTGTGTGCTTTGTAAGCAGTATGTTTCAGTATGTTTTACCTTACAAGTATTTCAGTGTATTGCGTACATGCCAACTATTTGACATTCAAAAGCCGTAGATTTAATTGCACTCCATTTTTACACACAAAAAACAATCCGTATGCGAGATATAAATAATACAATAACTTTTGCTTGTTTAAAACCGAAAATGGCACATATTTACCAAAACTGAAATCTAATAGTTGGAGCGGGTTTATTAATGCACAAAGACTTTCCCGCTTCAAAATAAGGCAGCTGCAGGCTAATATACTAGTCAAAGACAAGATTTTTGTTGTTGTTTAAATTTGAAAAGCCAGTTTATACATACATCCTTTAAGGTAGTGAAGTTATATACTATTTCCTGATTTCAGTTTAATAAATGTTGAAACCTTACAGTAGGCATTTTTAAGGGGTGAAAAGCGGTAAGCTAACGCAGTGTTTCTCGAATGGTGGGTCGCGGGCCTATCTGAGAGTCAATTACACTTCTTAACAGTAAATGGCGATAATGCCCGGTAAAACTGAGTTGACGCCTGCTATTTTACACCACAAAAAGGCTCCATGTCGAGCATAGCAAAACTCGGATACTGTAATCTGTTCTTTGCGGTTAATATACACCAGAATCCACACTAATACTTGAAAGTCCACCAGTATGTAATATTTAACCATTAGATGACCCTGGTGTCCAACACAAACAAAAACCAGTGTCACAGTATGCAACAAGACGGCAGACAAATATGGCGGTATTATTAGTATTAGGTAGTATTCAGCCCTGCGATTGGCTGGCAACCAGTTCAGGGTGTCCCCTGCTCACTGCCCGATGATTGCTGGGATGGGCTCCAGCACCCCCGCAACCCTACGGAGGATGAGCGGTGCAGCTGATGAGATGAGATAAGGTAGTATTCAAATCGATGTTTAATATGTTTTTCTGAATGAAACATTGTCCCTTTAAGAACAAAAAAAAACACAGATGGTTGATTACACCCTTTAACAGTAGGTGGCAATAATTCCCCGCTGGATATCTCCTACTTATTCAGTCAATGGGCGTGTTTGAGAGGGACCGCATCTCATTTTATTGTGATATTGTTGGTTTTATTTCCCCTTTCTGCCCATATCAATGGGTCCCAAGGGGGCTTGCCATAAGGGGAAGGAAAACTAGAAAACCATGCCAACAACAATCAAGTCAAACATAGAAACAAACGCGAAATACAAATATGGTGTACATTTGTCTGCCATTAAAAGCGCTACTAGAAGGTACAGTAAATTGTTTTAAAATGTCATATTCTTAGCTTTTTACCATTATAATTTTCTGGAAAAGCATAGTTAAATAGTAATTGATATCTAGGTATACGGTTGATTAATATTTTGAATTTATTTTCGAATGTGCCTATAATTTTTTAGAGGGTTGCTTATATGTTATGTAGGTTTTTATGCGAGTACTTGAAGTTCTTTTGATTTTGCCGTTCATTTTGTTTTATTTTCTAAAAAAAAGGTGAATATATTATACTATCACTGCTTAAAATGCACACTCCCATCGTTGGATAAACTCAAGATGTGGAAATGATATTTTTGTTCACAGCTCGTAGGGATGGTTGGATGGGTCCCGAAGTCGGCCCGCTTGAGAACATCTGCTTTAATTGCATCATCATAGGGTCTTACAAATTCGTTTTTTGCGCAGCTCTTTTGATTCCTTACAAGTGTGTCTCGCTTTTGAGGCGTGTCCATGTACTGAAAGTGCGCGCGCGTTTTTAGTGCACGCTCACGCGCGCGCAATGTCGCAACCCATTGGTGTTTTTTTTTCTTCAGAGCCGGGTTGCCGTGGAAACAGGTGCAGAGATTTCCCATTTCTTCATTTTCCTCTCCACACTATCATATCAACCCCCTCCTCTTCATCACCCCCTCCCCCTTACGACCTGCCGCATAGTGGCGACCTACTGCAGTCATTACACAATGTCACTTACAATAGAGCAGCGCAGAAAAAGGGGGATGTTAAGGAGTGGGGGGCACGGGGCTGGGTTCCCAACTTCCCATTACCTCCACTAGGGAGAGGGGACGAAGAAGGTGAAACAATCGCGTTTTGATTTTGGAAGTATTTTGTCACATCGACGCACGCACGAAAACATCTGCGCGCAGGCCTTTAGTAGGCGGTTGCCATGGTGAGCAGCGCACACGCCTGCTTCCTGGTCTTCGTCGTGCGCGTGCATTCCATTGTGGAGGTTTTGGCAAGCGCTGGAACATTCCAGGGAAATGGCTGCTGCTCATGACCTAGAATAACACACAACACGACTGACTGGGAAAGGAGAGGGAGGGGGTGTAAGGTTTGGTTTGGGGGCAAAAGGATGGGGGAGGGGACTCGGGGAATTGGAGGAGATTACAAGGGGGCCAAAGAGGGGTGCGAGGAATCAAGACAGGAGACTTGGAAGGGATAGCGCCAAGGAGAAATGAAGAGAGTTAACTAAACAGCAACGACCTTCAGTGACATCACATCATCGGTTCTTAGTCGTTGGAGGACTCGAGTTTACTCAGACATCAAGCTGTGTTTTCATACTTGTATATTAAATCCATTTTTTACATTAGTGATTAGATAAATCACAATATTATTTCTAATTAAAGAAAAAAAATGTACATCATCATTTGGTTGTGCCTTCAAGGCGCGTAACCAAGAGTGTGAGCTTCAGATTTGGCACATTTGTAGCCTCACTGCATTCAAATCTCGGCTTTAAAAAAAAGGACCGTGGCCTTTGTGTCTTGGTTTTTAACTCACCCAATGGATGAACCTTCCCTGGACACGTGCCGCCCTCTAGCGGTCAAGCAATATACTCACGGATCCCTTCACCGCCTAGGTAAGAGTTGTCAAAAACTCATTTTCACTGAATCCACCACAGGGTAATATTAAATTGCCGTCAAATGGCATGGTTTCACCGATAAATGCCATTGAATGTCGTGAAAAATAAATAACTACTCCTTCATATAAAATAACTCTGAATAATAACTTATTCAAGTCAAACCTTAGTTATACTGAAAAGATGTAGCTACACATATATGTTAAACAAATATAACGAAATCTTACAAGAATTTTGTAAAATAAATAAAATGTGCAGTAAATATATATTATTCATTCATTCACGGATCCCTTGACCGCCATGGACATCAGTGCACCGCTTTCTGTAGTGTGTCTTGGGCTAGTACAGCATGGTGAGGCCCATCCCTCTCCAGGCCGTTTTTTTAGGTAAGGGTTTACTCCCCCGCATGTAGTACTGGTTTCCATGGTTACTCAGATACAGCGCCTTCATCATCTGGTCACTAGTGTTTTTCGGAGTAAAGCTTTGTAAGCTATTAAGAGATGAGCCGGACCTCAACACTGACGGGCAGCGACATCTGACAATAATGATACTGTATTAGATCCTAAATCACTATATATACAACTTTGAAAAAATAATAAAATAAGTCAGTCAAAAGTTAATTAATCTAAAAAATAAAAGGATACACACACACACACATATATATATATATATATATATATATATATATATATATATATATATATATATATATATATATATTTATATATATATATATAATGTACAGTGAAGAAAATAGGTATTTGAACACCCTGCTATTTTGCTATTTCTCCCAGGGATGGGTTGTACTTGCCCTAGACACACCGCAGGAAATGGTGCTGCCACGACCCTACAGGTCAAGGGATAAACAAACCCCAAAAAATTAAATCATAAAGATTTTTTTTTTTATAATAAGTCAATAGAAAATAGCTGTATTTATGCAAAAACATTAAAAACTGGACAATTTGGGGAAATTTAATTCCTCAATTCCATTATTTGGCACTGAAGTGTAAAGACTTCTGTGTAGCGGCGACATATCTTAGTCGACAGGCATTTTGGGTGATATAGTTTTTTTTTTTAAGACATTTTAAGCTCTCACAGGCCACATAAAATATTGTGGCAGACAAAATTTGTCCTGCAGGCCAAAGGTCTGACATATGTGGCATAGGTCTTCAAGGCTCCATTTAGGACGCAACTCTGGACAGTTTTTTTTCACTGACAGTCCCTGGCCTGTTGTTGGGTCGTAGCAAAGTTGGCACCTTATGTTGACGGCCCAGTTCTTTTTTGGTCTTCCTCTCCTCCTGCCCCCTTGGATTGTGGCCTGGAGAATGATCTTGGCCAGTCTTGTTGGCAATGGTCTGAACTAGTTTCTGCCCCATGTTGTACATCCGCATAGTGGCCCACAAGGCGGCTTGCCATACTCTGTCAAACGCCTTTTTAAGATCCACAAAGACATGATAGGGGTTTCTCTGGTGTTGTTGAAACTTCGTGCATTGGATGAGCTGATTCAAAACCTTTTCTGTGGTGCTCCTTTCCTCCTGCCTGTTCTTTGGCTATATATTACATCATTCTTAAACTCAAAACAGTTGCTGGAGTGTAGAAGGTACAATCCGTTTTAGCACCCAACACGCATTCGCACAATACGGTCATGAAATCTCGTCTCATATCATTAGCTACACCGCGGGGGTGCTGGAGCCCATCCCAGCAATCATTGGGCAGTGGGCAGGGGACACCCTAAACTGGTTGCCAGCCAATCGCAGGGCACACAGGGACAGACAACTCACACGCTCATTCACACCTATGGACAATTTGGACCGGCCAATTCACCTGAAATGCATGTTTTTGGAATGTGGGAGGAAACCGGAGTGCCTGGAGGAAACCCACGCAAGCACGGGGAGAACATACAAACTCCGCACAGGAAGTCTGGAGCTGGATTTGAACCCATGCAGGAGGTTCCCAAGCCATGAACTGTGCCGCACATGCGCTTACCACTGCGCCGCCGTGCTGCCGGTCATGAAATCATGAATACAAATAAAGCAATTGCAGCAATAAAAACGTTCACACTAATAAGCTATATGCATCAATCATCTTTAATTTGTGGCGTCAAAAACATTCCAAATAAATAGATAACATTGTTTGCCATCAAAGTCCATCCAAATAAGTCCATCACCTGAGCTAACATTTTGCTTCATTCTTCACATAACTAAGAAAGCTTTGAATCCCTGAGAAATGTCCCGAGGACGGCATAAAGCAATATTTTCATCCTCGTCTTGCCCGTTTCAGCTCGAATCTGGATCGTCTCACTGGTAGCAGGCAAAAACGTCATTGTGGATTGCTAATATTGTTGTGGTATGCTACTCTGAGTAAATAGGTGCCCTGTTGTGTTTGTGAGGGTTTTATCGCTTAATAAGGGGAATTGCAACCTTTAATAAGAGAGAAATTGGCTGAGGTTGACAGGTATTCCCGGCTTTCATATCACGCATGAATTTAGCATTATCAAAGCTAATTTCTGTAAACCTAGAGCAGCATGAAGCTCGTAGCCTTTTATCAACCAAAGATTTCCTGTCAAATTTCTACCATTTATATCTTTTCAAGTGATAAATACACTTCTAATATACTTTGTATATTGACTTTGTATATTGACTTTGATAAACATCATTAACAAATATGAACAACTTTATTCAAGTGTTGCCTACTATTTAGAAGTAATTCTCATTCCCTTTAAGTGTTATTAGACAGTATGTTAAGAGATATATTTTCACATTCACTAATGGCTCTGGAATGCACCCCCTGATATTCAGAAAAACATCTAAGAGACAGTGTGTATTATTTGACCACTAGATGCCGCCATATTGTGTCTTGCTAAGAAAAATGAGTGCTTAATAGCATAAAGAGACTTAAAGTGACCAAACTGCACAATTTTTTTCTCATTTTTTTGCCAATTATTTTGCAAGGTTTTTGGGAAACTGTGGCAGCAAGATGTGGGAAAAATACTCAATTTCTGTCAGAAACAGAAAAGATTTAAAGTGTATCTGAAATTCAAAAATCCTTAAACTATAAAAAAATTTTTATTGACCATGTCAAGTCGTATTTTTGAAAAATGAAAAAACAAATTCAATGAATATTTATGTGTTCAAAAAGATCACCAAAATTATTAAGCCAAGGGCACAATATTAAAAAAAAATCGCAAAACAAACTTACATAAAATAATTACTCTATTTTTGTTATTTTGTTTTTTTAATCAAAGGTGATATTGTCAGTACCAGAACAAATGGTAGACCCAATCGCATAATGTTTCACACAAAAGTTTACTGGGATCTCGAGGAAACAAACGGCAGCGATCCGATGATCGCTGGACAGGAGGAGCAAGCAGGTCACAGGATCGGAGCGTGATCGGAATGCGGAAGTGATTCGCCGGGACGGAAGATCGGAGCGTGGTCAGGGGCAAAAATGGGTCGATAGCCGGAGCGGGAGATCAGAGCATAGTCAAATGGACAAAACGGGTTGATAGCCAGAGACAAACGGGAAAATCAGGAACAGACGAGTAGGAAACGGATGAAAACGGGACCGACGGGAGCCAGAGTCAAAGTGCTTGCCTTGCGTATCCAGAGGTTCGCTGATGGACTGACAAGGAGTAACTGGCGTACTGGGTATAAATAGAAGGGGAATCACTCAGGTAACAAGCAGTAGCTGGCGCCAAACGAGCGGGCACAGGTGAGGGCAATGAGTAATCATGACAGATATGGCTGAATCAGCACGTTTTGCAATACACAGCTTTAAACTGCGAGTGAAAGTGCAAATGCGCTTAATTCTGAGTAATTAAAAGAAAAAAGTTCCCCTATGACAAACGCGCCCGTGCCCCCCGAGATGGAGCCTTGTGCCCCCACTATTTGAGAACCACTGACCAGTGGTTGAATTTTCAGTGCATGATTTGACATGGTCAGTCAAAAATGTTTATACTTTAAGGATTTGTAGTTTATTTTTTTCAGATGCGGGGCAGCACAGTGCAGAGGTCCAATTCCAGCTATGCAGAAGTTTGAATGTTCTTCCGGTGCCTGGGTGGGATTTGTCCGGCCACTCCAGATACCCCCACATTCCCGAAACATGCTTAGTAGGTTGATTGTCGAATCCAATTTGTCCCTAGATATGAATGAGCGTGTAAAGGGTTGTATGTCTCCATGTGCCCTGCGACTGGCTGGCCACCAGTTCAGGGTGTTTCCTGCCCACAGGCCGAAAATAGCTAGGACGGGCTCTAGCACCTCCGCGACATTAGAGCGGATAGGCGGTGCAGAAAATGGATGGATGAATTTCAGATGCACTTTAAAAAAAAATTCTTACAGTTAATAAAGCTATTCTTTGTTGTAAGTTCATCCATATTTCTTTCTTTTTTAATTCTCTCAAAGTTAACCAAGACACAAGAGGATTACTTCTTCCGAGGGGGAAGCAACAAAAAATAACTGAGAATCACTGCTCTAAGTGAAGCTCATATTTTTACAACTAGGAGGCGATAAATAATACACAATGTCCCTTTAGCAGCACCATTTTTAAGTAGAAAGTGGTTCTTAGACATTTGTCAAATTAAAAGAAGTAGAAAAAAAGAATGAATGCTTATTATTTAATCAATATCTTTTTTTCTTTTTTCTTTTTTTACAATTGTCTTATTTTTTTGGGAACAGTATGAGGCCCTAAATAATACACTCTGTCCCTTTAAGAACTGTACTTCGTATAATGATGTATACTAGCACTAATTGGTAAAAGTTACTGGATGTTAGAGCATTTATTTCCATATGCTTTGATTGCGAGGTATGATTGTGAACATTATTTAATTTGGAGAAAAATAAAATTACATTATAACTATGATAAAAATTTCTCCTTAAATTTTTTTTTATGAAGTCTCCAGTGTGCGATAGAGTAGGATAACCTCACGGTCCTCTGAGGTGGTCAGCGCTGGATTACTGAGAAGGAGTCAAGGTCGAAGGTTTGGTCAAGGAGCCGCTGCAGCTCTGTGAGGTGTGTTTGTTTGTTTCCTGTCGCAGGAGCGGCTGCTGGCCCGCGGCCGGCGTACCTGGAGAAATATGTATAAACAAGCAGTGAGGCTGAGGATTGCATTTGGGCTAGATTAGGGATTTTAGGTGGGCATTACGAATGAGGGTACAAGGAGGCGCTAAATCATGTACACTGTCCCTTACAACACACTGGTTAGTGTTAGAGGGTTAGGGTAAAGGGTTAAGAATAATGGCATAGGGTTTCGAAAGAGCCTTACTGGATCAGAACGAAAAACAAAACAAAAACAAAAAAAACAAAATATGTTTGCCATCATAGTAGCCTAGATGGTAAGGCGCCCGCTTTGAGACTGGGAGGTCGGTGATTCGCGCCCCGGCCGAGTCATTCCTAAGACTTAAAAAGTGGTCGGCGGCGCCCTCTGTTGGCTGCGGCTGCATCGGCTCGCTACAACGGGTCAGGTGCAATCGACATTTCGTTCTGTGTACATTGTTACACAGAATGACAATACAAGGAAATTATTATTATTATTATTATTATATTTTATAATTGAAAGACAAGGTGAATCATACATGATATTAAATACTTCTAAAGAAAACCATCACATAAAATACATATATAATGTATTTCCCTCCCCCCCATCTTTTTCATTTTCAAACAATTCTGAAAGATTTCTGGGGAGCCACTAGGGCAGTGTGGGTTGCTGCTCCCTGGTTTATGGTTAGGGTTGGAGCAGGGGTGTCAAACTCGTTTTAACTCGGGGGCCACACGATAGAACAAACATTCTCTCAGGGGCTGGACAAGTAGATTAGAAAGAAAGAAAAAAAGAGAGAAAGAAATAAGAGAAAAAGAGAGAGACAACAATAGAAATCCAAAGAGAAATAAAAATAGATAAAAATGGTGAGAGAGGGGGAAAGAGAAAAAAATAGAAATAGTGAGAGAGCGGGAAAGAGAAATAAATCCAAAGAGAAAGACATAAAAATAGAGATAGTGAAAGAGGGGGAAAGAGAAAGAAAGAAATCCAAAGAGAAAGACATACAAATATAAATAGTGAGAGAGGGAGAGAGAGAAAGAAATCCTAAGAGAAATAGAAAGAGAGATGGGAAAGGCAAGAGAGAGTAAAAGAAGGTAAAAAGACACAGAGCGAAAGACAAAGAAAGAGAAAAAGAGGGAGAGATAGTGAAAGAAACGGGGAGGGAGCAAGAGAGAAAGAAATACAAGTACAGCGTCTTTGTGAGAGGCACCTGGCTTTGGCAACATCAAGTGGACATATTTTAACCTGCAGCTCGTTTTTCTCTTGCGCTTCTCTGAGCGATGTCTCGCGGGCCGGATTCAATCCCTTAGCGGGCCTAATCAAGCCCGCGGGCCGCCTGTTTGACACCCGTGTGTTAGAGGATAAAGGTTATTGTTCGAGGCTAAATGTTAGGGCTACAAGGTTAGAGGGTTAAGGGTTTGGGTTGTAGTATAAGGTAGAGAGGGTAAAGGTCAGGATTAGGTTTTAGGGTAGGGTTTAGGGTCAGAGTTTAGGGTTATGGTAAAGGATTACAGTAGGAGGGTAAAGGTTATGGTTAGATGGTTAGGGTTAGAGGGTAGAGGTAAGGGTTATAGTGTAAGGGTTAATGGTAGGGTTTGGGTCTAGGGCTATGGAATAGTCAGGTCGAGTCACTTTTTTTTTGTATAGCCCTTACTCAGAAGGAGTCTCAGAGGGCTGCACAGACCACAGATTATTGCAAATCACAGACTATTATTACACCATCCCCTGGTCTAAAACCTGTATAGGGTTAGAGCAGGGGTGGCCAACTAGGTACTTGGGAGCCTCATGTCCTGCATGTTTGGGAGGTTTCTCTGCTCCAACACAGGTGATGCCAATTTTCAGCTTGTTAGCAAGCTTTGTGAGAGCTTGATAATGATCCAGGTGATTGGAATCACTTGTATTGGAGCAAACTCCAAACACATGCAGGACATGCGGCTCTCGAGGACCAGGTTGGCCACCCATAGGGTCAGAGTTTAGGGTTAGAGGGTCAAGGTTAGAGTTAGAGGGTTCAGGATTAGGGGTTAGTGTTAGGGCGTTTTTAATTGTTGTGATGTGATTAAGATGTTTCTCGCCACCAACAAACTTCAAAATAATTTTAGGCCCGAAAAATCATTTTACAAGTGGTAGCTATACAGTATATTAAGAAAATACATTGAGAAACACTGGTCTCAAATACATGGGACTCTATTAGGATTTCCCACCCCTGGGTTTAGGTCAGTTTTGATCAAGTTTAGGTTTGAATCCCCCGCTCACCAAATAGGCCTGGCGTAGCCGACAGTGGTCTGGAGGCGGGGCTTGACGTAGTCGTAGTATCCCTGATTCTTGTGCTCTTCCTGGCACCAGACCACGTCCGCCAGGCTATAGCGCTCGGTCTCGGTTCGCAGGAGGTCATAAGGAAATGGTGAAAGCTACGGTAGACTGTCACATGTTAGAATCTTGTAGCCAGATGATCTGGTGGGTAGGTAGGGTGCGATCGTACCTGCTCCAAACGGACCAACGCCACTGTGGCGTCCATGTTTCGCTTGTTGCGCTCGCGGTGCAGGTCATAGTAAATCTTTCCACTGCAGAATACAATTCGCTTGACACCGGCGGGATGGGTGGATGCCGGACCATCGTCAAGGATCACACGCTGAAAGTGTGTTCCTGTTGGAAGGCTCATTAGTTTTCCCTTACTCTCTGTGTTTCTTCTAACTCAATCACTATCAGCTCAATTACAGTAAAATGGAGTCTTGAATCTTGTGTTTGGCCATCAATAGCTGTGAATGAGTGAACCTGTGCCCCACATTTTTTTATATGAACAGACTCTGCACTTGAATTGTGCCAGGTCACCCAATAAAAAGTGTTCAACAGCAGTGGACATATATATATATATATATATATATATATATATATACATATACATATTTATATAAAACCCTTGCTTCAAAAGCGGCACCTTAAGGCGATACAAAGATCAGAGGAAACAAAGATTGAGGAGAAAAGGTGAGTCCTTTAACCCCAAGTACACCACGCCTACTGTCAAGCACGGTGGTGGTAGTATTAGGTTGTGGGGCTGTTTTGCTGCCAATGGAACTGGTGCTTTACAGAGAGTAAATGGGATAATGAAGAAGGATTACCTTCAAAAGGCTAAATCAGGCTAGAATTAAGGTTATAGACTGACCTTTCCAAAGCCCTGACCAAACCCCATTGAGAACTTGTGGACAATGCTGAAGAAACAGGTTCATGTCAGGAAGCCATCAAATTTAACTGGACAGCACCAATTCTGTTAAGAGGAGTGGTCAAAGATTCAACCAGAAGCGTGCCAGAAGCTTTTGGATGGCTACCAAAAGCGCCTAATTGGAGTAAATTTGGCCGAGGGACATGTGACTAAATATTAGCTCAGCTGTATGAATATTTTTGACCCAGCAGATTTGATCACTTTTTCTGTTAACCCATAATAAAGTCATAAAAGAACCAAACCTCATACATTTTTTGTGACAAAGTACTATCTGTTCCAATCACTCTATCAGAGAAAAATCAGAGTTGAAGAAATAACTGGAAACTCAAGAGATCCATGACATTATGTTCCTCACAAGTGTATGTAAACTTTTGATCACAACTGTATATATGCACACACATATTTTTCTTTCATTGCTCTTTCAGTCAAAAATGTTCCTGCACAAAACAAAAGAACAGCAAACATTGGCAAGGTAGTCTCTCTGAAAACATTGCACTTGTTCTCACCCGAGTGCATTAGGTCAAAACTGGACCGAGCATCCGGGTGCCGCAGCAGTGATTTCGGTGTGAACACGATCAGCTGTCGTGAGAGAAAGACTGTTTAGTTCTAAAGGCATTATGCATATTTTTCAAAATGGTGCTAGTTTAAGGATTATGGTTTATGGGATAATGTCCAGGCTCTTGCACAGAAAGATGGAACTCCAGTTTACGTGTTTAGCATTGATCAATTTACCGGCTTCCTGAAGGGGAGCAGAATCTGTCGGCGCAGAACGTGAAAATAGTTGGCAGGAGTGGAGCAGTTGACAACAATCCAGTTGCAGTCGTATAGCTGCCTCACGTCAAAGTCGCCGTGCTGCTTCTGAACGTTCCAAACAGACGACGGGTTAAGGTTTGGTCGAGGAGACGGGCACAAAAAGGAGATTCAAAACTCACGGGGAAAACATCTGGGTCGTCGTTACACATCTGGAGAAATCTTTCGGGGCGGGCTGACGAGTGCTCGGGACCCTGAGCCGCCATCAAATAACATTGTAAGCAGACAAACTCCATTTGCAACTACAGAACACTTTATCGTTTGAAAAGCATTTTTTCTAAGTAATTAAATGTGAAATAGTTTATCAGCCAAGTATCTAAATAAAATCAGTAAATATTGATTCAACCAATCAATGAGTGCTATTGTGAAAAAACATTTTGGCTAAAGAAATGACCAATCTACTACTTGACACACAATTTTTTGTTTTACTGTTTTGCTATTTTTGGGGTCTGGAAAAAATATTGTTTTGAAATGGTAAATGGTCTGCATTTGCTTTTCAAGTCAATGAAGACTTCCCAAAGCGCTTTACAATGTGCCTTACCCATTCACACACACACTCACACACATAGCGGCCGTGCAGCCATGCATGCAAGGTGCGAAGCTGCTTATTGGGGGCATTAGGGATTCAGTATCTTGCCCAAGGACACTTCGACATACAACAAAAAAAAAAAATTGATCTCTTAATCCCGAGACGAGCGCTCTACCTCCTGAGCTAATGCCGCCCTGAACAACCCTATATTTTGGATGTCATTCAAAATAACCTTTTTGAAGGTTGATTTATTTTTTCTCTCCTCTGTTTTGGGAATGTAACTTTCTGAAAATAAAAATCATTTTAGCAAAGTTTAATAGTTTACAGTAAATTATTTAAATAAATATGTTGAGCCAAGGTGACCACAAGTGAGAAGACAATGTCAGAACCAGAACAAATCGTAGACCCAAACGGGTAACATTCCACTCCAAAGTTTATTGGGATATCGAGGAAACAAACGCCAGCGATCCAGTGCTCGCTGGACAGGGGGAGCAAGCAGCTCACGGGATCGGAGCATGATTGGAATGCGGAAGTGGATTTGCCGGAGCGGGAGCGTGGTCAAAATAGGCAAAACGGGTCGATAGCCGGAACGGAAGATCCGAGCGTGGTCGGTGGTCAAAAACGGGTCAATAGCCGGAGACAAACGGGAAAGCAGGAACAGACGAGTAGGATACGAATGAAGACAGGACCGACGGGAGCCAGAGTCAAAGTGCTTGCATTGCGTATGCAGAGGTTCACTGACGGACTGACAAGGAGTGACTGGCATATTGGGTATAAATAGGAGGGGAATCAATTAGGCAACGAGCAGCAGCTGGCGCCAAACAAGTTGCCACAGGTGAGGGCAATGAGTAATCTTGACAGACAGGATTATTTTTAAAATTATAATTTGACGGTACAGACATTATTTGTAAAAAAAAATTAAAAAGTACAGTACTTTTATTTGTTAAACAAATGCTTGATCCGGGAAGTAAGTTTTTTTTCCTTCTTTTCAATGTAGAATGAAGTATTTAATAAATAAGTAAAGGTTTCTATTGGCGGGTTTTGACTATCACGGAACCTTATTGGCAGCACGGCGGCGCAGTGGTTAGCGCGTGTGCGGCACAGTTCTGAGGTCATGAGATCGAACCTTCTTGTGTGGCGTTTGCATGTTCTCCCCGTGCTTGCGGGTTTCCTCCGGGCACCCCGGTTTCCTCCCACATTCCAAAAACATGCATGTGAGGTTAGTCGGACGGTCCAAATTGTCCCTAGGTGTGAATGAGCGAACGAATTGTCTGTCCCTGTGTGCCCTGCGACTGGCTGGCAACCAGTTCAGGATGTCACCTGCCAACCAGTTCAGGATGTCACCTGCCCACTGCCCGAAGATAGGTGGGATGGGCTCCAGCACCCCCGCGACCCTACTGAGGATAAGCGGTGCAGATAATGGATGGATGGAACCTTATTGGAACGCAACCCCCTGAAAAAGGTGGAATTAATGCACTGCCACTATTCTAAAGAACTGTCCATTTTCATTATTTGTGACTGCTACTTCTGCCTTACAGTGCATCTGCGGTTTCTGTGTCAAACAACAGTGAAATGTTCCAATCTGAATTGAAGGGTCGCTAATACAAGTCTGAAAATCTTTGTATTTATCTGTGTATTGTAGGAGCAAGCTTGGTGTAAACAATCTTTCAAATGAGTGGCGATACAAACTACAGTACATTCTGCAATAGACATACGTGTCAACTTGTCATTTTCCGTGTATTTTACACACTTTTTAAAAAATAATTTAAAATGGTGAATTTTGAGCAGTCGCAAGAAGAAAATTGCGTCTCGAATGGAACCAGTTCCCAAATCGTTGGGTAGCCGGCTCCCAATTCCAAGAGCCGTCTCATAGACACCTTTCGACATGAGTCCGGGTGCTCAAATTTTTGCCAAATCAGCTCTCATTTGCCTTTCCTTTCAGCACATTATTAACTGCTATATTTGCAATTACTATCTAACTATGTGGCAGTCGCTTTTATGAATGATTGGAAAAGATATACATCAATTTTTTAAAAAATAACGGCGTTACATAATGGCATTTATTATAACGGCATTATTCCCAAGACTGGTTGACAGGTATGAATAGAGCATTTTGTTATAAACACAAGCCATGAGCTGTTGTAACGTACCATGCCCTCCATGCCATGGGGGAGCAGCAACACGATGCCATTTTGACGGAACCACTTGGCCTGACCTGAACTGATGAACTGGTCGATGATGCACTGAGCTGTATTGTGGAAGTCTCCAAACTGTGCTTCCCAAAGAACCAGCGCGTAGGGGTTTGCCATGGCAAAGCCTAATTCGAAACCTGGCCTCACACATGTAGAAAGGGAACAAGGATACCACAGGGGTTAAGGTTACAATAATTGAGTTGATAAACCCAGATAGGCAATGAGAGCGCCAATTGCTAACCAATAAACTACCAGCGATATGTATGATGTACGTCAAGTTATACAGTTATACGAGTTTGTCATGATCACACTATTTTTAGTTATGGTACCAGATACAAATGTTAAAGAATGGAGAAAACTGAAAGTGGTCTTTCAAGATATAAATTTACACAAAAAAGGACGACAAAGGAAAAAACTATTTCTTGTATCTATGGATGAATCTGACTATTAAGGACATTAAATAAATACTTTATATATTTTATGTTGGATCATAGTTTACGTTGTCAATAAATTATTTTAATCATGGCCTCTCGTATTCAACACTGTCAATTACAATGCTTAGTTTGGGCTGAGAAAAAAGTGAAACAAACTGTTATAAAAGAAAATGTGGGGTGCGAATTATGCAAAATTAAATACGGGAGTAGTTACAGTGTAAAGATTGGAATTAGGAAGGTTTAGGTGTTCAGCTATGTGTTTTCCTCACCCAGGACTCCGTACTCTGACAACGAGCTATTGCAGACGGTATACGTGGCCTGATCACTGGAGATATGGTTCATGGGGATGCAAATCTTTTTGTCCACATTTTGGTCATGAAGGACGTGATGGCGATGGCTGTGTAGTAAACGCAACGAGTAAGACGCCAACAGCACCAAACATTTTGAGAATTTTGTACTCAGCTTGACCTGAAGGTGCCCCTCTCCACGTCCTGGCCACTGAGACGGACGTGCACGCCTTGCTTGAGCAAAGAGCCGAAGGCCATGTACTCGCCCAGCGACCAGTCGCACACACGCTGCTTTACCATGTCCGCCCGGCCCTTCAGGACGCGACTCAAACCTGAAACACAAGCCCAGTGAAACCGGATGTACAAGCTGATCCACACCATAGTTGACATGTACAAAGCTGGAACATTTCCCAACTCAAACCTGAAATGATTCAAGACACAAACGTATATTGGGAAAAAAAGGGTAATATGTATTGTTCTTATTTTTAGTAAACAAATACACTCTAAATATAGCAGAAACAAGAACAATAATAACTAAGATGAGCAATTTTGTGTGCTGCAGTGAGACATGGTATAATACAGTATTTGAAATAGGTAAACTCTTCTTTCATTTCAAAACCTAATAACGGCAATACTGAAAACGAAAATAATGACGAAATATAGTTGAGTATCAACACCATGTCTTGAAATTAGTCCTCAGCGCAAGCGCTACAGTTTAATTTTGAGACGCACGACGGACCCTGAAAAACGACAAGACTAAAAACAAAAACTCGTAAGAATCAAACCAGAAAGATTACACAATCTTCAACATCAAAAATGTCCCGAAAATGCAACCGGAATCCACTTTGAGATGTAGACAGAAAAAAAAAGGTGCCAAAGGTAAAGAAAAAGCACCTGGATGAATACTGAAGTCTTGCACAGGCACAGAGGTGGCCACCTTCCCAATGTGATCAAGCTCCGCTTCAGAAAGGCCGGTGGACGGGCAGCTCATAGTTTTGGGGCGGCCGTCCTCACCGAAGAAATCTGTCGAGACATGGACAATCTCTTTCCAATAAATGTAATATTGAAATAAAACTAGATCAATAATAACCTGGGTTAAATTTTCTCCAGGCATTTGGCAACATGAAGAAAAACAGCATTAGTTTGATTGTGGTTATTCCGAAAGAGCGGACGGAAAAAACAAAGACAGTAATCATCACAGTCCAGAAGATCATTGGCTGCTCTTTGCCCAGTCTGGAAGACATTGCTGGGTTGCAATGTCACAGCAGAGCCATCAACATTATAAATGACTCTTCCCACCTCTGCCGCCACCTATTTGACCTGTTGCCTGCTGGGAGGTGCTACGTGTCCCTTAAAACAAGGACAAAAAGGCTCGAAGACAGTTTCCCCCCAGGGCCATCTGCCATTTATTTGGGATTTTTTGTTTATGCTAATTGTTATCGTTATTGCACTAATGCTACAATGCATTATTTTTCCATTGCACTCATTATAACTTCGGCCAGTCGCTAAGCTAGTAGTGTAAAACATATGGCCCGTGGGCGGTATCTGGCCCATTGAATTATTTTTTTTTCTTCCCCTGCCCGTTTTACATTTCTGAATATATAAAAACAAGTAAGTGGAATGCTCTAACCTCTAGGATTCGATCAGTAACCTCAGTGGAACTGCTTAAATCTAGGCCTAAATTAGAACACTTATATTCTATAACTTAAGAATGACCTACAGTATGTTTTGTGTTGATGATGTCTGTGTATCGCAAGATCCATTACAGCCTGGTTATCCTGGAAGGTGGATTACCCCATGCAGCACAATTCTGAGGTCATGAGAATCGAACCTTCCTGTGTGGAGTTTACATGTTCTCCCCGTGCTTGCGTGGGTTTCCTCCGGCACTCCGTTTTCTCCCACATGCATGTCAGGTTAATTGGACGGTCTAAATTGTCCCTAGGTGTGAATGAGCGAGTGAGTTTTCTGTCTCTGTGTGCCCTGCGACTGGCTGGCAACCAGTTCAGGGTGACCCCTGCCCACTGCCCGAAGATAGGTGGGATGGGCTCCAGCACCCCCGCGACCCTACCGAGGATAAGCGGTGCAGATAATGGATGGATGCATACATACATACATACATATATATACATATATATACATATATATATATATATATATATATATATATATATATATATATATATATATATATATATATATATATATATATATATATATATATATATATACACATATATATACTGTATATATATATATGTATGGAGAGAGCAGAGCAGATACAACAAAGATATAAATAAAATGGAAGGCCTTGACAAAAGTTAACTTTTATTTGCTTAGCTGCTTCAGTAAGTTTTTTATATTATTTTGATAGTTTCAAATAAATAAGAAAGTTGGTTCCAATGCAAATATTGAGAATGGTTCACTCATTGTCTTATTGCAATGTTTTTTTCATCCAATAACTATACCCCTCTGCATCATGTTAACTTTAGTAATTCTTAAGAACATATTTATTACTCCTATTTTTTAAATTAAACAGGCATTTCACTCAATAATAATAACTACGATTCTTGATTTCATTTATTTTTTTAAATGTTGGTCTTACCAGGCCAAGGTGAGTCTAACCATTGTTTGATGTGCATGGTCTTCTCATCTTTTGAGCGAGTGTAAGCTTTCTCGCACATGTTGTCGTACTTGGCCACTTCCTCCTAAGACACAAAACATGATTATAAAGAGCAACCGAAGAGATCACAGTAAAACAAGAAAGAGGGTCACCTCGTACTCCTGAGCGGTGACCACACCCTCATCCAGGATCTTCTGCGCAAACGTGTGCAGGATGCTCTTCTGATTTTGGATGCGCTTGTACATCAGCGGCTGCGTGAACATGGGCTCGTCCATCTCGTTGTGACCGTTGCGTCTGTAGCAAACCTGAGCGTGCGCTTTGCTTTTGAAATGCAGCTTTTGAAATCTGGATCCAGGAGTGTTCGCTCAACTTACCAGGTCCACCACTACGTCTTTGTGGAAGGTGTTCCTCCACTCGGACGCCACTTTGCAGACATACGCGACGGCTTCAGGGTTGTCGGCGTTGACGTGAAAGATGGGTGCGTTGACCACGCGGGCCACGTCTGTGGGGTACGCCGACGAACGGGCCATCCTGGGATCTGTGGTGAAGCCGATCTGTGCCGCCAACAGAACGGGAGACTAACAAACAGCCAGAAATGGAACATTCCCTAATTTTATGTGACTTCTTCTTTAAATGGAATTCAAAAGTCCCTAAAATATAGTCTCAGTTTAAAGGGACATTGCGTATTATTTGACCATTAGATGTCGCTGTATGGTAGAGTACACAAAAAAGTGTTATAAAGCAGTGGTTGGTAACCACTGGGCCACAGACCGGTACCTGGCTATTTGTCTTTTCGTAACAGGCCGCACAGAAAAAAGGCCTTAGTTTTCACTTATACCGAATTTATCCGTGCATACACTTATTCTTTTACAGCCAAAAATGAAACCAGAGTTTGCATTACACGCACAGCATCATAATTAAGCAGTGATTGATCAGTCGACAAATATTTATCCATCCACTATCTGCACCTCTTATCCTCAGTAAGGTCGCGGGGGTGATGGAGCCCATCCCAGCCATCTTCGGGCAGTGGGCAGGGGACACCCTGAACCGGTTGCCAGACTGTCGCAGGGCACACAGGGACAGATAATACGCTCGCTCATTCACACCAAGGGACAATTTTGACTGGCCAATTAACCTGACATGCATGTTTTTGGAATGTGGGAGGAAACCGGAATGCCCGGAGGAAACCTACGCAAACACGAGGAGAACATGCAAACTCCGCACAGGAAGGTTGGTAGCTAGATTTGAACCCATGACCTCAGAACTGTGCCGCACACGCGCTAACCACCACATCACCGTGCTGCCTCAGTCGACAAATATTGCTGGATTAATTTGTTTGGAACTGGTGGTGAGAGAACACAGCTCTAGCCACAAGCTCTCGAGAATTACGGTTCAATTACCTATTGGGGCATCATGGGAAAGAGTTAATTCAAAGTTATGTTGTTCAGCGTGGTACTGTGAGTAAAAATAGTGTGAGAATGAGATCAAATCCAATGCCCTTTCCTATTGCATCTACACCCAAAGTGTTCTAGTGTTTGCAAAATGAGTCTGAGCTTATGTTATGAAAAATAAATGCAAATTTATAGTCCTAGGAGTAAAATGCATGTTTATGTTTTGGCATATTATTTGAATCAACACTGATTTTCTAATTAAGTTTCTTTTAACCATTAGCAGGGATTAAATCAAACAGTCAATTTAAGCATCATGCTTCAGGTTATCAATAGTCTTTTTCGTTTCTCACAACAATCTTAATTGAGAAGTACATTTGTACTTCCAGTGTTAAGCAAATCCAGTAATTTGTTGGTGGTCAAAATCCTTTACACTCATTCTGCATTCATACTGCAAAAACAAAAACAAACAAAAAGTAGGATATCCAACTAATACGTCTTTGTTCTTTTGGTTTTGTCTTAATTCCCAAGAGAATAGCATTAGGGGGAAAATATTAATAAAAATATTTGAAAACAAGAAAAAAGGGGAAAATATTTGCTGATAGAGCAACACTCGTTTACTTCGATTGACTATTATTTTTCGTATTCTACTAAGTCTTTAGTAAACATTCCGTTTTATCTTGTGTTAGTTTCAGTTTCTGGCCCGCCAAAGTCAGGCTAGCTTTTCTTGCTTTTATCATTGGTAGCCTAATGATCACAACGTTACAAATAGTTACTGTGAAATGAACTGAAGACCCTTTCTGTAAAAAAAATCGAGACAGATGGTTCTGACATCCCTGAGCTATACAAAGTCTCCCTGAGTCAATGTGAAATGTGGGCGGCGAGGTGTGACTCTGGACACCTGGTTGTTGACCACCACGTGCACGGTGCCATGCGTGGTGTAGGACGGTAGGTCTGACAAGTGGAAGGTCTCATAGACGACACCCTGTCCGGCAAACGCAGCATCACCATGGATAAGGATGGACATCGCCTAAGGAACCGTCGAGAGAATATAAACACGGCTAAGCAGATGGCGTGATGCCCATCCTACCTTCTTGCCCTCTGTGTCCCCGCCGTAGAACTGCTCGGCTTTGGTCTTGCCCTGGACCACAGGATCTACTGCCTCCAGGTGGGATGGGTTTGCCATAAGCGACAGCGTGACCAACTTGCCGCTGAGGCGGTTTACCCTCCTGTGGAACATCCCTAAGTGGTACTTGACGTCGCCAGAACCCTGGGAGCAAAGTCAGACACTGCAATGAGTTTGGAGAGAGCACTTTTGCAGTGTGAAGAAAATGCTTGGGTACTAAACCTCGTCCGCTGACTCTAGTTTGGGATCAAACTGGCAGAAAATCTGGTCCAGCTCCTTGCGAATGACATTGGCAAGAACATTGAGTCTCCCTCTGAACAGATAGAGAAGCGTCAAACAAGTTGCAAGGATTTATAGAGATTACCACTAGACACCAGTCGACACAGCTCACCGCCAGTATCACCTTGTCCAGTTAAGCACATGTTTTGCACCATCGGACACCTTTTAATGACACTTGCACTACCCTTTACTGTAATATTTTGAAGGGGAGACAGAGACAAATCTCCTTGTATAAGTTTATCGTCAAAAGCTCTTTAGAGAGTGTAAGTGTTGCGAGTCCAGCTAAAAGGGTAAAAAAAAAGATAAAAATAAACTCAGACGAAAAAAAACCAATGCTGTGTACCTTTATTGAAAGATAAACTAACTTTAATTTTAAATACAAACTTAGTAATTGTGTATCATCAACAGTCTCTCCATCTCCATCACTCCACCCCCACATAACCCCCTCAGTCCTCCCACACCACACGCACACCTCTGCTACAGTGACATTGTAACTGCTCATACTAAACTTACATTTAATTTCGTTTAAGTCATCTAATTTCTGTTAATACTGTATATTCATGTTTGATTACTATTTGAATGTGTTTTCACTGATTAGGAAGATGTGTTTTATAGCTTTTTAGAGTTATATTGGCTGATTTTAGGAGATCAGGAGCAGACAAATTAATTTTTAGTTATTTCACATCGGGACAAATCTCATCATTACACGAGAAATTCGAGCAACGAGCACAATCCTGGAAGGCGAAATTTTAGAACTTTTTTTAGGACCTGTGTGGCATTCCCATGATGACACTTTCCACGCCCCTAGCACTGGAATCGTCGATAATGGTCTTGAGAGCTGGGATGAGCGACTCGCAGCCTTCCAAACCGAAACGCTTCTCAGAGGACCACTTCCTTTGGAGAAACTCCTCAAACCTGCCGAGCATGGATGCAAGTGAATTACAAAACCAATCACAAATAAAAACGAGGTCACTGTTACCTGTCTGATAAATAGGTATGATTGCAACATGTTGTATTCATTTCTGTGGTAAAATATGGTAGATGGATGTCATTTTAAGGATCAGGTCTTTATGAAAGTATCAGTTAGAAAGATATTAAATATATAATCATTTACCATCTGGTAATATTTTACTCATTTTATTAGAAAACTATGTTGTTTTACTAATAACTAAAATGGACAAAAATGTCTGCCCTTAGTGTGAAATATACATATACAGGGAGTGCAGAATTATTAGGCAAGTTGTATTTTTGAGGATTAATTTTATTATTGAACAACAACCATGTTCTTAATGAACCCAAAAGTCTCATTAATATCAAAGCTGAATATTTTGGAAGTTGGAGTGGGGCTTTTTTAGTTTTAGCTATTTTAGGAGGATATCTGTGTGTGCAGGTGACTATTACTGTGCATAATTATTAGGCAACTTAACAAAAAACAAATGTATACCCATTTCAATTATTTATTTTCATCAGGGAAACCAATATAACAGCTCAACATTCACAAATATACATTTCTGACATTCAAAAACAAAACAAAAACAAATCAGTGACCAATATAGCCACCTTTCTTTGCAAGGACACTCAAAAGCCTGCCATCCATGGATTCTGTCAGTGCTTTGATCTGTTCACGCTCAACATGTTGTGGAAAATAGACTCGCATTTGTAGAATAGAGTTGCACACATTTAGAAATGTAGAAAAACCTGCTTACGTTGCTTACAGTAGTGAGGGAATGTTGACATCATTCGAGAAGATCCTTGAAAAGATAGTCGAGTTTTCCAAAAAGGGCATCAGACCTGCAAGGCCTTTCTTCAAGGACTCTGAGCAAACTGAGGCAACATGTCCTAATAAGGGTACGAACAACATGTCCGTGTTGATTACTGAGGACTAGGGCCGCCTTTTGGGCTGAAGCTATAAAAGCATTGTTATGTCTGGAGTTCTCTGAGTTCTTTTGGGATGAGGAAATAAAAGGCTCCCCCTCATGGCTGGTTCCCGATGTACTTAATTCAATCACGAAAGAAGACTTAAAAGATTATCGAACCTACATTTTCTCCTACATTAAATGGCGCCCCAACGTGGTTTTTGGCTCAAATTGACTTCTTGTCGTGAATGCTGCCCCGACGAGCGGTTGAGGTAAGGACAAGGTTTCTCTTTCCTTATTTCGGTTTGCTTGTCGGGGTAAGTGAAGTGCATTGGGGCCTGTGACGTGAGGGCTAAGTTATGAAAATGCGTGCACGTGGGTAATCCGTCTGTAGTCCGGCAACAAGTTGGACGGATTGTATGAGTTGATATGAGATTTATGTCCGGAGACAATCTTGTGCTCAGGGACTGTTGTGATGTTTTTTGGTCGGGCTCCGGGGAGTCTAGATGAAGTAACAGTGAACTAAGTGTCGGTGTTTGTGCATTTGGTGACGGTTCGGTTCTCCGTGGTGATGTTGAAGGAGATCGGTCTAGAAGGCGATGATGAGGAGTCATCGGTTGCTGATATTTTCGGTGACAGAGAGTAGACGATCTGTTAATGGTCATACGGGGGTGTGTGTTTTTTTTTTATGTGAAGAGTTATACCGGCAGAGGTTAATGAGCAGATGTTCAGATGTTGTATTATTGAGATGACTTATAGACAGCGTCGGAGGAGCTGTGTGTGTACTAACGTGTTTTCGTTATGAGCGATATCTCGCTCGGGGATTTCTTGTGACGTTCTAAACGCTCCGTGGCGATGTTAAAGAAGATCAGTCTAGAAGGCAATGATAACACGTCATCAGTTGCTGATATTTTCGGTGACGGAAAGTAGACGATCTATTAATGGTCCTACGGGGATGTGTTTTTTATGTGGAGAGTTATACCGGCAAAGGTTAATGAGCAGATGTTCAGATGTTGTGATGTTGAGATGACTTCGCGTATAAACAGCGTCTGAGGAGCTGTGTGTGTACTGACGTTTTTTTTTCGTTCTGAGCGATATCTCGCTCGGGAATTTTCTTGTGATAATCTGCCGCTCCGTGGCGATGTTAAGGGAGATCAGTCTAGCAGGCGATGGTAACACGTCATCGGTTGCTGATGTTTTCAGTGACGGAAAGTAGACGATCTATTAATGGTCCTACGGAGATGTGTTTTTTTATGTGAAGAGTTATACCAGCAGAGGTTAATGAGCAGATGTTTAGATGTTGTATTATTGAGATGACTTCGCGGATAGACAGCGTTGGAGGAGCTGTGTATGAGAATTGGTGACGTAATTTCGCTCTGAGCGTTATCTCGCTCGGGAATGTTGGCTGTTGGTGTGTGCGTGAGTTGTTTGGTGTGCGTCTTTGCCTTTTGCGGTCTTGTGTGTATCTTTCGCGCGTCTGAATGCGTGTTAGGGATGGGAGTGTGTTTGAGACAGTTGTAATCGAACTTTGTGTGTGGGGGTGTGTGCCAGCTGGCGATAATTGTGCGTGTGTCTCTCTGTATGTGGATGTGTGTTCTGTTCGGTTCGGTTTCTCCTCCGCCAGACCCCGCCCGCCTGAGTGAGTGTGTGCGGATGATTTCTTAACTGTGTAAGGGCTGGGACGACGCTGTGCGGAGGAGAACCATTGTTTCTTTTTGTCTGTTTTGTTTTTCGTTTTGTTTGGCGTTGGGAGGGGAGTTAAGGACGTCTGGATGAAAGATGGAGTGACTGCTTATTCTCGCGGGCGAGGACACAGTGGTAGTAGAGAGTGGTTTAACGGCATGAGGGGTTTTGGGAAGCAGTGAAACCGGGATGAGAAAATATTGCGCGATTGGTGTGTGAGATAAGTGTAAGATACTTACGTTACTGGGGAATACATTGGGATGAATGATTCGTCCAGCGCTTCGTCTGCGTGTGGCCTTTTGATTTGTGAGATCTTGTTCCATTAAACGTGATATGTATAGTTTGGGTAAATTAAGAAAACGATTTGTCAAGCATTTTCAAAAGACAATAAGGAGCAGATTACTCGATCTTGAGGAAGACCATGAAAAATTTAAGAATTTAATTGCTAAGGTGATGTCTTCATGGTCATTTAACCTGGACTAAACATCCGAGTTTGTAAACATGACCGATTTAACAGGATTCTGAAGTCAAACGGACTGTTGAAAAGGGCTGAAGATGGACAGAAAAACAAGCAAAGAACAAACAAAGACGTTCACTCATCCGTTGTCTGCGCCGCTTGTCTACAGCAGGGTCGTGGGGACACTGGAGCACATCCAGGCTTTCCTCAAACAGTGAGCAGGGGGCAATCTGAACTGATTGCAGCCAGTTTCGAGGAGAAAGAGGAGGAAAACTGGGCACGACCAAGGTCAGTGTTGCACTGATAAGGCTCATGGACACATTCCTGCAGCAGATTGCGCTGGAACGTCACAATGGACTGAGCCAGACGTCCAAGGCCGAGGCGGTGATAACGAACAACACGAGTCTGCATTGAATCACGTTAGGATCTTGTTGATTGACGTGGTGTTTACAAATCTGAGGAATATTGATACGTTTGGATTGTAAATTATTTTATTTTTAACACAGGAATACTGCTAAAATTGTATTTTGAATCTGCTTTCCAGGAAAACGGTGATGCAGGAGCATCAGGAGGATTATTAAGGAGAATAGGTAACAGGGGAATACCTTTGTAAAATAGCTGGAGAAATAAGGTTACAGGTCTCCGTATTTACAGGCCACGGTAGACGAAGTGCTCAACCAGTATATGAAATCTGTGCAGAGAACAATATCAGGAGCAGTTCCATCAAAAGATCTAGGTGCGGAAACAGTAATAAAGTTTTTGATCAGAGAAGTTATTCCGCGATTTGGTATACCGTCTGAAATAAGCTCAGATGGTCGTAATAAGCATTAGTTCAAAAGGTCGTGGAAAGAGTAAATGGAATATTAAAATCAAAGATAAACAAGATCTGTGTGAGTACTAGGCTCAACTGAAGGGATGCGCTACAGTTAGCGCTGATGAGTTATCGCATGCAAACTCATTGGATCACGCATTTAACACCGCATGAAATGTTAACAGGCAGACCAGTGCCGCATCTGGGAGGTCCCTACCGCTTGAGCAACTACAAACTGAACTGAGAGACTGTATGAGACAATTGACGGCTGTCATCTACCGACTGGTTAAGAGACGAGGGTCCAAGGTCGAACAACCATTGGGGAAGAAGGTGGTCCCAGGGGATCTCGTCTACATCAAAGTTTCGACGAGAGTGGAACCAACCGAGGCGTAAGGGACCGTACACCGTCGTGAGGGCAACACCGACCGCAGTCCAGGTCGAGGGCAGCTCAACCTGGTACCATCTGGACCACTGTACCAAGGCTGCGTGCAGCAGCAACCACAGCCTCCCAGACACTGTTCAGAGAGGTGTACTGTTTTCCCTCCTTGTAAATCTCCCATTTGATGAGGGACCACAGGTTCTCTATGGGGTTCAGATCAGGTGAACAAGGAGGCCATGTCATTAGTTTTTCTTCTTTTAGACCCTTTCTTGCCAGCCACGCTGTGGAGTACTTGGATGCGTGTGATGGAGCGTTGTCCTGCATAAAAATCATGTTTTTCTTGAAGGATGCGGACTTCTTCCTGTACCACTGCTTGAAGAAGGTGTCTTCCAGAAACTGGCAGTAGGACTGGGAGTTGAGCTTGAGTCCATCCTCAACCCGAAAAGGCCCCACAAGCTCATCTTTGATGATACCAGCCCATACCAGTACCCCACCTCCACCTTGCTGGCGTCTGAGGCGGACTGGAGCTCTCTGCCCTTTACCGATCCAGCCACGGGCCCATCCATCTGGCCCATCAAGACTCACTCTCATTTCATCAGTCCATAAAACCTTAGAAAAATCCGTCTTGAGATTTTTCTTGGCCCAGTCTTGACGTTTCAGCTTGTGTGTCTTGTTCAGTGGTGGTCGTTTTTCAGCCTTTCTTACCTTGGCCATGTCTCTGAGTATTGCACACCTTGTGCTTTTGGGCACTCCAGTGATGTTGCAGCTCTGAAATATGGCAAAACTGGTGGCAAGTGGCATCTTGGCAGCTGTACGCTTGACTTTTCTCAGTTCATGGGCAGTTATTTTGCGCCTTGGTTTTTCTACACGCTTCTTGCGACCCTGTTGACTATTTTGAATGTAACGCTTGATTGTTCGATGATCACGCTTCAGAAGCTTGGCAATTTTAAGAGTGCTGCATCCCTCTGCAAGATATCTCACTATTTTTGACTTTTCAGAGCCTGTCAAGTCCCTCTTCTGACCCATTTTGCCATAGGAAAGGAAGTTGCCTAATAATTATGCACACCTGATATAGGGTGTTGATGTCATTAGACCACACCCCTTCTCATTACAGAGATGCACATCACCTGATATGCTTAATTGGTAGTAGGCTTTCGAGCCTATACAGCTTGGAGTAAGACAACATGCATAAAGAGGATGATGTGGTCAAAATACTAATTTGCCTAATAATTCTGCACTCCCTGTATACATATCATATATATATATATACATATATACATATTATATACATATATACATATTATATATATACATATATACATAATATATATATACATATATACATATTATATATATACATATATACATATATACTGGACTGTCTCAGAAAATTAGAATATTGTGATAAAGTTCTTTATTTTCTGTAATGCAATTAAAAAAACAAAAATGTCATACATTCTGGATTCATTACACATCAACTGAACTATTTCAAGCCTTTTATTATTTTAATATTGCTGAATTTGGCTTACAGCTTAAGAAAACTCAAAAATCCTATCTCAAAATATTAGAATATCATGAAAAAGTATACAAGTAGGCTATTCAACTAATCACCTGAATCACCTGATTAACTCTAAACACCTTGCGAGGGTTTCCTGAGCCTTAAAAACACTCAGCTTGGTTCAGTAAACTAAATCACAAGTATGGGGAAGACTGCTGATCCGACTGCTGTCCAGAGGACCATCATTGATACCCTCCATCAGGAGGGTAAGACACAAAAAGAAATTTCTCAAAGAGCAGGCTGTTCACAGAGTGCAGTTTCAAAGCATATCCACAAAAAGTCTGTTGGAAGGGAAAAATGTGGCCGGAAACGCTGCACAACCAAGAGAGATGACCGCAGCCTTAACAAAATTGTGAAGAAGAGCCGCTTCCAGAATTTGGGGGAGCTTCAAAGACAGTGGGCTGAAGCTGGAGTCCAGGTAACAAAAGCCACAGTTCACAGACGTGTCCGGGAAATGGGCTACAATAGCCGTATTCCCATGGTCAAGCCACTTCTGAATTCAAGACAACGGAAGAAGCGTCTGACTTGGGCTATGGAGAAGAAGCACTGGACAGTTGCAGAGTGGTCCAAAGTCCTCTTTTCAGACGAAAGCAAGTTTTGCATTTCATTTGGAAGTCAAGGCGCCAGAGTCTGGAGAAAGGCTGGAGAGGAGCAAAATCCAAGTTGCTTGAAATCCAGTGTGAAGTTCCCACAGTCAGCAATGGTTTGGGGAGCCATGTCAGCTGCTGGTGTTGGTCCACTGTGTTTCATCAAGTCCAGAGTAAATGCAACTGTGTACCAAGAGATATTAGAGCACTACATGCTTCCATCTGCTGAAAAGCTCTATGGAGATGAGGATTTCATTTTCCAGCATGATCTGGCACCTGCCCACAGTGCCAAAACCACCAGTAACTGGTGCACTGACCATGGCATCACTGTCCTTGATTGGCCTGCTAATTCCCCTGACCTGAACCCCATCGAGAATTTGTGGGGTATAGTTAAGAAGAAGATGAAAGACACCAGACCTACAAATGCAAATGAGCTGAAGGCCGCTATCGAAGCATCCTGGGCATCAATAACACCTCAGCAATGCCACAGGCTGATTGCCTCCATGCCACGCCGGATTGATGCAGTAATCCGTGCAAAAGGATTCCCAACCAAGTACTGAGTGCATCAATGGACATTTTCAAATGTTTGATTTAGTTTTGCTGTTATAAAATTATTTTTTTACTTGGTCTGAGGAAGTATTCTAATATTTTGAGATAGGATTTTTGAGTTTTTTTCAGCTGTAAGCCAAAATCAGCAATATTCAAATAATAAAAGGCTTGAAATAGTTCAGTTGATGTGTAATGAATCCAGAATGTATAACATTTTTGTTTTTTTAATTGCATTACAGAAAATAAAGAACTTTATCACAATATTCTAATTTTCTGAGACAGTCCAGTATATATATATATATACATATATATATATATGTACATACATATATACATATATATACATATATATATATATACATATATACATACATATATACATATATATACATATATATATATATATATA
The DNA here is from genome assembly GCF_059441175.1 of Urocampus carinirostris. Classification (NCBI taxonomy): domain Eukaryota; kingdom Metazoa; phylum Chordata; class Actinopteri; order Syngnathiformes; family Syngnathidae; genus Urocampus; species Urocampus carinirostris. The sequence goes on along the minus strand of NC_142364.1, from coordinate 26,344,306 downwards.
TATATATATATATATATATATATATATACATACATATATACATATATATACATATATATATATATATATATATATGTATGTGTGTGTGTGTGTGTGTGTGTGTGTTTATGTGTATTCATTTGTGTATAACTCGCAATCCTGTTTAAGGTGAACCTCGAGTTTTTGATTAGTACAAAATTTGGATTTGCGTTAATTCATATCCATTCTCTAACATTCGTCTAACGTAAGTGAAAATAGTGTGACAATGAGGTAAAATCTTGCCTTATCATAAGTCATTTATATGGTCTAGTGGCTATCGGGACTCTCACTGCCACAACCCGGGTTTAATTCCTATTGCTCCAATTTTTTTGCTATTGATGTCAGCGATATTTTTCAACTGATTAATCATTGCACTATTACGGAAATATGCTAAAAGCTCGTGAACATACATGCAAACTTTCAGGTCTTTTTGTTATGTAAAAATGTGTTTTATATTTATTTACCATCTGGTAATATTTTACTCATTTTATTAGAAAACTATGTTGTTTTACTAATAACTAAAATGGACAAAAGTGTCTGCCCTTAGTGTGAAATATATATATATATATATATATATATATATATATATATATATATATATATATATATATATATATATATATATATATATATATATATATATATATATATAGATAGATATAGATATTTATACATATATTTATGCAAAAATTTCGCTTTGACACAATCAAAAGAAGTATGCGAACAAAAGCCATGGCTTACTGGAAAGATATCCTATGGTTTGATGAAACAAAGATTAATTTTTTTGGCTCAGATGGTGTGAAGCATGTGTGGCAGCAACGAGGTGATGAGTACAAACATGTTTGCGCCTTGCCTAAAGTCAAGCATATTGCTGGGAATGTCATGGTTTGGGGCTGCATCAGTGCAACTGAAATTGGGGAGTTGTATTTCATTAAGGGAAACATGACCTCAAACATGTGCTGTGAAATACCAGAGCAAGGAATAATCCCCTCTCTCCAGAAATTGGGTCGCAGGGCAATGTTCCAGCCTGACAATTACCCCAAATACATCTGTAAGATTCCCAAGGCTTTTCTAAAGGGGCTAAAGGTAAAGGGGATGGACTGGCCAAGCATGTCTCTGGATCTAAATCCAATAGAACATCTTTGGGGCATCCTCAAGCGGAAAGTGGAGAAGCACAAAATCTTGAATATCCCCCATCTCAGTCAAGTTGTCAGTGGAGGAGCATTCCAGATGCAATTTGTGAGGCTCTCTTGAAATCCATAGCCAGAAGGATTAAAATGGTTCTTCAAAATCATTGTGGCCACACAAAATATTGAACTTCAGGAACTTTTACTTAGGAGGTTATTTATTTTTGTTACCAGGGGTTTAGCTTCTGCTGGCTACATTGTGAGTTTTTGGAGGGGGAAAACTAAATTGATAATGCTATACAGAGACTACCTTTTATTATGTCAAAGCGATGTTTCTTCAGTGTTGTTCAATTAAATCTCTGCAGAAATGTGACAGACTGATTATCAGTAGAACATATTATTTATACAGCATAATGCATCATGCATTACATAGGCTTTATAGTACAATCATACTGTTGAAACATTTACATGTAGTTTCCGCTAACGCACCTGGTGGATTGGATCATCCGGGTTAGCATGGTGCGCTTCTCTTCAGTGCTGAACTGCAGGATTCCTGGGGTCTCGAACATCTGTCGGATCCACTGGCGCTGCTGCACGTCGTTTATGAACATGTACTCCACACCAATGTGCTGACAGTACGCTTCCTGCACACAAAAAAGGTTTGAAGGTAAACCCTGACATTACATTGCAGAGAGAGCCTCACAACTGGTGCTATCACCTCCAGGCGTCGAATGATCTCCCTGAGGGTCAAGGCATCCTGGTTGCCACCAATGAAAGTAGTCTTAGGAAGGCGAAAGATCTTGTCCAAGTCGGACTGATTAAGGCCATAAGAATCTGTGGTAATAAGGAAGGGTAAAAAAGACGGCATCCATTTTCAGGTGGCAAAAAGCTCTGAAGGACAGCTAGTATGCACTCTTTCCCTTCTGAAGTGGTCATTATTGCTATCCACGAAGGTGCCTTTACTTATCTCATTGTTTTCTGAGCGAGGTCCAGACATTCAAAGGTAATTTTAGAAAATTATAATTTATAAGTGTTTTTATAAGGGAAGGGAATTTCTCGTACTAGATGTTTTGGTATCCAATGTAAATATAAAAGACTTCTCAAGATGCGAGTATCATATAATGTTTACAGCCATACCTCCCTGAGAACACACAATATCAGGAAGCTAGGCAGGGTGGGGCCTGATTAGCACTGAGATGGGCTGTAAATAGGTCATTTGGCCCATACTCTGCTGCGACATTCATTCTATGAATGAAGGTTATGCATCATTGTTGAATTTAAGGATGTAGACCAACAGGGCTCTCCTTCTCTCACTTATGAAGCAGTCATAAATCGGTTTCTCAACTCCACTACTGTTCCTTATTGCATGGCTTCCAAATTGGATTTTCTCTCGATGGTCAGAAACCACCGCAAATCGGTACTGGGCCACACAGAAATAAATGAAAGTTGCTTTATTTTACTCCATATCTCGCGCATTTTTTTTCTTTTACCCATAAAAGAACTCAACAATTGGGTGCGCATTATACACAAGGTTTTACGGTAGTATACTATCGTATTTGAGCAAAGATTGATTAGCTGAAAAATATTGCTGACCACATTTATACAACATTGGATGCAACAGGAATCGAACTCCAATCAAAACGGTGAAAGTGCTGAATCTTACTGCTGGACCACTTGGGATGTAAATGATGTAGGAAAAGGCATTAGATTTGATCTTACCCTCACGCTATTTTTACTAATGGTACCATGTTGTTGAAAACTTGGCTCAATGATTAAAATAATGTATTGACAACGCAAACTATGAAACCCTGAGAAATTTAAATCATAGCCAAAACAAATTTTGTTTTTAATCTTATTATCATTTTAGATAAATTTTACTTTTATAAGTGCAAATTCATGTGCAGAAAAAAAATATTTGATCACATTTCAATGTGAAATAAAATACATTTTGTCCATCAAGCTTTCCCCCAACCAAAAGGCCATTAAAACTACTGTAATATTTGTAAACAGTTTTGTATTTTTATGTAACTTGCGTTTTCTCCCCTGAAATCTTTATTTATTTTTCTCTGTATTTGTTTCATTGTACGCTTGGTTATGTTACAAAATGTCGCCATCCAATTTTTGTATGGAAGTGTGTGTGCTTTTGTTTAATAAAGCATTGGTTGGTTGTTTTGGTTGGCTCCCTTAACCACTAGGGTTGTAGGGGCATCATATCCTGTGGTGTGTCTTTGGCAAGTACAGCCTGGTGGCGCCCGTCCTCTCAAGGCCAACATATGTTCCCACCCGATCTCGATACCAAAATCAAATTTACAATGTCTTAGTTAATGTCCTTCAAAGTCCAATTGATCATCAGATACACCAAAGAGTTGTTTCCCTAGTTGTGCTTTTTTACATTTATTTAAATTTGTCAGGATGACTATCTGTTGTCCTCAATCTATTCTATAATATATGTCTTTGGTACCGTGGATAAAAAGGTGTGAGGAGATAAACTCCAAAGCCTTTTCCTATGTCATTTACATCACTAGTGGTATAGTGATCACACAGCAGATTTAGACTTATTGCTATTATAACAATTGTTATTTTTATCATTACTAATGTTATTATTGGATCAGGCCTCGAAAATATTGTCAGAGAATGGACCCGTCTGTGGTGCAGAAAAGGTTGCTGACCACTGATCTACACCACCTGAGATTCTAACATTTTGACGGCAAGTGCTCTAAAGTCAAGCCTCACTATTAAAAACCATAAGTAGAAGCAATGTTCTGTTCTCTTTCTTGTACAACGCCCACTTGGTTTTATCACAAAGTTGTGCGTTCACCTCAGATAAGAAATTTGCACCGCTAGCTGGAGAGGAGGATGAAGAGCAGAGAGGGGGAGTACAATAGGGCAGTGTCAAGTTGTGTTATTCAAGAAAACGCAGTACTTTGACCCTCACTCATCCCAACCCGACATCACAGAAACAATTTGATTACATTCCGTCCAAGGAGACGCAGATAAGCGACCTTTGAACCTGATGCTGACGAGGCAACATAGGTTACACCAGTTCCCAAATACATACAGTACACAGTTACGGTCATTAAGTCATGAATTTCGAAAAATTAAAAATATTTACTTCCAAGAAAGAACTTCTGGCACAGCCAACTTCTTGCTTTCTGGTTGCCACTTCACATTACAAAAAAAACAAAAATTAAGACAAACATTAAAAAAAAAAATACAGTAAGAAAGAAAGAAACCATGATAACAAAAACAAAGTAACATAACAAGAAAAAAATATTTTAAAATAAATAATTAAGATTTACTCGTTCCGAGGGTCAGTTTGTCTTATTTTTCTAGCTAAGGTAAACTTACGAAAATAGAATAAATATTTATATTTACTCCCAGAGGCATAAATGTATGTTATTTTTCCAATTTTACGATTTATTTTAAGAATTACTTTTCACAGACTAAAACTATTTAAAAAATATTCAAACAGTTGTACTATTTTTTTAAGGTGGAGTGCGTCATTTGATGTCTCCTCAAAAACTGGAAAGTAAAATATTTTCTCTATTATGTGTTAACAATTCCCAACCGAGTTCAAAGCGCCTTTATGCTTTATTTATTACTACGCCTATCTGCTTTAATCTTTTAGCAGAGCTGTTTGGGCCGCAGAACATGAGGGGAGAAGTGTTGAGGGTAACTTCATGCTCATCCCCCCATTTTTTTTCAATTTCTTTTTGTGAAGTAAGAAGAGGCCTGTTTCATGTAGAGTCCATTCCCAACCCAAAAAAAAGTTTATTGAAGTGTGTCAAAGAAATGCACGCACTTGCACTTGCATTATAAATGAGCTGTATTTGGCTACAATCATGACTTTCATTCAGGAGATGGCAGCAGAGGGGTAAAAAGTTTCAAACTCAGTACTGCTTATCTAGGGATTTTTGAGGGGTAAAATATAAACAAATTATAAAACTGTTTAATAACAGTTATAAAATCGCATTTCATTAAACAGGAAACTGTAAAATTATTAAAATAATCAAACGCCTGCCAAATCAGATAATATTGTCTCTTTTTTATGGAAAAATAACCCTTTCAGTCTTTAAAATGGGCATAAAGAGTCGATTGTTGCCACAAGAGACACCATGCAAACATTCCTAGCTAATCGCCTTATTGTGTTATTATTGTGTGTACTAAAAAGGGGCCCACCTTTAGTGGTGGAAATCGCTTCGTGTCAATGGTCAAAATAACGTTTTGCACACAATGGAAAGAGTGAGGAAGTCACCCGTATTTCATTTATAGAATAACTCAACCTGCACGTGTCTAGTTATTATTGGCTGCAATCAGGCACCGATTAGTTACATAATGCTACTAATTGTTAGGCTAGCTGCTAGAAAGGCCAATGACTCAGTGATGAAGTTACTGAAAAGCAGAAAGCTATCAGCATGTTTATATTTTGTTAATAAAGATTGAAACATATGTTGAATTGAATTTTCTGAATTGTCATTGATATCAATGTTGTGAAACATTGCATGCAACAAGACTAGACATGGCACCAACTAAAGGCTTTAAAGAGAAAAGTAAGATAAAAGACTGTCTGGATAAATAGGCACAAATATTTACAAAGTAGTGCTTAGAGACTGTCCTAAGTTATAATTATAGTGCCATGAAAGAATAGTGCATGGTAACAGTAATGCGATGTTGCACGGCAGAAAGTAGAAAACATGCTAAATTGCTAACCAGATGAGTGCAATAGAAAACAATGCACATAATTCAAGATTCCTCACCTACTTTTTGGGAGCCCATACTAAAGGGAGTATCGTCAAGGTCCACACAGCTTATTTCTAGGGGGTCAAGTTTAGCGATGTGATGACCTCGCACCTGCAACCACAGCAAGGTCACATGCTTCAAGCTGTCCCTGAAATTCTGAAAATATGACAATGTACCTGGTAGGTGCGTATGAGCGTGTGGACTGCTAGATGATCTGCAACTAACTTCTCCACTGCCGGATCAGGGCTAAGCGAAAGCGTTGCCGGGACAGTTGATTGGCTTTTCGGGCTACAGCGCATGTTACGAAAAAACACATCCCACGACTGCAATGAAAGAAAACAAAAAGCATTTTTGTGAAATATATTACAGTGGCCCGTCTACATATGAGCTAATATAGTTACAAAAAATTCGAGATACGATATGTCTGTCGATAAAAAATTTTGCCCGACGTACGAGAGAAGCTCCAGGTAACAAGAATTTTAAGACGCTACCACTAAAGGGCCGAGTGCTCAAAATGGGCAAGGATACACAGTGTGGTACAGCATGGGTAAACAGCGAGTGCAGATAACCTAGCCGCGGAATAGTTTACGCAGCGCTTTGCTTCACTAATTTCTGAAGGTTATATCCAGCAGCAGGTGTTAACTGCGATGAGATGGACCTTTTTTGGAAAGAATTCCACGCAGGACATTCATCAACACTGAGGAGAAAAAGGCACTTGGTCACAAGCCCATGATAGATTTTCTAACCTCAGCATTGTGTGCTAAAACTATTGGTGATTACAAAGTGAAGCCGCAGCCGGTGTATCATGCAGAAAGCCCACATGCATTTAAGACTCCTAAAGGAAGCGGACGCCGACTTCCTTTCAGGTAAGTGCTCATAGTGAACTGACATTTTATTTCATTAATAACCTCATATTACTGTGTTTTTTTGTTCAATTGCTTTTTGAATTTGATTTTAGTGATCAGGAAGATGTGTTTCATTGATATATAGGGTTAACCTGGATGATTTTGGGAAGTCGATAAAGGAGTAATGATTTTTTAAATTATTTCTAATGAGGAAAAATCGTTGGAGATACGCAAGATTCCAGATATGAGCTTGATCCGGTAACGAACTAAACTCGTACATAAAGGGTCCACTGTATTATGGGGCGGCAGTAGCTCAGGAGGTAGAGCGCTCGTCTTGGGATCAAGGGATCCCATTTCGAATCCCGGCTTGTCCGTGTTACATGTCCTTGGGTAAGACACTGAACCCCTAATACCCCCAATAAGCAGGTTAGCGTCTTACATGGCTGCAATACAAGGCCGCTATTGGGAAATGTGAAGCACACTGTAAAGCGCTTTAGGAAGTCATTGACTTGAAAAGCGCTATATAAATGCAGATCATTTAATTACATTTCATATTATAATTTATATGCTTTAGAGAGTCGTGTCCATAAATTTTAATAATTTTGTTCATTTTAAGAAGCAGATTACTATAATTCTTATTTTAGTACATTTTCCCCTGAAATTTCTTTTTTTTTACATTTCAATGGGAATCAATAATTATTATTTTAAAAAAAAGTCATTTTATTATTAGTTAAAATTTGTGTATTTACGTACTTTTCTGTAGAGCATAATTGTCAAACAACGGCCCCAAAGCCGAATCTGGCCCAGTGGAGGATTTAATCTGACCTGCCATTAATTTCTGAGTATGTCGAAAAAAGAAGCAAGTCTCTTGGTCGTTTCAAAAGTTATATATTTTCTTAAATGAATGCAAACAAAATCCACTCTCCAGCCGCTAGAAGGAATTGTTGCGTTTGTATAGCATGGGGAGTTAGTTTAAGCGTAAACCTGCATTCACTCAACTGTAAAAATAAACCAGTTAACACATGCAATGCCAAACACGAAAAAAAATGTCTCTATTGTTTATTAAGTGAATGTGTTGTATTTGGAAAAGATCCCTTGTCGTCCATGATTGTAATATTTAGGGTAAACTGAATGATAAAGCTTAATACTGAAAAATTACATCCTTTTACTGTTCTGGCCCGCCTCAGAGCAGAAAGGCTGGATCCGGCCCTAGAGCCAAACTGAGGTTGACATTGCTGATGTAGAGATTTTCCCAGGACATTTAGAAAAAAATCCTTTAAATGAGGAAAAGGAATAAATGTCACATATTTTGGTTGATTTATAATTTATGTATGATGCTGTATCAGGACCCCCCTCTACTATCAGCAGGGTATCAGTGCACCACAGTTAGCTATAATATAAAAAGGCATATTCACTTTATGTAACCATTAGTCAACCAAAATATAGCTTCACTCATGTGTCTGAATCACACGTCTACACACTGAAATCCTTTTGTTTATGACGGGAACTACTTATTGTGCGACGAAACACGTTTTTTATTTACATAATATCTGGTTGCATTATTCCGCTTTCTGAGAAAACGGGTTGGAAAGGAAAGTGAAAGCATCTCTAGCATTCAATGGTGTCGGAGAATGACATGAAAAATGTGGCCAACAACAAACACAGTGGCTAGTTTCTTCTTTTTTTTTTTTTTTAGATCTTTTGTAAATAAATACCAGTGCCAGAATTGACAATACTTATATAAATTATTTTTAGGTTCATAAGATATTTATTATATTTCAAACATGTTTCTGCTAAAATAACACAGCTGTTCATTAATTCCAAATTCAATGTTCTTTCTGAGGTAAATATGTCATAATAGAATATCATTATCGTTGGGAAAAACTGCAAGATAGGAAAAATATACAAGCTAATTTTAATTGTAACAATTTGCTAACTATGTTTTTGGTTTTATCATTATTATATAATTTACTATATTTTTTCCTTCATTGTTTTGCGCCACAGAGTAGAGTCCAGGTAAAGAATTGCAAAAAAATATTTAAAAATAGCTTCAAACCAAATGGAAAAAAATGATACTTAAACTAAAATGAATTATCTACAGACAGAACAAAAACTTTTTTTTGTGCAATTTCTACAATACAAACAAAACACTGTGCATTTATACTGCTACACCATTCTGGTACCAAATAATTTTGCTCATTGTAATTGTACATAAAACTATGTTCAGTATTCATACATGTATTGATTATGTTTCTTATTTCATAATAATAATAATACTTTAAAACAACCTAAATTATTTCCCTTTAGCCATATCAGATAATGTTCAATATTTTGTATTGTTTCTTATTTTAGCAGGGATAAAAGTTAGGGAACAAGTATAATACAGTACTAGAAAACAAGTCAAAAATGTAGAAACAAATATAAAAAAAACACTGTGAAAATATACTCAAAGGGCAAAATGTATACCAATAGTTTAGTTGTTGCAGTGTCGCTAATGTTAAGCAATGTACACTTCAACTTGGTAGAATTTTGTTTCATGTTTCATATGTAATGCAACATCAGTCTTAGATTGGATGGCTAGCTTAGGGCCCGGTCACACAGCCATTTGCGTCTGTATCGCGGGTAAAATTTTGCGTTTTTTTTTTTGCCCGTGGTTGCCCGCGATGGAAAATGCGCAAAATTGGCCAACCCGCTGTTCATCGGTGGTATGCCCGCAAAACAGACGCCGGCGACTGTTCCGCTTCCTCATCCCGTCATTTCCGCGTGTGGACCACGGGTATAAAAGCTGCCGAGTCGGGCTGTAGAAATCATAACCGCTCAAAACACAGTCCCGTGAAGATCAAGATTTCAAGCTATGGCACCGAAGAAGCCAATATGTTATTATTGTAATAGTTTTTCATTTTTATTTTATTATCTTGTTATGAAATGAAAAGAAATGTCAAGAAATAAAAATGTATTAAGACGAGGTCACTACGGTGACGGGGATCCATGTTCACCCCTTGACGTCTCGAGCACAACTGACGTGTGCTCGGCAAATCGCGCTGTATATAATAATAATAATAATAATTTCCTTTGTATTGTCATTCTTTGTAAGAACGAAATGTCGATACACCTGACCCGTTGTAGCGAGCCGATGCAGCCGCAGCCAACAGAGGGCGCCGCCATATACGCGGAGAAAGGCGTTTGACCGTCACACGCGTTACACACGCTAATTCACGTGATAACACCGCGATACAGGCGCAGAACAAACGTGCTATGACCGTGCTCCACCCACGATTACCCGCTAAAATTTCGCGTCCTATCCGCGTGTAACCACGCCCTGGCCGCGGACGTAGCACGTCGTTCCGTGTCTGTACCACGTCATTACCTCGTGTGTACCACGTGTGCCGCCCGCGGTTACACGTGGTCTAAAGTTTTGAGCAGCGCAAAACTTTTTCACACGGCCAACCGCGTGTGAATTTCAGACCGCGTGTAAAGCACTGCTGTATCACGTCTGTATGGCGATCTCAAAGCGTCCAACAGCGTCTGCTTCACAGGCAGAAATTTCTGGCCGTGATTCAGCCTCGATACGCCCGTGAAAGGCTGTGTGACCGGGCCCTTAGTTAAGTGTTTTTCAACCAGTGTGCCAGCACGCGAGTATACCGTGAGACCTTGTCTAGTGTGCCGCGGGAAATAAAACATGCTTTCTTTTTTCCAGTGATCAGTCAAGTAACTATAATATTTATCCATGTCAGTAGGTGGCAGCACGTTACTTTTTTTCTTTTCATAAACTAATTATTTGCTCATGAGATAGTAAGTTATATTTAACAACCTTTTTTCCATGAATCTGTTTAAGATTCCTCGGCAAAGGATAATAAAATAAATGGAACAGAGTAAAAATCTGCGCATAGTTGTATTTTTTTTCTGATTACATAAAAAAGAAGTTACAACGTAGCACAATTTTTGTTCTTAAAATTGGAAAGAATTCTTAATTCATGTTTCTGCTAAAATAACACCTCAGATCATTTTTGCTTATTTTAAATATTGGTTATCTATTTTCAAAAACAAGAAACAAATACAGTAAAACTTGAAAAACTGGATACAAGTGTAATCAAATCCCAAATTGCAGCAAAATTATTAACCAAAATGAATAACCTCCTTTTCCACGGGGACAGCAACGTTTAATAAAAAACTTCAATTTAAGCTTAGAAAATAACACATAAACTGGTGTGGGCAGACGGCGTGCTTCAAGATTTTTTTTAAAGAAAAAAAAATGATGTGGCTGAAAACAGGGTGAAAAACATACGGGTTTACTAGAAGCATTTGTAACCAAAGCCAAATAGTGGCTGGATTGTCGGTCATCAGCAGAGTAATTAAGTTACATTTTAAAAGTAAATAGGTAACTGCAGGCTAACTGACTGAACTAAAACTTCCCTTCGTGCTGCATTATATGAGCGAATTTTAGACAGTACATGTCCACACATCACTGTTTGTTTAAATAATGCATTTTCAGGGCAATTGTTTCTGGTCTTTGATCCATGAAAACGTTTCCTAATCTTTCACCTATCACTTGCCCAACAAGTGTGGCATGTCGACGGGCAGCACAATCAACAAGACACAAAAGCCATCAAACGTGACGCTAAACATCAACTTCCGCATTCAAACCTCTCATTAATGATGGACTTACAATTTAGGTCAGTCTAGAAGCACCACCTTGTAAATATTTTGCTTATTTATCTTGACATTCTTTTTACCTTATTTTTCTTTATCTCATTTTCAATCCGCCAGAAGTACAACACTGAACATGTTGTAAAAGAACAGTGGGCGTGTTTAGAGAGCCCTACAAAATTAAACTAAATACAGTAACGGCGGCCCCGTTTCAAGCCCTGAGTTAGAGAATTTGGCACTAATGATATTCTCCCTACCGTATATTATTGCATTTAAGCAATATTGAAATCAGTGGGTCAGTTTACATATGCATATTCATTAGCGAATGATAGGCAGCGCGTGTGAAGGGGGCGTGGTTTCTATGGGAACAACAAAATCAATGGGGAAAATGTGAGCACGGAATTTACAGTGAAAGAGTGCAGAATTATTTTTTTTTTGTAAAATTATTTTCGCAATACACCATGCTTGGAAAAATTAAAAAAAAACATCTTAAGACACTATTCAGCAATGGAGGAATATTCGAGTGGTATGAAGCCCAGAGACAAAAGGGATATGGAGTGTTTCAGCTAAGTGTTCGTTTGCAAGCTCTTATGATTGCACATGCCAAAAATATGAAGGGGTCACAGGATCCACAAGTGGGTGTACACATTTTATTCTATTTATTTTATTACTTTGCTATTTTTAAGCAGTTGTATGAAGTCTGCTTCAATGCTAGTTAATATAGTTATTTCTAACTAGATTGATATTTCAGAGCAAGGGTCAGGAACCTATGGCTCTCGAGACTAAATTGATAGCATGACAATTTTCTCCATGTCTTTAGAAATTTGCGCGAGCGAACATATTGTAGTGTATGCAAAACCGAAACAACTTTGGGAATGTTGATGGAATTTTCCAGTATATAAAGAGCACATTTTACTGTCAAGGTGTCACACCTAAAAACATCATTTTGACTGTACATCGCTAAATAATCCTTTACATGGAAGTTCATTAAATATTCCGTGTTCACTGTTAAGACTCTTTATGATGAAAATCCACGGAACAGACAAGAGCAATTTGAGTGGGTGTTAGGGATGGGTGAAGCTATGCACAGAGCGCAAGCACTCCCTTCTGTCTCTCTGCCATACGTCGGGATCCGCCTATGCAGAATTTTGTGACCGTTTTTCAAAAGAACTTTGCACGCACTTTGAAATCATTATTTATGACAAAAATGACGGTCAAAATGTGTCATAACACTCTTAAGTAAGAGCAACAGGGAGACAAGTTTTAAGTTGTGTATTTATATGGGACACAGGCTTTGGTATTATTGTTACTGTATTATTTCAAAGATTATATCAAATTCTCAAACGCCAGAGTAAAAAAATGCGCTGAAGAATAAGCTTTTGTTTGGGGAGAGGGTATAGTGGTTTTGTTGAACTTGGTCTTGAAATATTTGGTGCGGCTCTTTCCCCCCAAAAAAATCAAAATATTTTGCCTTTATGGCTCTTTGAGTCAAGAGGTTCATGACCCCTGTTTTAGAGTAACGCCCTACTTTTGGGTATCAGTTATCTAGGGGTAATGGAATCATTTTTTAATAGTAAGTAATTACTTTTTTCAGTAACGCGCTTCTATGAAATCAGATGTTAAAGAAACACTTGATATATGAAATTTCTTTTTAGGACCAGGTTCTCAAAGCCGAAGACCTTTGTTTACCTGGTGCACACTGGCAGGCTCCTTTAGCCACGAAAGGTACATTTCCTCCATGTAGTTTCCGGTGGTGGTGTTGGTCAACGTATCTGTATCTGTTGCCGTCTTTGTTCTGCATCCTTTCCGAACAGTACCCGGGTGGGATGTAAACGGGGATGTCGTCAGGGGCCGCAGCCTGGCCGCTGCAGAGCCCATCAAGCGGTGCATCCTGGCTCCTTCGCACTGGCACTAAGAATCCGGGGTCAACCACCAGTAGCTTGGATCACCCCAGCAATGCTGCGTGCCACAGACACAACTGTCTCAGATTCAAAAGGTAATCCGAAATTCTTAAACATGCAAAATGTGAGGAAATAATACATGGTTTTAGCATAAAATTGACATGTATTACATCATTATATTACTATTATTTTCAGAGATAATATAGTTTGATGACAGTGTGTCTTTCTGTCATCCTGAGCTGTGATATCATCAGAGGAAACCAGCACACTAGCAAGCCATCCGCCATATTGTCTCATCTCATCTCATTAGTTGTACCACTTATCCTTATTAGGGTCGCGGGGGGGCTAGAGCCCATCCCAGCCATCTCCGGGCAGTGGGCAGGGGACACCCTGAACTGGTTGCCAACCAATCGCAGGGCACACCGGGACAGACAACTCACTCGCTCAGTCACACCTAGAGACAATTTGGACCGGCCAATTCACCTGAAATGCATGTCTTTGGAATGTGGGAGGAAACCGGAGTGCCCGGAGGAAAGAGAGAACATACAAACTCCGTATAGTAAGGCCGGTAGTTGGATTTGAACCCACGCAGGAGGTTCCCATGACCTCAGAACTGTGCCGCACATGCACTAACCACTGCGCCGCCGTGCCGCCACATTGTATTATGTTTTAATTAGTCGAAGAGGTTAGTGTTTCAAGAGAAGTTTTGGTTGTTTTTGTGGGTAATGCCTATAACCTGCTAACCTGGAACCAACAACGAAAAGTTACAATGGATACCACAATAAACGCGAAGCCTGCTGGGTATAGACGAAGGGACACCGTGTGTTGTTTGGCCGGGAAGGGTTTTCCATGCCAACTTTGGTAAATGATGGAAATTATTGGAAATCAAATTTCGGGATACCTTTTTTAAAGATGAATTTTTTTTTAATAAACGTGTGTTGGATGAGATTTATTTTAAACCAGATGAAAACGGTAACACTTCGAAATTGTTTGATAAAATTTGAAAGTTGATTTTGTTGCTATGTCACCTGGGTCTAGTTTCGAAGAGCGGTGGTATGTATTTTCTACTGCAAGTAGTATTTATTTGTTGTACCTGGCACCCAATCAAAATTTGCTGGCGCATTGTACTTATCGAGGAACCGATTTTGTTTTGGGCAACTGAAACCATCATATGACACACCAGCAGTAGAAAAATATCACGACAGAAGTTGTTTCCCCTTGAGAGCTGGCCCCCAAAAAACCTGCTTTGGAATTGTTTGCATCCTTAATGTAACATACTTAAAAGTGCAAAGAAGTTGAATCAAAGACAAACGTGATGGAGCAGTAACTTTGGTATCTTAAAGGGACAGAGCATATTATTTGGCACCTCCTTGAGGTAAAAAAATGTATTCACTAAATAAAAACCAACATTTATTTAAATAATAAGAAAAAAAATATATGAAATCTCATATAAACATGCATTTTTTTAAAAATCCACCTACGCCGAGAAATGAGCATTTATTCCACATAGCATGAGCCTCCTAAAGTGAGCTGTCATAATTGTCCACCATCTTGCTGCTACGTGTACCCCAAGAAACTTAAAAAGGCTGGAAAAAAAAGAAGTATACCAGTGCGATTTGGTCACTTTGCATATTTGTATTGTTTGTATTTTTCCTTGAGCTATTTTACACAAAGTCAACATCATGGCCAAGTGTGGCACACCATACCATTTTATGTGGCCCGGAATAGCTTAAAGTGTCTGTGCGTCTAAAAACAAATGTATCAAGAGTGTTTTGACAAAAGACTACATTTCCCACAATGCCTGCTGACTACGATACCTACAAAGTAGTGCCACCACACGCCAGTGTTTCCATGTCAATGGCAACAACAGGAATTGAGAAATAATCCATAAGCGTCCATTTTTTTAATTATCATTTTTCTATGTTTAGTTTATAATCTATTCATGTGTAAAAACATTTTTTTCAATGCAACTGTAACTTTTGTGACTTGAAAAAGTAATATATTAAGAGTTTTTATATCAAGCAGTAGTTTATTTAGTTTGCATACCTTTAAACGTTTCATCAGGCTCTTTATATATGGCTATCATGCTAATGTGGCCTTCTGTGAAATAGAGTTTGACACCCCTTCACTAAACTATACCCCAACAACTAGTGGTCAAATAATACACAGTCCCTTTAAAATGCTTTTTGTCTGAATAGTAATACAGTTTATCAATGGAACTTTTCATGAGGTTTTGTTTAAATTAAAATTACCAAATATCTGACCTTTTAAAGGGAAAAATATTAATCTGAAATGAAATAAATTTACAGAAAAAAAAGTAAAATTAATTAATAAAGATAAAAGTAATTTGTTGTTAACTGAAACCTGAGCAACATCGATGTACAGTGCCGTCTTTTTAACACTATAAGCGCACCAGATTACAAGGCGCACCGAATTATAAGGCGCACCCACACAAAATGGTCTTTTGTTAAACATTTTTCTCATATAAGGCACACTTGACTATAAGGCTCATTTAATTAAAACTATAGTAAAGGCCAGGGTTGCATAGAAAATACATTTAAATTTTAAAAACATAATACAACATAATGTAATCTAGTTTCAACACTAAAATGAACTACTTAATTTATAAATGATTATAAATTGATTTGTAAACATCTACTTCCAATTTTATCCACATTTTCTGGTCTATATAAGTAAAATTCACACTTTCAGAATTCTGGCCAATTTGGGGTTTTTAGGTGTGCTTTATAGTCCGTAAAATACGGTAATCCTTCCTTGACACCAATTTTCAAAATGGCCGCTCAAGAGATGGACAAAAACAGGGGGATTTATCTTCTTAACTTGTATTTTACTGACACAATTATAATAATGATAATGTTATGTTTGGACTAGTCGTGTCCCATACAAAATCTTGTTAGGAAATCTTTTAAGGTGACATATAGGTTCAAAAAAAACTTTTTTAACAAGTACCGTCATGTGCATTTTCATTAAAGTATTTGCCAGAATGAGTTCCACGCCAATTTTATCTTGTTTCATTCAAAAGACAATATTTCATGAAAAATAAAATAAGGAGCAGCCATAAAATGGGTCACGGGTTAAAAAGATGTGGCGAAAATACTGTAGTTTTTCATGTACGACGCGCACCTGTGTAAAACGCGGCCTCCTATTTTTTTTTCATTCAAAATCAGTTTTACTCCTTATCTGCTCAAACTAATCATCTAAGTGACAACCGTAGTCAAATTCCGCCATAATTTCAATCATTTAGCAACATCGGGAACTACGATCACAATTTCAACATAAAATGTACATTTATTTATTTAATGTCCATTAAAGTCGAATTCATTGCCAGATACACTAAACAGTTGTTTCCCTTGTTGTGCTTTTTTGGGTTTATTTATATCTTTTAGGGCGACTTACTGTTTTCTGCATTCTCTAACACTCGTCTCTGGTACCATGAGTAAAAATACTGTGATAATGCAATCAAATCTAATACCTCTCCCTGTCATCTACAACAAGTCATTGTATTTATTTTTTGTATAGCCCTTAATCACAAAGAGGAGGTCTCGTGTTTAGAATTTGGCGCTTTCCCCGCCGCAACCCCGGTTCCATTATCATGACACAAAAATAGGAATATACTGTGAAACCTCGTGTATAAACATGCACCCGAATTGAGTTTAGGTTGATAAAATGCACGTTACACAGAAATAAAAACGGTACCCCTGCCCGCGCATACTACAATGATTTCAATTCAAGCGCATTTCTTCAAACGCCCGACTCACTCTGGGGGGGAAATCTCACGATGACACCCTCCCCTGCTCTAAATGTTTTCTCCTCGGATCTACACAATTCACACGGGTCACCCTTTTTGACTTCAAAACGGCCAATTTTGCCAAAAGGTGAGAGATTTTCATGCCCGAAAGAAATACATCGAAATCAGATACGTGATGCTCTTTCGTGATGTAATCCTGGACATTGCAGTCTTGCCTGGTTTGTCACAAAATCATCCGATTCAATTTTGACTAACATTAAACCCACTACTCCCTCACTCCTCCAATCTAGCCCCCGTGACGTCACTTGACATCCACTCAAATTCAAAAAAGGACTGCGCCTATAAATGATTGACAGCACGCGCGCGGAATCATAAACTCTGAATGACTTTGATATTAAATCACCAAAGTCAATGTGAATTAAGCTTTCATTCAACGATCACTACGACGAGTGACAACATGAAGACGTCCTTAAAGAAAAAGCGCCCACACGTCAGCGATTCACTATAAAAACAAAACTACGACGCGCGCGTAAAAATACGTCACCAAAACATATTAGCAACAAGCTAAATGCTCAAAATGTAAATACTAGACGGATGAACAAAACTTTTGTGTACTTACCTGGGTGTGTTTGTTTAGTGTGTGATTCCAGCAGTCTATAAATGTGAGCGCTCTCAGGAGGGGCGTGGAAACGCATGCCGGTTGTGACGTCTACAAGAGTCGTTTTGTTTTATGTCACTACAAACGAAAGTCACGTCGAAACTTTCAAAGAGTCAGGCTGGATCATTTTTAGATTTATTATCTATTCCCTATTGTAAAAATTTTGAAAATAAAGGTAAAAAGTTGACTCATCTGAATTCATTTAGCTCAGGGGCCACACACAGGAAAACCCCTCTCACGGGGAGAAACTAGTCAAGTCAAGTCAAGTCATGTTTATTGGTAGAGCCCTTAATCACAAAGGGTCTCAAAGGGCTGCACAGACCACATATTATTGCAAACTACATACTATTATGACACCATCCCCTGATCTAAAACCTACATGAGGGCAAATAATACACAGCTATTGTCAATATAAAATATAGGTTATTCATATGCTGTAGAATAGAAGTGTGTTTTAAGCTTAGATTTAAACATTTGCACTGAGGTTGCAGATCGAATCTCAGGGGGAAGAGCATTCCACAGCACCGTGGCCCGAATGGAGAACGCTCTCGAACCTGCGGATCTCTTCTTGGCTCTTGGGATCACTAGTAGACCAGCATTTTCAGAGCGAAGGCTCCGGACCGGAACGTAGGGGGAAATTAAATCTGAAAGATATGAGGGAGCCAGTCCATGCATGATTTTGTATACTACCAATAAAACCTTAAAATCACATCTTAAGCTAACAGCAGGTTAGCTAAAATTGCGGTAATGTGATCAAACTTTCTTGTCTTTGTTAAAAGCCTCGCTGCAGCATTTTGTACCAGCTGAAGGCTCTTCATTTTGGACTTCGGGAGACCGGAGAGTAGTGAAGTACGGTAATCGAGACAGGAGGTAACAAGCTAGTACATTAATGGCATTAAAAGTGCTTTAGTTATAGGGCTGGAATCTTTTGGAGTCTCAATTAAATTACCATTGTGAAGAAGGGTTGTAACACTTTATTATAACATTATTATTGAGGTCTGTGTTTCCTCAAAATATTATTCCTCACTAAAATTTAATCTTTTTTAGTGTTTATCAACTGCCTTTTTGCAGGCAAAATCAACAGCAAAGAAAAAAGTAAAACATTTGTATTAATTTCCACTACAGTTTATTTAAATCGGGGAAACTCATGCACACTGGAAACTAGCGCACAGACACAAATTTAATTGCAAATGATGATGATGATGAGAAGCACGGCGGCGCTGTGGTCCAGTTCTGACGTCATGGGTTCAAATCCAGTTACCAACCTTCCTGTGCGGAGTTTGCATGTTTTCCCCGTGCTTACCCGCGGTAAGAAATTCTCACGCGGTAAGAAATTCTCACGCGGTTGGCCGCGCGAAAAAGTTTTGCGCTGCTCAAAACTTTAGACCACGGGTAACCGCGGGCGGCACAGCGATGCAGCCGCGGTTACCAGCGATAAGGACGCGGAACAGTCGCCGGCCAATTTTGCACATTTTCCACCGCGGGCAACCAGGGGCAAAAAAAAAAACGCTAAATTTTACCCGCGATACAGACGCAAAAGGCTGTGTGACCGGGCCTTTAGATTTCATATCTTTCATGTAAAGTAGCTAAAGCTTCCATCTACAAAAACACTTAGGTGATTTATTTATTTTGTATTTTTTAATCCAGGTTTTAACCGATATTTAGGAATCACTGGGGATAAAAAGCTTAGTTTAGTAGCAAATGTTGCGGTTAAAAAGGACAACCACATATTAGTACAATCGTATAGCCTGGAACAGCGTGTTTGTGTTTTCTGTGTAAAGTAGATTAACATTGGGATGTGTATTTCATCAAATGTTCTCTGGTTGATAAATAGTAGTAATCAGCTACAGTGGGTGGTTTTCTTTGGGAATAGCTCCTGGCTTTGGCGACATCCAGTCAAAATATTAAATATTTAAGAACATTGATGTGTTCTAGCTCATTTTTCTCCAGAGTTTCTCTCAGAATTCTCTGGAGGGGCGGATTAAAATTGGTTGGCGGGCCTGATTCAGTCCGCTGGCCATCTGATTTTTAATTTCAAAAGGTTGGCATGAATGTAAATGTGTTTACACAAATTATCTTTCTTTTTATCCTATATAGCCTGTCTTGCCACGAGTAAATAGGAACCGCATTGTGTTTATAATGTTTGTTATTGCTAAATAAGGGAATTTGCAATCGTTAATAAGAGGAACAATTGGCTGAGGTTGACAGCTTTCACTGACTATTACGTACTAAATGAATATACTAATAATAGACTAATTATAAATTAATTATGTACTAAAATTAATTGCCTGTTTTCTAGCAATTCCTAGATTGGTATAACATGGTTTTCTCTTATGCTAATGCTGTTAACTTTCATGCCAATAGTGTTTCCATAGTGCAGTGGTTTGCAGGTTGCCTAATGTCTAAAAGGTCGCCTGTTCAAGACCAGGTGGAAACATATGTTGGCTTGGAGAGGGATGGATGCCACCAGGCTGTACTCACCCAAGACACACCACATGAAATGCTGCCCCTACGACCCTAGTGGAAAAGGGATCCAACCAACCAACCAATGCTTATTATGTCAGAGCGTTCAGTAACCCATAAAGCAAGTAGTGATAAATGTTTTAATGTATTGAGTTGTTTAATTAGTGTGAATGAAATTAGCAATACCGTAATTGATAATAATTGTATTCCAGTGTTTTATTGTTGCATTTCATTGCTCTGCTTGTTAAAGCAGAGTTGTGTTCTTAGCGTTAGATTATCATGATATTCTGAAGTTGTATTATTTGAAATATCGTCTAATCGTAAGATTGGTAATGGAAGATTTACAAAACTCAATTCCAATGAAGTTGGGAAAGTGTGTTAATTGCAAATAAAAATTGATCCAAGTAAATTGCAAATTCTTTTCAACCCATATTTAAATGAATGCACAGCAAAGACAACATATTTATTGTCTTCACTCATAAACTTTATTGTTTTGGGAGAAAATCATCAACTCTGTAATTTGATGACAGCAACACGTGCCAAAATAGTTGGGACAGGTGTCAATAACTACTCAGAAAGTGGATGAATGGAAATCAACCAACTATTTGCAGGTGAACAGATGAATTAGCAACAGGTGAGAGTTGTTACTGGGTATAAAAAAGGGAGACCCGAACAAGCTAAGTCATTCACATGCAAGGATGGGGCGAGGTTCACCTCTTTGTGAACAACTGCGTGAGCAAATTGTTGAACAGTTTAAAAACAACATTCCTCAAAGTACAATTGCAAGGAATTTAGGGATATCATCATCTACAGTCCATAATATTGTGAAAAGGTTCAGGGAATCTGGAGAAATCACTGTGCGTAAACGGCATGGCCGTAAACCATTATTGAATGCCCGTGACCTCCGAGCCCTCAAGCGGTACTGCATTAAGAACCGACATCAATGTGTAAAGGACATCACCACATGGGCTCAGGAACACTTTGGAAAACCACTGTCAGTCAATACAGTTCGACGCTATATCCGTAAGTGTGGGTTAAAACTTTATGTTGCAAAGCGTAAGCCATTCATCAACAACATCCAGAAACGCCGCAGGGTTCTCTGGGCCCGAGCCCATCTAAAATGGACTGATACAAAGTGGAAAAGTGTTCTGTGGTCTGATGAGTCAGTTTTCCAAATTGTGTTTGGAAATTGTGGACGTCGTGTCCTCCGGTCCAAAGAAGAACAGAACCACCCAGACTGTTATGCACGCAAAGTGCAAAAGCCAGCATCTGTGATGGTATGGGGGTGCATGAGTGGCCAAGGAATGGGTAACCTGCACATCTGTGAAGGCACCATTAATGCAGAAAAGTACATTCAGGTTTTGGAACAAAGTATGTTGCCATCCAAACAGAATCTTTACCATGGGCGCCCTTGCTTCTTCCAGCAGGATAATGCCAAGCCACACACTGCACGTCTCACGACAGCGTGGCTTCGTAGTAAGAGGGTGCGGGTGCTTGACTGGCCTGCCTGCAGTCCTGACCTGTCTCCCATTGAAAATGTGTGGCGCATTATAAAGCGCAGAATAAGACAAAGGAGACCCCGGACTGTTGAACAGCTGAAGCTGTACATAAAGCAAGAATGGGAAAGGATTCCACTATCAACGATTCAACAACTAGTCTCCTCACTTCCTAAACGTTTATTGAGTGTTATTAAAAGGAAAGGTGATGTAACACAATGGTGAAGAAGCCCCTTTCCCAACTACTTTGGCACTTGTTGCAATTATAAAATTCTAAGTTTATCATTATTTGCTTATGGAAATAAAGTTTATGAGTTTGAACATGGATAATCTTGTCTTTGTGGTGTATTCATTTAAATATGGGTTAGAAAAGGTTTGCAAGTCATTCTATTCTAATTTTACTGACATTTTAAACTTTTTCCCAACTTCAATGGAATTGACTTTTGTACTTTTTTTGTGTTTGAGAGACATTTAGCATGAAGAACATGAGCGTCCACCTCAGGACAAAGCGGGAAAATATGCATAATAACTCACACAAAAAATAGGGACACAGAAGGACTCAACAGGAAATTAATCAAAATTCCAAATAGCAACAAAACAAAAAATATCAATTAAAGAAGCAAAGGAAAAAAATTGTGCCCATGAAAAAGTCTGTGATAAAACAAATTTACTTGTAAAGTAGATTTGTCTTGTTTTGCTATATCTGTCACGGTTGCCATGGTGCCCAATTGGCCCCGCCCGTGTGGCGCCAGCTGCGGCTCGTTGACAGATTGGCTTTCCGTCTATTTAAGATCAGTGCTCTCACTCTTCCTTTGTCAGTCCGTCAATGAACCTCTGCCCAGCAAGACGTGGGATTTGACTCCGTCCTGTTTCCTGTTGGTATTTCCTGTCCAGTATTGTTCCCGTTTATTTTGTCCTGTTTAATATTGGTTTTCAGTTTTTGTTCCCATCTAGTTTGTCCTGTTTAATTTCGATATCCTGTTTTGATATAAATCCTGTCTATCCCGTTGTTTAATATCGTTTTCCAGTTTCGTTCCCGTCTAGTTTGTTCTGTTTATTTTCGATATCCTGTTTTGATATCAAACCTGTCTGTCCCGTCCTGTCCGGTATCAACCCCATCTGTTCGATATCTGCTCGGGCAATTGGTATCGATCTCGTTGGCCTCTGGCTTTCCATTATTCCATGCCTGCTACCTATTATGCACGACTCCCCATATACCGTAAAATAAAAGGCTTGTGTGAGAAACGTCACGAATATGGGTCCTGATCCTGTTCCAGTTCATGACAATGTCAGAGCACAGTATTGTCTTATGTTCATTCAAAAGTGATAATCTTCTTTGGTATTTTATATTTATTGGACTATTTCACAGGATACAAGTTGTGATTTTTTTTTTGTTCTTTAGGGCAGCAAAAATAATCAAGCCGGTTTTATGTACACTATGATAAGTAAAACATCAACAGCAACTTAAAGGAAACCAAGTCAGAATGCCTCTTCAATTGTTTACAAATAAATGTATGGCCTGTCTGGATCAGCCAATAACCGATCATCACATTTTCCACCTAACGTAATCACGATGTCACAATTTGGTTGATTTATGTAACAACACAGCCAAATTGAGTTTATTAAGCAGTGGCTGTCATGAAATAAAGACTCCACCCCACAAAACTGTTTTTTATGTCATTATCACCAATTAAACAGTTATGAAATACAGTAGAGAAATTTTCTAAACAGTAAGGGGAAAAAACATGTCTCCCTTAGGTTACAAAGAAACAATAAATCGGACAATGCCAGCAGGGTGTTGGTGATGATGTAGTATATTTGCAGGATTCCTCAAAATAGTTTCCTGTTGTTCATGCACAACAATCACTATAAAGTCCATCAAGAAGTGAAAAGGTCAGCATCAATACATCCCAAAAAATCATGCACTTTGATGCTCCTTCTAACACTCGCACAATCACATCTACACACACTGCCGTTACAGTGACAAAACAATATTTTTTAAGGAGATGATAATTCCACACACCAGCCATGCAAGGGAAGGAGGAGCCATGCTGGTCAAAGGAACTGTCAGAAGAAGTTGTTAATATGATATTAGCCCGTCCGCCATATCGGAGGTGGAGAACATCATTGTGAGAAATTAGTAGACTAAATTGGTATGTTGCTTTGAATCCCAATGAAAGTTTTTTTGAGTCCCTCAACAAGGGCCTTATTCCAAGAGGTCTAGTCCAGGGGTGGGCAAAATATGGCCCAAGGGCCACATAAGTTCTTTTTAATCAGGCTTGCAGAAAGAAAATCTGAAAATAATAAGTATGAAATGGTAAACTAAAAAAAGAACTAATAATATTGTCAATTTGGTGCCACTCTGGTCCCAGCCCCATTTATTTACTTTATTCATCAAGATATTTATCAAATGTCATGTTAAAAAAACACTTCTGAGTTACCCCTATTGCACTTTCAATGCATATTATAGAATGAAGTGCATGAAAACGGACATAATACTTGTATATAACTTTGCTTTAATTTTTAATGTTTCAAGACCAATTTGATGTAATTGTCTATTTACAGACAAATAAAAATGAAATAAAACATGCACGGTATATGTAGATATCTGCCTGTGAATTTATGTATAAAATCGTTACTGCGATTCTTAAATTAATGTTTGTATATGAATGGAATATTTACAATGAAAATAGTGCAAAAATGCAAACAAAAAAATGTTTAAATGCCCCAAAATGGAGATACATCAACAATACCAACAATATTACAACCATTGAACAGGTCCTCATGATCTATTTTCCTCATGTATTGCCAAGGTATCAGATTCGAGACTGTAACGACAAATACAAAAACTAAAATGAATTAATATTTTTCCTCCTCACCTGGCCTTTCTGCCAATTTTTTTTTTTTTTAAACTCAATACGGCTTGCCACACTAAAAGTGCCCACTCTTGGTCTAGTCAGTAGTTTTTGTTTTTGTTTTTTTCAAAAAATGTATTTTGCAATCCAAACGTTTTCCTCACATTTTAATGTTGAGCTATAATCTCCTTTTCTAGTCTAAAATAGGCCCACAAAGCGTAGTTGTCGACCAAAATCCTTAATTGTCGACTTTTGTCGCCAGACACTGTTTTCCAGTAGAGTGAGGCATCTCAACATAAATATAATTTCTGCTAAGAGTCACTCATGCGCAATAGCCTGTCTCTCTCAAGCAGTAACATACAGAAATGACTCGTACCAAAAATTATATTGTTTGGGAGCATTTTAGCCTGGATATGGTGAAAAAAAACACTACTGTACTTGCAAAGTTTGCAAAACAGACCTTGCGTATCATGGCGGTACCTCTGTGATGAATGAACATTTAAAAGAAAGCATGTTGGACAATTTAACGAAAGATTGACTCACCTCGATAAAATTAAAATAATGTTTAAGCCAATCCGCTTTTGATTACATGCGTTGTATATATTTGACACATATATTTTGGTATAAAAGAGAACTTGAACGATATGCCTGATAAATGTATTAAAAATTAAATATATTCAGTCTAAGGAACTAGCATCAGTTATTAAAACCACTAGATTTCAAACTGTTGAGCATCGTTAAGTACCTTTGACCACTAAATGTACATTACAAAATACACATATATATATTGTAATTTACTGTCCTACTGCGGTCAATGGACCAGTTTTTGGTAACAGGGGAAAAAATACTTATTTGGTTTTAATTCATGACTTATTTGGGTCTTCCCAAAAAATGAAAAGTGGTTTATTTACGGATTTATGTATCTACTGACCAAGCACTGTGCCTAATTGGTTTTTGTGCACTTTATTTAATTTTTGTATGAATCTGCAGTACGTTTAATAATATATGTAATTCTCATCGTACCCATTATTGTGTTTATTATAATTTTTTGCATAGTTAAATCAACCGATTATTCGACGAATCGTTTCAGGAGTCGGTTTCTAGTCGACAATTAAAATGGTTGTTTTTGTCAGCCCTAGACAAAAACTGTTTCTCCCCAAAAAGAACGTCAAATCTGAAAGCAAGGTAATGTTTCCTGCCAGATTTAAATGATAGTAGCGAGAACTCAATCCTCCTGATTTCTGCGATCTGCCACATCCAATATGGCGTCCACGTAGGTATGTAAACAAGTCTGAGGAAGGAAGATGGGGAGCACCACAGAGGAGCGGGGTCAGCATAAGGAAACAATGGTGGCTTGTCGGTCTGCAGAATCCTGACAGAGAGACGTCGGATGGTCATCGAGTCGGAAAAACACCTTGCTACGCCCCTTTTTTGTCAATTCTACATCAGGCCTGTTGGGGTTCTGCATGCGCTCCAGAGCAATGAAAGTGAACGTTTTGCCATCGTCCTTCTCGGCGTTGCCATACTCTGGTTTCCTCCGACTGGCTCGTGCGTGGGCGACCGCCGGCGTCCACGAACTGCGTCAGGCGAATGTACGCCATGCATGCCGCGTCCTCGCCGATCATGTGAACGTGCGGGTTGAGGATGGTGGTGTGGATCGGCTTCATGTTCTTTGACAGCACTGCAGGCAAACACGCAAAAATTGTTATGTTGACAACAATTTTGACACTGTTGAATAGGATTGTTTTGGTTGACGAGGTTTTTAACTAGAAGTTAGCATTAGGTATGTTCGATTCCACAATTTTCAGAATTAAATCCAAATCCTTAGTAGTCATTGATGCATCAACCATTCAAACATCAAATTCCAATCCATCCACAAAAACAATCATTTGTCATGATTCCTGATTAGCATCACCGGTGCCCGCTCATTTGGCGCCAGCCGCTGCGGGCTACCTGATTGGTTCCCTGTCCCTTTTTAAACCCAGTCCTTTCACTCTCCGGTTGTCAGTCCGTCAGCGATCCTCTGTTGTCACAAGGCATGCATTTTTGACCATGACTCCCGCCTGTCTTGTTTTTTGACCCGTTTTTCCACCTGTCCGTTCTTGATCTCCCCGTTTGTCTCTGGCTACGACCCGTTTTTGATCCCGACCACGTCTGCTCTTCCGTCCTGGCTTACGACCAGTTTTTGATCCCGACTACGTTTTTGCTCTCCTGTCCCGGCTATCGACCTGTTTTACCGTCCTTGACACCGCCATCTCCCGCCACAGAAGATCAACTTCCATATTCGGATCACGATCCGATTGCATGAGCGGCTTGCTTCTCGCGTCCAGCGAGCATCGGATCGCGGGCGCTGCCCTTCCTCTTTCTACGCATTTGGGTCCTGATTCCGTTCTGGTCGTGACATCATTGATTTCTAATCTAAATCTAATAAATCATAAATCTAAACATTTTTATAAATCCCAATTTGTGTGTGCTTGTGTGTGTGTTTGTGTGTGTGTGTGTGTGTGTGTGTGTGTGTGTGTGTGTGTGTGTGTGTGTGTGTGTGTGTGCGTATTTGCATGTGATTTATAGGCTTCGAAACGGCTGAACCGATTTTCATGAAAATGTACGCAGTACTTTTTTGCAAGTGTTCCTTATGCACACATTTCAACCACAACGCCGGGCCGTTCTGCTGGTGTTTTCATCAAAATATCTCATCTCATCTCATTAGCCGTACCGCTTATCCTCATTAGGGTCGCGGGGGGCTGGAGCCCATCCCAGCCATCTCCAGGCAGTGGGCAGGGGACACCCTGAACTGGTTGCCAGCCAATCGCAGGGCACACAGGGACAGACAACTCATTCGCTCATTCATACCTAGGGACAATTTGGACCGGCCAATTCACCTGAAATGCATGTTTTTGGAATGTGGGAGGAAACCGGAGTGCCCGGAGGAAACCCACGCAAGCACGGGGAGAACATACAAACTCCCCACAGGAAGTCTGGAGCTGGATTTGAACCCACGACAGGTTCCCATGACATGAACTGTGCCGCACAAGCGCTAACCACTGCGCTGCCGTGCTGACTCATCAAAATATATTTCATGTAAAAGAACGGCCACAAAAGAACACCAGAGAGGCAAGTGGCACCAGAACTTAAAACGTATATATTTGTTATCGGCTACTGGATTAACTCTCATTCTACATTTACCACCTCTTTTTTGTAATTTTTGAGTATTTAAATTTTGAATTAAAGAAAATTCATATGAACAAAACAGCAGAGAGCTGAAATTTCTATGGTGTGTCTAAAATGTCCTGGATTTCAAAATACCATCTGCTGGCCATTGCAGCAACAAGAAAATAACTTTGATACTGAAACATACATAATCTACACTTATTGTCGCATAGACACCCATTTTTACCGCATCAATTATTTTATTTATGCTCATACAAACATTTGACGGCAAAATGTACCGGTATGTATTGAGAGCATTTACACCACTTCCCACTAGATAATGCCAGATGCCTTTTGCTTTTTTGCAGTATGTTCCAAAACTATGCTTACTTTTACAACAATTTCTGGTCTGGATGTTAGTAGTGCTTGGTGAAGACCTCTAGACATAACTGACAGAGTTCTTTGAAAAAAAGAAAAACAAAAAAGAAAGTGTTATCTTTTGAGTTTTGTATGTCTTCGCAATATCCTGGACATTGCCAGTGGTCAGATTGTTGAGAAGCAAATACTGTACATGTCTGTATGATGTCACCAGTTACTAAAAAATGTAATTCCACATATCATTGGAAATAGTGAACTCTAGCAATCTTAGACATGCTAACCAATTAAAAATGTAACAAGGAAAAATCACAATCAGTCTGAAACAAGGTCCCCAAAAACTATAAAGCCGGATTGTTAAGGGGATAAGCACGCATGTGAGTATCTTTATTTTAAACGCATGTTCTGCATAGATATTGGCTCAGTTTTTTAAAAAAATGAAAGAGTTTTTTGAATCGCAACTTTGATTGATCCTCCTCGAGTTTGAATTTGAGTGTATGAGCCTGCAATTGATCAAAGCGGAGTTGTGGTGGTAGTTAAGCTAATTTGAGCAACCACCAGAGTGAGTTGGATGCTCGAGAGTGCAGAAATTGCTAGTTTTTCACCAACGAAGAAGCCCCGTTGAGCAATTTAGGCAAGTCACCAAACACGATTCCGGTTCTGAAACGTCAGAACATGAGTCATCATGGAGTTTTCGCCCAACTATCAGATGATGAGGCCGGGCAAGATCAGGATCCATCAGGCAGCACTGACCATACAGTATGGAGGAGCTCAAAAAATAAATTAGTGATGTGGCATACAATCAACTAAGTAACTACAGATTACGCCCCTGCCAACTTCCGTCAACGGGCGCCAAATTGAGGAGAGTGGCTAAACTGCACACACCTGCATTCAATTTGCCCACACCAGCCCTTTTTATTGACTGCTCCAAAAGCAAAACCTCTTGAATCGTTGCCATCGCTGAACCTTCAGCTTATTTTTTGCCTGCTGTCGAGCAGCCATAGAAACATTCCCTTGTGTATTGATTGGCAACCGTTACTTTTCCGAAATGTGTTTTTTGATCCTTGTTTTTCGGCTCTCTCGTTTCAGAGCCCCTATTTCTCCCCAATAAATCCTTGTTTATATCTCTGCCAATTGTGTCTTGGCCTGGGTCTATATTTCGCAAACATAAACGCGATATTATTCGGGTTCTGTGTGCCCTGCAACTGGCTGGCAACCAATTCAGGATGTCCCCCTGCCCACTGCCCAAAGTCGTGACCCTACTGAGTATAAGCGGTGCAGATAATGGATGGGTGGGTGGATAGAAGTACCAGATGAAGTGACTACTTAAGATTTTGTCCGTATCATTCTGAAAAAAATGTAGTATCGAACATAATTTTTTTTGTTATGTGATGTATGATTCTTACCCTATTTATGAGTGTTATCATCAATCATTTATTATGGTGTTAGATTTATATGATTGTTGTTGTACCATAATAGTATTTTATTCTTATGATTGTTGTATTCCAGTGACGTGTAGTCAAGGGAGGTAAGAAATGCTGTGCGTCACGCGTCATCATGAAAATATATAATTAAAAATACATTAAATGGTCATATCGATTTAGTGTAAACATTTTTTATCATTTAACTAACCTTTTGGATTTTCTTTTTAAAAATGCTGAAGTTTTACAATGCATATTGAACACTATTAACACAATTAGTCTGCACCCTATTACTGTGCTGAGCATTTCCAGATGCAGAGTGAGGCACACAATTCTCTTGCCTCATGGTGGAGGGCGATAGACCAAAGATTCTGATTTAGCGCACACCTTTATCCCAAACAATAAAATTAGTGATAGTATAAGCGAGGTAACAGCAAGTCAAACAATCCAGTATCTTTTTTCTGATTGCATGAACTTTTTTTTTTAAATTTAGGATGCTTGTGGATGCTTCTTTTTAAAAGGAGCAGTGCTTAAGCTTTATTTAGAAGTTAAAGTGTGACAATAAAGTTTTTTTTTTCCTATGCGACAGTCTATAGATTGTTTTTTTGCTCTGTATATGTGTATATGTGACTGTGCCTCACCAGAAACGAACCTCACTGCATGCTACTGTTGTGTTGGATATTGTAATTCAAAATAATGGCAATACAGTCTGATGATTTCATGTTTTGCTTGCTATTGTGTTCGTCCAATTGAGGTATTTGCTTCTCACAGTTGTCAAAGTAGAAGCGATGGAAGTCCATCCCCTCCACAAGGTTGCCGAGACCTCCGGGCTCGAAGGACGTCAGGCCGGGGTCGCAAATCTTGCTGCAAACACACATTATTAATCCCTACAAAGAACACCATCAGACACATTTTCATATTAAAGTTCCGTCTATCTGATTGGGTTGTAGAAACCAATGTTCACGTTTCATATTTTTGACCTGACTTTGCGAGGATTTGTGCGACTTTGAACACGGCACAAAGAGTCGCATCCATTCACAAAGCCGGCCGGTAATTATGCCTTAATCTTCCGAGGACAAATACATTTGCACGTCAATCCCGTAAATGCTTCTTTGCTAATGGCACTCCAATCCCCCACACGAACCACCCCCTCCCCAAACCTGACATCAGAACTCACGCGTATGCCTCGAAGTCGCCATTGTTGACGGCTTCGATGAGCTGCTCCGTCATCTTGATGATCTCCTGCTTGCGAGCTACAAGAAAGGACACGAAATAGTAATGAAACTGTCAAGAAATGAGACTATCATAGCTGCACTTTTCACTGTTCCCAGTTCCTTTAGCTTAAAAACAATGACATTGAAATACAGGGTGTTTCAACACAAGGTGGCAGGGCAGCTGAGCGCGTCCGTGGCACAGTTCTGAAGTTGTGGGTTTAAATCCAGCTACCAGCCTTCTCGTGCGGAGTTTGTATGTTATCCGCTTGCTTGCATGGGTTTCTTTCGGGGCACTCCGGTTTCCGCCCACTTTCCAAAAACATGCAAGTCAGTTTAATTGGTCAGTTCAAATCATCCCTAGGTGTGAATGAACAAGCGAGTTGTCTGTCTCTGTGTGCCCTGCGACTGGCAGTCAACCAGTTCAGGGTATCCCCTGCCCACTGCCCGAAGATATCTGGGATGCGCTCCAGCACCCCTGCGACCCTACTGAGGATAAGCGTTGCAAATAATAGATAATTCAAAACATCTTTTTGAAACACCTTGTAGGCTACTGTGTGGTCAAGGAGTAACATTTTTAATGAATATGACAAACAAGGGCTGCCATTTTGATGCTAACATAGGGATCAGCAAAATAAAATTAAGGTATAGCCTAAATTGAGCAATGAAGGAAGGAAACATATTACAATATTTGCTATCAAACTGTTGGGTAAATAGGGAAAGTTGACAACTCCAAAAACTAAAGTTTACAAAGTGAAAAGATATAACAGGTTGAAACAGTCAGCAACATGACTCAATCCCAAACATTAAAACAAGCAATGTTTGATAACTGTTTTTTATCAAGAAAGATACCGGTACATTAACATTAGTCAGCTCCTGACCCCAATTCTAAGTACAAATACCTACAATTTCCACTCACGTCTAAAAATACTTTTGCATAAATAATCGGTATTTCTTTAAAATTTGCACTAAAATATCAAATATTTGCTACTCAACAATCTGACAGCCCACTGGCAATGTCCAATATTACATGTCTTAGTGAAAAAGATTACTCTAAATGTTTTAACAATACAGATATCAGCTGCCATCTCAAGTTCCTGCACCTTGAATTCAAACTTGGTAACAGCCTGATACATAACCTGGTACCTTACGAAATGAATCAAGACACCTACTGTGAACTGATGTTTTACGATAGTCTTCAAATACTTTGAAGTAGGTACCATCTAAAAACCAATACTTTGCCCTTCACATGTGAGATGTCATTGTTCATAATGCCTAACATAGAAAGCAGATGGACAAAAAAAGCCAGGTTTGATTACCAGAAAGCCACCTAAAGGTACTAAATATCACTTATCCCTCAAGTTTATTGCAACAACATAATTAATAAGTTTCCCCACAGTATCAACAGCAGAAAATACATTTTAAGTGAAGAAAAGAAAGCAGAACGAGCACTGAGCCAACTCACCCGAGAGCTTGTGAGCCATTTCTAAGTGTTAAGTGAGCGCAAGCAACTTCTGGCCTCCCCCATGAAGCGGTACAACCTTTTGCATCCTCGCCCTCATGCTCAGAATGTCCAGAAGAGCGTGCTCCTGCAGCGATTGCCCCCTGGATTGGATGCTGAGCTGCCTTAGCCCCTCCCTTGTCTATGGGCACTACTGACAAGTCGCTACGGGGAGGAGTGGCCACCTTCTACAGCCAGTCAATGGGCCAACTCTAGTTTTGGCATTTGGGCTGGGGATTTCGATAAAACTAGGTCATGTTGAAGCAGTGGTTGACAGACTACGGCCCGCGGTGCAGATATATATGGTCCAGCCCCATGAACTATACCAGAGAGTATTTTGACACATGTTTTTTTTTTAACGTAAAAATAAATCAACATCTGGGTATGCTTTTTTTGTCATAAGTGGATACGTACCAATGTCACAACAGCGAGGGCCCCAAATTCTCATTACTGAGTACCAGTGATATAAATGTATAACGG
Organism: Urocampus carinirostris; assembly: GCF_059441175.1. NCBI lineage: Eukaryota > Metazoa > Chordata > Actinopteri > Syngnathiformes > Syngnathidae > Urocampus > Urocampus carinirostris. The sequence continues at coordinate 26,311,649 of NC_142364.1, read as the reverse complement.
TATAGGGTTTTAGCTCATTATCACACTATATTTAGTCATGGTACAAGAGTTCAATGTTATTTTGTTGTGTATTTCACATGTTACTATGACATTGTAACATGTAAAACAATGAAATTATTTGTCTATGGTACCGTGATGAAAAATTGTGTGATAATGGGTTGAAACTTACTGCCTTTTCACAATCATCTAAACCAGTGGTTCTCAAATAGTTTGACTTGAGGAACCACCATCCCACCCAAATTACAAGCTGTGAACCAAAACAAGAAAATATTTCTCATATCAAATGTATTGAATGAAAGGCAGTTAAAAGCAGAGATAGTAAATATATATTCCCTTTTTAAAAAACAATAATGTTCCCTTCAGTGCTTAAATAGCTGCATTTCTAATGAAATCCAAAATGCTTTAAACACAATGAAAAAGCGCAAACATTTTATTGGGCCTGGTTATTCTGCTGTCTACTAAAATCGAAATGCACTTGTGTGGCCATGATCCATTATCCCCAATCACATATTACTGAGAGCTTTGGGCAATGAGAGCAATTTTGTGACATGCGTGATGACTTTTTTTCCCCATTCTTTTTGCCCCAAAATCAACAGCACCCCAGCGGCCGCGATCCTTTATCCCCGGTTGATTATTGCTGCAAGGAGGGTCTGGCAGAGCAGGTTTTAAAATAGGGGCTTGGGGGACTATTTGGTGGATTTTTGGATATTGCGGGGGCGTTCTACTCCCGATTAAACACGATAAACAGATTGCAGTATCTGGGTTTTGCTAAGGGCCCGGTCACACAGCCGTTTGCGGCTGAATCACGGCCAGAAATTTCTGACGCTTTGAGATCGCCATACAGACGAGATACAGCAGTGCTTGACACGCGGTCGAAAATTCACGCGCGGTTGGCAGCGCGAAAAAGTTTTGCGCTGCTCAATACTTTAGAGCACGGGTACACAGCCTTTCACGAGCGTATCGAGGCTGAATCATGGCCAGAAATTTCTGGCCGTGAAGCAGACGCTGTTGGGCGCTGTTGGACGCTTTGAGACCGCCATATAGACGAGATACAGCAGTGCTTTACTCGCGGTCGGAAATTCACACGCGGATGGCCGCGCGAAAAAGTTTTGAGCTGCTCAAACTTTGAGCACGTGTTAACCGCGGGCGGCACACGAGGTAATGACACGGAAATGACGCGGAACGACGTGCTCTGGCCAGGGCGTGGTTACACATGGGTAGGACGGGAAATTTCAGCGGGTAATCGTGGGTAGAGCATGGTAATAGCATGTTCTGCGCCTGTATCGCGGTGTTATTACGTGAAATTAGCGTGTTACACGTGTGACGGTCAAACGCCTTTCTCCGCGTATATACAGCGCGATTTGCCGAGCACACGTCAGTTGTGCTCGAGACGTCAAGGGGTGAACATGGATCCCCGTCACCGTAGTGACCTTGTCTTAATCCATTTTTATTTCTTGACATTTATTTTCATTTCATAACAAGATAATAAAATCAAAATGAAAAACTATTACAATAATAACATATTGGCTTCTTCGGTGCCATAGCTTGAAATCTTGATCTTCACGGGACTGTGTCTTGAGCGGTTATGATTTCTACAGCCCGGTGTTATGCCGAGAAATGCATCCCTGCCAAGATTTGCATCCCCTCGCTACTACAACCACTTTTACCTCGTTTTATCTCACTTTTAGGGACTGTAATGGCGAACATATAACCAAATCCACTTCGTCTTGCATTTGTTGGGAATGTAATACAACATAAACCATTCCGTCTTTGTTTTTGTTGTGAACGTAATCGAACGGTAATGCACACCGTATATAAATCACTTTTGAGAGCTGTTATGCACTCTACCGTAAAGCTTATTATGCAGAAATAAGCTTTAGGGTAGAGTGCATAACAGTTTCAATACGTGCGATTTGAATAGAAAAAGGCAAAATAAACATGTTACCTGCTCAAAAGTGATTTGTATACGGCGTGCATTACCGTTCGATTACATTCACAACAAATACAAAGACGGAATGGTTTAAGTTGTATTACATTCCCAACAAATGCAAGACGAAGTGGTTTTGGTTATATGTTCGCCATTAAATACCCTAAAAGTGATATAAAAGTGAGATAAAACGAGGTAAAAGTGGTTGTAGTAGCGAGGGGATGCAAATCTCGGCAAGGATGCATTTCTCGGCATAACGCCGGCTCGGCAGCTTTTATACCCGTGGTCCACACGAGAAAATGACGCGGAAATGACGCGATTAGGAAGCGGAACAGTAGCCGGCGTCTGTTTTGCGGGCATACCACCGATGAACAGCGGGTTGGCCAATTTTGCGCATTTTCCAACGCGGGCAACCACGGGCAAAAAAAAAAAACAAAATTTTACCCGCGATACAGACGCAAACGGCTGTGTGACCGGGCCCTTATCACCTTCTACTTTTAAGGAGTGTAATTGAGCCTCAGTTGCTTTTGATTTCTTATAAATATTTTGACAAGGCAAAGTACCGCGAGCCATTGAAAACCGTCCCGCAACCCTCTTTTGGGTCCCGACTCACTAGTTGAGAAACACTGATCTAAACCACTGGTGCTCCAGTGCTCTGACAACTTAGCTGAATTTGGACCTCTTAAGACTCTGCAAGGCAGAACAGAAAGTTTGTGCTTCATTGACATTACTTCTGTGAAGAACCCACAAAGTGTTGTTTGTTACTATTTATTTTTTAAACAGTCTTATTATTTTTTGACTTTTGTTTTGTAAACAATCTAGAGTTAGATGTTTTTTATTTATTTTGCTTATAGTGTTTTTATATATTTCTTTATGTTCAGTGAAGGATCCAGAAGGAGCGTTTTGATTGAGGCCTCCTAAAAAAACGATACATTTTTACATTTAGGCACTCCTACAATCGCCACACTTTTTCTATTACATATTATTTTCTACCGCGACGCCTAATTAAACATGAGACCAAAAATATTAATTGCCAAAAAAGATACAGAAATTGGTTAGTTGGTTAACAAAAAAGTAAACATAATTCAATATTGATGGCAGTGGACATGACAGACAATGTTTGAATCTGGAAACGGACATGGGAGGGATATACAGTATATATATATATATATATATATATATATATATATATATATATATATATATATATATATATACAGTACATATATCATGTTGAAGAATAATTGGAAATTCATGGATTTTGTCAGAAACACTTTTGCCTAAGTGTTTTAAATTGTAAAGCAAAGCAAAGATGAGCCCTCACTTAACCCAGAAGCATCTGAAAGTTTGCCATGCTGGCATATACAGTTTACATGTTAGACAGAAACGGGTAATCACAGGAGAAGATGGAATTTATAATGCCCACGTTTGTGTGAGACAAGATGTTGCGTTTTGGGTTTTAGCAAAGCATATCTCACCTTTTACATCTTCATCCTCAATTGTCGTGTTGATGCTGTCTGCTGATTCCTGCAAACACATTAATGTTGTTGAGAAGGATGACAGGAAAACAAACACACGTGTGCATACAATAACAAAACTTTGCCCAAAACGACACAGTAGCAAGTGGCAACTACTTTGATCCCATCTACTGGATGATGGCCAATGGTAGTCTGAGAATCCTGGACCAAGAATTTGGATGAGGAGTATGATGAGGAAGGGTTGGCCCAAAGAAGATGAGGAGGAGCGGCGTGAAGCATTGTGATGAATTAGTAAGCAGGAGAAAGGTGTGAGAGCTTTTTTAGAATAAAGCACCACTGCTAATGACGACCTAATGCTACATCCTAATTTGATTTTGATGAACATTCGCGTCTCTACAAAAAAGCTACTCTAGTTACAAGAAATTTCAGATATGATATGTATTTTGAGGAAAAATATTGCCTGGCATATGAGAGAAAATCAAAGTTACGAGAATTTCCAGATGCTAGAGGGCCAACTGCTCAAAGTGGTCTAGCATGCACATAGGAATGCAGCGAGTGCAGATACCAAAGCCGGTGAAGAGTTTCACTTTACTCAATTATGAAAAAGTTTATATATTATATATTATATATTATATATTATATATTATATATTATATATTATATATTATATATTATATATTATATATTATATATTATATAATATATAATATATATTATATATTATATATTATATATTATATATTATATATTATATATTATATATTATATATTATATATATTTATATTATATATTCTATATTCTATATGTTATATTATGTATTATATATTATATATTGTATATTGTATATTATATATTATATATTATATTTTATATTTTATATTTTATATTTTATATTATATTTCATATATTATATATTATATACAGTGGCTTGCGAAATTATATGGCCCCCTTGAACTTTGTGATCTTTTGCCACATTTCAGACTTCAAACATCAAGATATAAAACTGTAATTTCTTGTGAAGCATTAACATATAGTGGGACACAGTCATGAAGTGGAACACACTGTATTGGATATTTTAAACTTTTTAAACAAATAAAAACGAAAACATGGGTGTGCAAAATTATTCAGCCCCTTTACTTTCAGTGCAGCATACTCTGTCCAGAAGTTCAGTGAAGATCTCTGAATGATTCAATGTTGATCTAAATGACTAACGATGATAAATGGAATCCACCTGTGTGAAATCAAGTCTCTGTATAAATGCACCTGCACTGTGATAGTCTCAAAGGTCTGTTTAAAGTGCAGAGAGCATCATAAAGAAAGAGGGAAGCACCAGGCAGGTCCGAGATACTGTGGTGGATAGAAACTAATTAATTTTCAACTTGTTATAGGACACCTCAAACAAGGCACCCCACCTTTGTGGGAAAAAAATGTTTAGGCTCTGTCAAAGTTGGCATGGGCGCGTTTGACTTCAGGGAACTTTTTTTTAACTTTCCCAGAATAAAGTGCAATTGCGTCTCCACTACTTGAGGGAGCAGTGGCGTCCTCATCGGCAGAGTGTTTTGTTTATTTAGCTTCCACACAGTGCATTAGGCAGAGAATATTAACATTGAGTATGAAGTGTAGACACGAAATATAGCAGGCCCTCAAGTGACCCGATGAAAATACATTAAGAGTGACAGGGTAAAGAGACAAACAAAAGTCTCCTCCTGACAGCTAAAACAAGGACCTTTGACGAAGCCTACTTAACTTCGACCACGGAGGGAGATGAGCAGAGACTTGTGTGCTTGCTATATATTGAATAGTGTTGGCAGCAGACAGCGAGAAGGGGAAAATAAATTAAGCTGTCGCTCAAAGACATAAAATTAAAACCAATAACACTGATAAGACGTTTGAGGTTTTTTCAGCGAAAATGTGCCGAGAGTCATAGATTTGGCATGGGCGGAGGTGACGTGTTACCGCCAATACCGAGCAATCGTTGTTTAGTCCCCACCAATATTATGTGAGCTGTAAAAAAAAGAAGGGCGGGCGCGAGAGGATTTCTTCTTCCAAGGGGGGCGTGACAGAAAACAATTAAGAAGCACTGCTCTATGTTAAGTGCTCCTAATAAACTCGCATTTTATTTCGTCAACATTATGTTATTTATTTTATTACTGTATTGTTATTTTCAGTTACTATTTGAATGCGTTTTTAGTGATCAGGAAGACGTGTTTTATAGCTATTTGGGGTTAACTTGAATGATTTTGGTAGGTCGCGAACAGAATATTTTGATTTGTTATTCCTTACGGGGGAAATTCATTCGAGAGTTGAAATATTCTAGATACGAGCTTGATCCTGGAAAAATTTAATCTCATATGTAGAGGGACCACTGTGATAGACGCAATGTGTGGGACAAGGCCGAGACCCCCAGAAACACACGCACACACACACACACACACACACACACACACACACACACACACACACACGCACATTCGCACACATATGCACGGGTACACGCAGCGTACCAGTGCAGCAGATGTGAGCGAGTTGCTGACTTTGGTGCTGCTGACTGTTTTTGTGGTGTTGCTGTTGTTCCTGCTGCTGCCGCTGTTATTCTGCAGGAAACAAACAACGACAAAAAAGCCAAAGCCCGGCCCTGCCCGATAAGAGCCCTTCTTGTTCTATAAGGCGGCGGCAGGTGTGACACGACAACATGCGACAACTTGACTCATGCTGGGCACGATAAGCAGAGTTTTGAACTGATGTTTTTATTTCATGAAGATTTCGTTTCATTGACAGCAAGGGGTGAGCACATTTTTGAGTGGTGTTAACATTGGGTTAAAAATGTGTCAGAGGGGTAGGCCCAAGAGTAAAAAATAAATAAAAATCTGCTAATACAGAATCTGAAATTCGATACTTAGGCAATCCATTTGGAAAAAAGATTGATTAATGAAATACACATGCAGACGTTGGTTTAAAACATTCTGAATCAACACAAACTAATTTATCATTTAACTTTCTTAAGCATTAGATATGCTTTAAAAAACTCAAAATACAAAAAGTGGTTTAAATCAAATGAGATTTAATAAATATCTCTACAGATAAAATACCTAAATTATTTTAAAAAATCCAAATACAAAGTATGGCCGGTTAAAAATAATTATCTTAGAAAACACATTCACTGTATTTACTCATGTAAAATGTTTAGGTGTGCGTTATACAGGATGTTCTATGGATTTTGGGCAATGAATGATCGCATAACATTGGATGCAATGGGAATCTAACCTGTGTCGCAGTGAGAGCGCCAAATCTTAATCACTAAAGCATCAGTGATATAAATGACCTATGAAAAGGCATTCCATTTTATATCATTTTCACACTATTATTGTTCACGGTACCAGAGACGAATGTTAGAGAATGGAGAAAACAGAAAGTCGTCCTGAAAGATATAATTAAACTCAAAAAAGCACGACGAGGGAAACAACTCTTAAGTATCAAACGATGAATCGGACTTTGCAGGACATTAATTAATACATTGTTAACTTTATGTTGGTGTAGTGGTGGTCATCAAATTATTTTAAACATAGCCGAACGTATTCAACACCGTTTGTCACATACTATACTTAGTTTGAGCTGAGGAAAGAAAAAACAATTACACCAATTTTTAATCAAAAATTAGCGAGGCACGTTATACACAAGAGCAGGTTATACACAGACAAATACGGTGCATTGTTTTAATGTACCTGATGTTTTCAGAAAATATTTTTTTTAATCACGAAAAAGGGCCGTAAAGCGACACTACTAAAAGTGGCACCATAGCAATTTTTTGTTGTTGTAGTACTTTAAAAAACGTTTTTGGTGAGCAGGCTGGATTTAAATGGTGGTCCGTAGTTTGCCCATCCCTGAATTACAAGGCCCTAAAAATGTAAAAAAACAAAACAAAAAAACATAGGGAAAATCGCCATTAATTGGCCATGTCACAAGAAAACAAACTAAGAACAATCTTCATTTACACGTATGCAAGTTAAGGTCATGGGGCTTTTACACAGTCCTGCAAAGCAGGGCATTCCTGCATGCGTGCCTTGCTGATGACGTAACATGAGATTAATCATCTGGATGCAAATAATCTGAGATTAGCACAACTCTCCAAAAGGTTCTGTGGCGCTGTTGGTGAGGAGGTGAGGGGGATTGCTCTTGGCTTTGATGCGGGGATGAAGCAAAAAGGAGGATGAGAGGAAGATGGTGAAAGTTAATGAAAGCAAGATGCCAAATTCCCAAGAAAGCAGGGACAAGTGTGTTGAAGCACGCTATAGAAAGATCAACTTCCAATGTATGTATTTTGTGTATGAGTTTGAGGGGGGCGTGGGATGTTTAAGGTTCGATTGTGTTATTATGAGTGTGTTTATGTCACGGTCGCCTTGGTGACCAGTCTGCCCCGCCCCCTGGGCAACAGCTGAAAGCAGTTCCACTAATGGTGGATCTGTATTTAAGGCTGCATGGTGGGCTCTGCGGTGGCGGGTTCATTAATACTCATTATTCACAATCCCGGTCTGTTATGCCTTGTCCTGTTTTAGTCTGTTATGCCTTGTCATGTTTTAGTCTGTTATGCCATGTCCTGTTGAGTTCGTGCCGGAGGAACTCTGTATTGTTCTGTTTTGCCCCGGAGTATTGGGCGACTTTTATTTTATTAAATATAACTTATGGATCGTCAACGCATTTGAGTTCTCCCTTCATGCCTCCTGCCTCCGTTCTGGTCCGCTCCCCTTCCACGCCACCACGCACTCGTGACAGAATGAACCCGCCAACAATTGAACTCAGCGAACGATCCCAGCGCGACTTGGGGAGAGCTGGAGTGCGCAGTTTGGCAGGCGCCTACTGAGTTGGCCTTCCCTGCCCGTTCGAACCACGGCCCCGCCCGTCGTGGCCCTTGCTGTGCCTCGAATGGGGTCCCAGGAAGAATTGACGCCTGCCTGCCCGACTCCCGTGCCGATTGCCTGCTATTCCCTCTCCCCTGCGTGCAAGTCCGACTCCGACTCCGCTGCCCGTCGGGCCAACTCCGACTCCGCTGCCCGTCGGGCCGACTCCGACTCCCAAGCCTGCCTGTTCGACTCCCAAGCCTGCCTGTTCGACTCCCAAGCCTGCCTGTTCGACTCCCAAGCCTGCCTGTTCGACTCCCAAGCCTGCCTGTTCGACTCCCAAGCCTGCCTGTTCGACTCCCAAGCCTGCCTGTTCGACTCCCATGCCTGCCTGTTCGACTCCTATGCCTGCCTGTTCGACTCCCAGTACTGATTTTGTTCAGTCTTTCCTGTCCTGTCTTGTCTGTTCTGAATCTGTTCCCCCGGAGTCTGACTTTTCTGAACCTGAACCCCCTGAGTCTGACTCTTCTGAACCTGAACCCCCTGAGTCTGACTCTTCTGAACCTGAACCCCCTGAGTCTGACTCTCCTGAACCTGAACCCCCTGAGTCTGACTCTCCTGAACCTGAACCCCCTGAGTGCGACTCTTCTGCATCGGCCTGACCTGAGTGCGACTCTTCTGCATCGGCCTGACCTGAGTGCGACTCTTCTGCATCGGCCTGTCCTGAGTGCGACTCTTCGGTAGAGGCCTGTCCTGTTTACCTGTTCTGATTCTGCCCTGATCTTGCCTGTCCTGTTCTCGTCGGTTCTGCCTGTCTGTTATCCCCTGTCCAGCTTGCCCGCCGGACCCCCCCCCTGCCGAGCGCCGATTCCTATCCGCCCGACGCAGATGGCGCCTGCCTCTCCCCGTTCCTGCGTGTTCGGAGGAGGGAGCGGGGTTGCCCCAATCGTGAGCGTCGAACCATTCCGGGGCGTGAGGTTGTAATTTTTTCTTTTTTGGGACCTCGGGAGCTGTCCCTTAAGAGGGGGGCTCTGTCACGGTCGCCTTGGTGACCAGTCTGCCCCGCCCCCTGGGCAACAGCTGAAAGCAGTTCCACTAATGGTGGATCTGTATTTAAGGCTGCATGGTGGGCTCTGCGGTGGCGGGTTCATTAATACTCATTATTCACAATCCCGGTCTGTTATGCCTTGTCCTGTTTTAGTCTGTTATGCCTTGTCATGTTTTAGTCTGTTATGCCATGTCCTGTTGAGTTCGTGCCGGAGGAACTCTGTATTGTTCTGTTTTGCCCCGGAGTATTGGGCGACTTTTATTTTATTAAATATAACTTATGGATCGTCAACGCATTTGAGTTCTCCCTTCATGCCTCCTGCCTCCGTTCTGGTCCGCTCCCCTTCCACGCCACCACGCACTCGTGACAGTTTATGTATGGAAAATATCTGCCTTTGAGTGAAAGTAGGTCAAATTGTAATTTTATTACGAATAGGTTTACCAATACCACACCGCAAAAAATGAAAGTTTACCCCGTTGTCAGAAAATATTGCATATTTTTGGTATTCATTCTCAATGTAAGAGATTATTACTGGTTTATCTAGCAAAAATAATCATAAATTTTTCTTAAATAATTATTATTTTAATAAATAATCTAGTATCTAATATATTTTATGAACAGACGGTAGATTGTTAGCTTTTGTTTTCAAATATTTAACAGTACAACAAATCATATCCACCTTTTAGTTTGACGAGACAAATACCGTATCATCATTGAGTGTGGTGTGTGTATTTTAGCGCCTTCTAATGGTTAGAAAAATACTTCAATTGTCATTATGACTGATTAGTATCACCTGTGCCTGCTTATTTGGCGCCAGCTGCTGCGGGCTACCGGATTGGTTCCCTGTCCTTTTTGAGCCCAGTCCTTTCACTCTCCTGTTGTCAGTCCGTCAGCGAACCTCTGTTTCTACAAGGCAAGTACTTGATCCCGACCACGTTTTTGCTCTCCTGTCCCAGCTATCGACCTGTTTTTTCTGTACTTGACACCGCCAACTCCCACTCCGGAAGATCCACTTTTGTATTCGGATCGCGATCTGATTGTGTGAGCGGCTTGCTTCCCGCGTCCAGCGAGCACCGGATAGCGAGCACTGCCCTTCCTCTTTCTATCAATAAACTTGTGGTTAACGTTACGCATTTGCGTCCTGGTTCCTTTCTGGTCATGACATTAATAATTCATTAAAAATATCAATTCTGATTTAAATAATAAAGACGAACAATCATAAAAACATTTTTTAAAAATACTGTGGTCGTAAAATTAGCATTTATTTTTACATAGCATATTAGTCCCCCATCTTGCTGCTACGAGTTTCCAAAAACATCAAAAAGGCTGGGCCCAAAAGTGTGAAGTAAAATGGTGCGTTTTTTTGTCACAGAGTCTCCGTAGTCTGTTTACTTCCATGCGCTTTTCTAGCACTCCTTTTCTGTGGCACAATACAATACAGCGACATCTAGAAAAAAAAAGGTACACACTGTCCCTTGCCCATATTTATTTTTAATCATAATACAATATCTAAAAACTAGAAACAAATATATTTTGCAGTACAGCCTTACTTTAGGCCAGGGGTCAGGAACCTTTTTGACCCAAAGAGCCATAAAAGCAAATAATGTTTTAAAAAGAAATTGAGAGAGCCACATCATATATTTTCAGACAAAAATGAAAACACTGCCAAACACGCTCTCTAGACAAAAGCTAATTCTTCAGCACATTTTATTTCACTGTGTGTCCTTTGATGATTTAATCAAATGTATGAAATGATAATAATGCCAAATCCTGTGTCCCAAATCAATATAAATATGTCATTTACAATTTGTCTTACACCTTCAGTTAAGAGTGTTGAGGCAATTTTTTTCCATGAAATTTGTCCTTAATAACGTTTTCAAAACAATGAGCGTGCAAAGTTCTTTTGTAAAAATGTCACAAATTACTGCAAACGATAAGCATGTCGTCATATTCACTTTCGGTGTAGACTGCACTGAGCGAGGGAGAGAGTGAAGGAAGTGCCTTGCGCTGTGTGCAGGGATCCGCCCACCTGTACTGCTCACCCAATCAAAGTTCGGCTTTGTATGGACCAAAATCGGGATGAAATAACCTGACTTTGGAACGCCACAGAGAGATGTGCAATAGTAACATTTTGTTTCGGAGCCATACGTACTCATGAAAAGAGCCATATATGGCCCCCAAGCCATAGGTTCCCTACCCCTGCTTTAGGCTATTGGTACACTGGCCTGATGATCATAATTGGCCGCCCTGTAGCGGCAGTTCTGCAATCACAAACTTGAAATTCAAAGAAGAAAAATTGCCAATTATTGTTATTGTTCTTTTCAAAAAATATATTCATGGTTGGTCAAGGATAGGGTTTTTTCTACTACTGGCATCAGGATGAGGTAGTGACATTAATGTTTACCCCCAAATAAATTATTGGCATTGTCTGAAAAAATAGTATTCAGCATCTCTGTTACCATGTAGTTGCGTGTGTGTGCGCAAGTATTACAACGGTGACTAAAAAGTGTGTTTTAGATACTTTAGGGGTGTTAAAATAATTAAAACTCAGGGGGCACATTGTACTCATGGGGGCCGGGCTGGTAATTAATTGCATAAAAGTGTGCTTTAGCTGAAGGGTTGGGGGTCTTTTCGGAGGCTCACAAATAAATTATGATTTAGGGATGCAAGATCCGATTATAAAACGATTATTGAATGTTTTCTTTCCTCAATATGCTTTTCCTACTTTGAGATATATTCTCTTGTAGGGTTTATCAACAGTGCATTTTTTTTTAAAATGTGTTTCTACCGCTGTTTTTTCAACTTTGAGAAACTCCTGTAGACTAGAAAGTGGAAACAATAGCATGCAATTACTAGTTTAGATGATTGATTTAGATACTTTTATTATATTATATTAAGTATTTTTGCTTTTGTTTTCATTTTTTCAATGAAAACATTTACCTAGATATGGGAACTTCGCTGTTAGATTTTATATATATTATAGAAAGGAGCTAAAGCTCATTTAAAATTCTGCAAGGACTCCCAGGTGCTATCTTTTATTGTCCTAAACAGCGTGACTTTTATTTCAAAGAAAATAACATTGTTATGGAGTTTCCCAATGTTTTCTGGTTGATTAATGGTGGTTGCTTTGTGAGTGGCTGGCTTTGGCGACATCCCGTGGACATATCTATAACTGCAAGTCATTGTTTGATATGATAAGCTCCTTTTTCTTTTGTGCTTCTCTCAACAATTACTCATAAACTGATGTAGTGTGCCGAATTTGGCCTGTAGGCAAAGAGTTTGACACTGGTGCCATTCTGGACTTTTTTCGTTTGCAAAGCTAACGTACCTAGTGTCTTTCAACATGTTAGCATTTGATAACATTCTCGTGTAACTTCCTGTTTGGGGACCTCATGTTGCGAAGGCAATTACTTTCATGCAACACGGAAAAAAAAAATATTTAACACACACACACACACACAAGCTGAGCAATTATTTCATTTTTCATGACAGCTAATTTGTTTGTTGCGGAATGCTGACACATACAAAATGGCTGCCAGCGAAATATTCCGAGTGGAGGATGTTCAGTTCCAACTAATCATTGATCAAAACAGTGTCTGACTATACAACATTCGGCAAGTTTTCGATTAACACATTCAGTGCCATTGACGACTATAGACGTGAAACGTCAACCTTTTATGTAAAGGGACAGTGTGTATTACTAAGTGTTGCTGGATTTTGTAGGGCAGGAGTCACCAACGTGCTGTCCAAAGGCACCAGGTAGCCCCCTAAGAATACCTGAGTAGCACACAGTTCCAGTTCTGAAAATAGCTAACCTGTCATGGGTAATCAAGATTTTCTAGGGAATTTGATCCCTAACTAACATGATAAATCATTGACATGATCAGTATCTTTCAAAACATGATCAATTCTGCCAAAATTATTTTTAAAAATGGCCAATAGTTGATATGTTTAAATCACTCAGTGCCCTTATTCAAGGCAAATGTTTTACTTCTTGACTGAGACTTTTGTTTAGCCTAATTTCATAATTACAACTGGGTAATAACATTATAATAACATAGTAACAACATAGTAATTACATAACGTTTTCATTAGAAATTAATATCAAACTGTTGGCCAATGTGCTTATCAGTAACAAAACAGTGCTTTTAAAGTTTGGAGACTCCTGGTGTAGTGCAACATGAAATCGAGTGCTAAAAAGCACAAGGAACTATACAAAACTCAAAGGGACCAAATCGCACAATATTTCCTCCCAGCCTTTCACGAGGTTTTGGGGATTTTCAGGTACTTGTAGCAGTAAGATGTCGGAAAATGATGCAATCTCCTTCAGTTATGTAAAATTTATGCAAATCTATTATGCTATGAGCATTTTTAAAGAAATGCATGTTCGTATGATAGTTTTATGTTTTGGCCCATTAGTAAAATCAGTATTGTTTTGTCTTTAATGAATGAAGTTTTTCTTACAAAAGTTATGATCTTTAAAATAAATGAATGCCAAATGCGCCCTCTGGCCGCTAGAGGGCAGTAAAGGATATACTCTCAGCTTTAGTAGGCCCAGCCTATCTATCCATCTATCTCCCTTGGTCATATCCCTCAAAAGGGGTGACAGACAGCAAGACAAACACATACAATAACAAAGAAAATTAAAAAAATAACAAAATAGCAAAAAAACAAAACAAAAAAATGTTTGGACCATGCCCAACCCAAATGCCCAAACACCCAAACAAGTTAGGCACCTCGGCACCTAAGTTGGTCATTCTTTCGTCTCTAGGCCCAGCCTAGTACAGTGGAACCTCGGTTCTCGACCATAATCCATTCTAGAACCCTGTTCGAAAACCGATTTGGTCGATCACCGAAAATCGTTTTTGCCATTAAAAGTAATGTAAAATCATTTTAATCCGTTCCAAATCCTTGAAGGCTTACCATGAACGTAAACATGAAGCTAACCCAGGCCAATCGTACGTTCGCGTTAGCGTAATCTTCCGTACGAAAGATTACGCTAACATGAACGTGTAAAAATAAAAAAATCAGGTCGTTTACACGTCATTTAGCACCGGGGTCTCCACAACAAGTGGTGAGCGGTTAAAGGATAAAGAAAAGATTTATGAATAGGATTTCTTACCTTTGTGGTTGTCTGCAGAAGCCATGCTCTATTCCCTCGAAAGAAGGGAAACTCGCACATCTTCTTCATATTTTGCTATTATTTCTTTCTTAAATGCAATAGTTGTACGCACTACTCTTCTTTTTTCACCTGTAGCAACTTTGCTGCTTGCACCGACCTTCTTCCGAGGCATAATTAGGGGTTAAAACACTCCGTTCACCGATATTAAAAACGAAAGCAAAAAGAACCGCGCGGTCACGTAACAACAGTTCTTAACGAGGGGTGGGGGCAATCTACACCCGTACGCCGCGCAGCATCGCCCCTAGCGTACCGGCATTCGAACTCCGATTTTTTGAACGAAAAGCGAAGCAAGATTTTCTCGAAATTTTTGGTTGAGAACCGATTTGTTCGAACTGAGAGGCGTTCGAAAACCGAGGTTCCATTGTAGTTGGATTTGATATAGTCTAATGGTATTGCCCAAGCACTTCCAAAACTTTTATTTTGTATTTCTTTTTCATTCATTTCAAACTCGTGCAACAATTAAGGAGAAAAATACATCTTAATATAGCTCCCACTTGAGTTTGTGTAGTGTGGTGAGTTGGTTATGGTGTCAAACTGCATTCACTCAACTGTTAAAACAAATCAGTAAATTCAATGCCAAACAAGAAAATCATTTTTCGCCCCATTATTTTTGAATCAATGATTTCATTAAATTAACAAAGCTAAAACATTGAAGTTGACATTCTTTTAGTGATCTGGTCTTCATGGGAACAGAAAGTCTGGATCAGGCCTGAGAGCCAAACCTAGTTTGACATCCCTGTGCTAAATAACACACAATGTCCCTTCAAGTAGGCCAACAATGAATGAGTTAATCGATGGAAGGATGGACTAACAAAAGGCATGCCTTGCCCTACCTTGGCATCCACTTTCTTGTTAAGAAGGCTTTTTGCTGCTGCAGAGAGGCAGAAGGACACACCCTCAGCAGGTAGCGTGCACATGTTCCCCCCGACTCTCAAACCGCTCGCACCCTAAATCGGCAAGTGTCCATCACTGAACATCAATGCCGTCCACCTTTTGCCCCCCACCCGAAAAAAAATAACCCTCTCTCTAACAGCCTCTGTCATTTCCTCCCTCAGATGAAAGTGCCGAATAAGCACGCAACATGAAAGATCAACGCGTCACATGATGTCAGATCAGCGTCGGGATCACAGGAAGTCATTTGCCGTATAATCCCCAATAGTGCCGCTGGCGCACTTTACACTCAAGATGAGATTAGTCACTGGCGTCCGTAAACACGTTGCTAACTTTATGCCACGTTTTGGTACGGGTATAGGGGTACGGGGTGCTTCAAAGTTCACACCTGAATTGCCAGGAGATTTATTGTGTTAAGACAAACGCATTATAAAGGAACACATTCCTGGAGGGCAATTACTCTCTAACTTAGGGGTGTCAAACTCATTTTAACTCGGGGGCCACACGATGGAACAAACATTCTGTCGGGGGCCGGACTAGTAGATTAAAGAGAAAGAAAAAGAGATAAAGAAATAAGAGAATGAGGGAGGGAAGAGGAGAGAGGGCGGGACAAAGAAAGAAAAAGAGAGAGAGGGAGAGAGCGTGAGAAACAAAAGATAAAAAGTCGTGAGAGAGGAGAAAAAGAAAGGGAGAGGAAGAAAGAAATCCAAAGAGAAATAGAAAGACAGGAGAGAAAAGAGAAAAGAAAGCACAAAGGGTATGAAGAGAGAAAGAGAAAAGAGAGAAAAGGAAAAAAGGAAGTTATAGCAAAAGAGGTTAAAAGACACAGAGAGAGAAAGAGACAAAGAGCAACAAAGGATGAGAAAAGGAGAGACACAGAGAGTGAAAGAGACAGAGACAGAGTGGATGAAAAGGGGTGGAAAAGAAAGAAAGAAAGAAATAAAGAGAGAGAGAGAGAGAGAGAGAGAGAGAGAGAGAGAGAGAGAGAGAGAGAGAGAGAGAGAGAGAGAGAGAGAGAGAGAGAGAGAGAGAGAGAGAGAGAGAGAGAAATATAAGTACAGTGTCTTTGTGAGAGGCACCTGGCTTTGGCAACATCAAGTTGACATATTTCAACCTGCAGCTTGTTTTTCTCTTGCGCTTCTCTGAGTGTTGTCTCGCGATCTGGATTCAATCCCTTAGCGGGCCTGATCTGGCCCGCGGGCCGCCTGTTTGACACATGTGCTCTAACGAGTACTGTAACGTGTTATTTATCAAATTTTGTAACTCTACTGTTGTTATTTAGGGCATTAGTACATAACTCTGCTACTTTACAAATACAGATAATTTAATATAGTGATCTGTGATTATCGAGTACTCTTGCTTCACTTGCATTGTCATATACTGTACATCCCTTGATCCGGGAGAAGGT
Source organism: Urocampus carinirostris (assembly GCF_059441175.1). Classification (NCBI taxonomy): domain Eukaryota; kingdom Metazoa; phylum Chordata; class Actinopteri; order Syngnathiformes; family Syngnathidae; genus Urocampus; species Urocampus carinirostris. The sequence goes on along the minus strand of NC_142364.1, from coordinate 26,294,879 downwards.
TGTTTTTGTTTGCCTACCAAAATACAACTGAATACAGTTATGGTGGAGCCATCTCGACCACAGAGTACAAGAACGCTAAATTTATATTTCTGTAGATATTTCCCCTACCGTATATATTTGCATTTAGGCCGAATTTACAACTATAAAATACTGAAATGAGGTTGGCTGAGCCGAGAGAACACAATTTTTCAGTTTTGTGATTTGCGTTTACTGACTGCAACCTGTTAAATGTAAGTCCTCTACCTCCCACAGTTGTCTGTACCGCCGTTCAAGAGAAAATGTAAAAGAAAATATTTATAAATAATACCAAGAATTAATTTAAAAGAAATAATTTACAAATATGGTTTTGAATAAAGTTATTTTGTTTATATAAAAAGGTAAGCGAGTTTATTTCTTTAACTTCTACTTCTACAACTGAAGTAGGAGACAATAGTGAAGGGAGAAGCATCTTACCTTGTCAAGTCATTCATTGTGGAGGTGGCACACAAAGACAGGAGTCAAATGTTACGATGTAGGGAAAACAGAACGGCGCGCAAATAAGCAAAACGGCATCAAACCTTGTTCCACAATGCCGCCGGCGCTTCCTATCCCACTGCTGACAGATGCCGGAGCCGTAGTTTGACGGCCAACTAGGAAAAAAGGAAATCCTGATTTGTTAGTCCAAATTTACTTGAATAAAATTGTTTTAATTCTTTTTGTGTTGGCACTAATTTGTTCATTGGTTGCATTCCAAATGCAAAAATATTCTATATTCAAACCTTAAACAATTTTGCAACTTGTAAAATACAGATTCGATCAAATTGTAAGTCCCATCTCATCTCATTAGCTGCACGGCTTATCCTCAGTAGGGTCGCGGGGGTGCTGGAGCCCATCCCAGCAATTATCAGGCAGTGGGCAGGGGACACCCTGAACTGGTTGCCAGCCAATCGCAGGGCACACAGGGACAGATAACTCGCTCGCTCTTTCACACCTAGGGACAATTTGGACCGGCCAATCCACCTGAAATGCATGTCTTTGGAATGTGGGAGGAAAACGGAGTGCCCGGAGGAAACCCACGCAAGCACGGGGAGAACATACAAACTCCGCACAGGAAGGCTGGTAGCTGGATTTGAACCCACACAGTTCCCAAGACCTTAGAACTGTGCCGCACACGTGCTAACCACTGCGCCGCCATGCCAAATTGTAAGTCATATTTTCGAAAAAATGTAATGATGACTTTGGTTAAAAAATAACTACATTACTGTTTTACAATGTTATTCCCGTAAAAAAATCCATGAAACAATCTTCCTTTCAAATGAGTGATTATTTGACTGTAGTCACATGACAGTAATCCCTTGCTATAGCGCGGTTCATCCTCCACAGTCTCGCTGCTTCACTGATTTTAATCATGCGTTATATTCTTCATTCTGATTGGCCAAACAGTGCCTAAGACAGTAAGTTGTCGTGGTTGGCATGGCGCCCAATTGGCCGCGCCCGTGTGTGTCACAGTTGCCATGGTGCCCAATTGGCCCTGCTCGTGTGGCGCCAGCTGCGGCTCGTTGACAGATTGACTTTCTGTCTATATAAAGCTCAGCGCTATCTTGCTTTGGTTGTCAGCCCATCAAACGAACTTCTGCCACACAAGACGTGGGTTCTGACTTGGTCCTCTTTTGCTGTTGGTATTTCAAGTCCGGTATTGTTCCCGTTTAATTTCGGGTTTCAGTTTTGTTTCCGTCTGTTTTTGTCCTGTTTGTTAGTTCCTCCAGTTTTTGTTCCCGTCTAGTTTCTCCTGTTTATCGTCGTTATCCTGATTTGTTATCGATCTCGTCGGTCTCTGGCTTCCCGTCTTTCCACGCCAGACCGGCCTAACGTGCATGACTCCCCATTTCCCGTAAAATAAAGGCTTATGTGAGAACGCAACGCGATTTGGTCCTGATCCTGTTCTGGTTCTTGACATAAGTATTGGTAGAAAATAATTGAGTAAATGTTTACAGGTAGAATATACAGTACTTATATTTGTTAAAGAGAGGCCTGTGAAAAGTATGTTATTTGGTTTTAATGTACAATCAAGTATTTTGTTGTATAGTAATTGACCAAAGCACAAAGCAACTCTATCCCTCTCTTCTTCTCTCTCCCCCACGTACTCACTCTCTCTTTTTCTTTCTGGTGCGAGAGCTCCAGCTGACCCGGAAGACCACCACATCTCACTCTCCCAAGGTAATTGTACGCAAAAGGAAAAAAACATAACTGCTGATTTGGTGCTGGAGTTAAACGCTTCAAATACGCCATAAAAACCTCTGCTCAATTCTTTCATTAGCTATATTCACTTTCGACAACATACCCACCACTTTTTCAAACACTTCAGAAAACCCACCTCATTGGAAATTTCATTAAGTTGAATTTTTTGATTTTGGACGTATGAATAAACTTGGTTGTGTGTTGATGAACCAATGTGTGCTTGTTTTTGGTTGAATTATAGTAATCATTCGGCAAATCAATGAACCACCGATTCATAAATAAATATGTACAGTATCTCCTTCAAAACGACAAGACTAATCGTTGTTTTAAAGAGTGGACCTTGGGCATCCTCTTCTGGGTAATCTGAGGTAACTGCAATTGGCACTCAAAAATTCTAATAACTGTTACTTTTTAAACACAAGATAAAAACATTACAAAACATTCATCCTTAATGGTATTGTAAAATCGCATCTAACCTGAGAAGTTCCTGGAGACCAGCATGGTTGTCAATATTGCACCCTGTCGAAGTGGAGCAGGAAAGAAAAAATAAGATGAGAGCAGGGAAGGTCGGAGGTGAAAGGACAGCGCTGCCTCGGTGCATGCACACTTTACCTTCAACTTCCTCCTGGCGTTGAACTTCTTCAAGCATTCCACCGTCTCCTGCCTGTGCATCATGGACGCCACCGTAGAACGTTGCTGTCAACACATTGCCACAGTCATTTTTTAGTCAATTTTGGCCTTTACTCATTGGTTGTATTTTTGTATGTTTTTGAGTAAAGGCTAGTCAAGTCAAATCAAGTCAAGGCCACAAATCTCATTCCTGTCAGGTCGCTGGAGTTTCCTTTAATCCCTGGGGAACAGTGAGAATCAAAGGTAATTTGCTCTGTCACCGTGGTAACCACCAATGACGACAGCACAAAAAACACGTCTGTGTTACAATCTGACTCTATTCTCCATAGTATGCTTGCCCTGAAGCTGTTTTCTAGAAATCTAGGGCTCACACTTTACTCGATGCAACCCTTATTAGTTTTCTTTTGGCACTGTAGTCAATATGTGCTCTTTTTCATAAATGCTCTGGGAATACCCATCTTGAATGGTCACATGACCCAAAAACACGTGATGTAAACAACTTGCAGTAGAGCAGACAACGGCTTCAGGTGTTGCGGGGCACTGCGCCATTGGTGTCACTGCGCCATTGGTGTACTGCATCCAAAGGCATTGACGCCAAATCTCCTACGCGGTTGTCACCACGTGTGCTCTGAGCTTAATCCTTTATTTTAAAACACAGTGCAAATTGCTCGCAGCTCCCGGATCCCTTCACCGCTAAGGTCATGAGGGCACCGCTTCCTGCGGTGTGTCTTGGGCAAGTACGGCCTGGCGGCGCCCATCCCTCTCCAGGCTGTTTTTTTGTGGTAGGGGTTTGCTCTCAGATATAACAGATAGTAATAGTTTCCATGAATAGCAGTAGCAGGAGAAGCCTCCTGACTCAGATACAGCACTTTCATAATCTGATCGCTGTTGGTGGGCAGCTCAGTGTGACAATACTGAAACTGGGGAAAAAACATTTTGTTCCGAAATAATAAGTTTCAATTTTACGAATACAATGTTAATCAAATGCGATTAATGACTATTCGTGGCTAATATGCAATAGTATTGCGAGAAAATCCAGTTAGTTGACTGCCACTTTAAAGTATTTTAACATATGACGAGAGTTCAAAATCCTGCTGTCCCGCATGCTAACCAAGGCGTTCGGCTCAAAGGCAGCGTAGCCTTCTCACCTTGTGTAGTGTTGCATTTTTGGTCTAATTTCCTATCATTTAGAGTATAAATAATAGGAACATTTGTTTTTCAATTAAACGGTTTGCGCTACATGACGCACGGACAGACAGAGACAAAATTGAGTATTTGTCTTAACTCTTAGCATGCAAATCAATCAATCAATCTTAGCATGCAGCTTTTAATCAGCTGTGTACTGTAGTTTGGAATCTACAGTGATTCCAAACATCCATCTATCCATTATCTGCACCGCTTATCCCAGCTATCTTTGGGCAGTGGGCAGGGGACACCCTGCACTGGTTGGCAGCCAGTAGCAGGGCAAACAGAGACAGACAACTTACTCGCTGAATGCGGGAGAAAACCGGAGTGCCCGGAGGAAACCCACGCAAGCATGGGGAGAACATGCAAACTACACACAGGAAGGTTCGATCTCATGACCTCAGAACTGTACCGCACATGCGCTAACCACTGGGCTGCCTTGCTACCGATTACAAACATTGATTTTCCTTACTTTGGACAGTTCCCTGCGGTGCATTAGAATATGTTTCAGAGCACTCTAGTGTGCCACAGCACTTATATATATCACGTGTTTGTGGTGGCATAGGGTGAATCAGCATACGTACGCAGACCCATGGGTGTTTAAGGGCTTCCTGGGCCGTGATCCTCTTGGCCGGATTGATGGTCAACATCTGATTGATCAGATTTTTGGCTTCGGGGGTCACGGTGTCCCATTCTGGAGAGGGGAACTAAACCCACACACAAGTGAACATGTGTCACAAGAGCGAGGATGAGGAAGGTCAAGGCGATCTTGATGAAGGCTCACATCGTAGGCTCCTGCTTTGATCTGCTGGTAAAGTTTGTGCTGGTCCTCGTCCCAGAAGGGTGGGTAGCCCACCAGAAGGATGTAGAGGATCACACCTACAAACAAACACACGTCACCTACCAAAAATCGTGCGCTTCGCTGACAATGCGGCTCTTACCGCACGCCCAGATGTCCACCGGCTTGCCGTACGCTTCTTTCCTAAGGACTTCAGGAGACAAATACCCGGGCGTGCCTGCAAAGCCTAAACACAAAAGACAAAGCCAGTGTTTGGAGTAATGCATGACCATGAATGCGTTCCTGGAACTCAATTACATTTCGTGGCTCTACCACTATAAGGACGCCCGATCTCAGGAAACTAAGCAGGGTCAGACCTGGTTAGGACTTGGACGGGAGACCGCCTGGGATACCAGGTGCGGTCATTTAGTGCACGCTCTCCTGCAACAGCACTGACTGTACTCCACCAAGGCCCTGCCCCGATACACTCGGTGAAAATGAAATTCCCTTAAGGGACCAAATAAATAAAATAATAAGTACCAAAAAGTGTTACAAATATAATTTCGTAACTCAACTGTCATTACAACATGGTACGTTACTTTGATACTTTTTAAAAGCAGATCACAATGTTTTTTTTCTGTCCATAAGCCGATAACCTCAATGCGCCAGCAACGCAACGCTGATCCCAACATAAAGAGGTGCATGTGTTTTTGTATGTATATGTCAAGACCAGAACGGAGACAGGACCCACTTGCGTAACGTTTTTCACAAGTTTTATTAAATGAAAGAGGAAGGGCTGCGTCAACGATTCGGAGTTCGCTGGGCGCGGGAAGCAGGTCGCTTTGAACGCGGAAGTGGGAGCGATGGCGGTGTCGGGAACGGATAAACGGGTCAGTAGCCGGAACAGAAGAGCAAAAAGAGTAGACGTGATCAGGATCAAAAACGGGTCGAAGCAGGGGGACAGATAGGAACGAAAAATGGGTTGGAGTCAGGGTAAAAAAAAAGGCTTGCCTAGGGTAAACTAATGTTCGCAGACGGACTGACAACAGGTGACAGAAAGGAGTGGGTTTAAATAGGGACAGGGAGCCAATCAGAGTCCGAGGCAGTTGGCGCCAAATTGAGCGGGCACAGGTGCATCACATCAGTAATCATGACAGTATATACTAAATACAGTTACCACGGCCCTGTCTCATGCACATAGTACGAGGTCCCTTAATTTCTTCCCAATTCTTTCTAGTGTATATACTTCCAAGCCGTATTAATACCTATAAAATAAAATACTGAAATCAGGTGGTCGGTTATATGTACATATTTGGTTGTTTCATCAGTAGCGAATGGCAGGCAGCCCTTGAGGAGGGGGCATGGCTTGTACAGAAACAGCAAAATCAATGGGAAAACTTGAGCACGTAATTTACATAGTGAGTCTTTTGGGTAATTTTTCTTGTAAAATTATTTTTGCAATACACCATTGCTGGAGAGAAAAAAAAAAGTCTTGGACATTACCCAGAAATGAGGAAGAACATCTCCGAGTGGTTTAAAGACTAAAGACAAGATTGATATGGCGTGTCTCGGCTGTGTTAATTTTCAAGCTCTCAAGATTGCACAAGCCAAGATGAAGGGTTCACCACTTTCACAGGATGGTGTACAGGTTTTCTTCTATTTTTTTAAATTCTTTATTATTAAGTTGCCATTTTAAGGCAGATTTTTAATTTGTACCTAGATATAGTTACTTTCAGAGTAACACGGCACTTTTTTGTTTCACAATTGTGGGGCGAAAAGAATTACCTTTTTATATTAATTTTCTAGTAACCGTAACTAATTCCTTTTTTCAGTACAGCGCCCAACACTGGACACAGCTCATGTTACGGGTACCAGATTACCCCAGGTACCACACAAGAATATTGATTTTAATTGGCTTAGGACTCTCCCACAGGGTTTCTGTAAAATAAAGAGATTGTGTATTGGAATTAAGCTATGTAAACAACTCTGCTTGAATCCTTTGACTGATATGATTTTCTTTACAAATATCAATAGAAAAACTTCCTCCATTGATGAGTCAAATACTCAAACAAGGTAACCATAAACCAAATAAGCAATTTCCTTTTGTAAAGTTCTAAATGTGCTAAAAGTGCATTTTGATCCTATTACAGGTATTCAACAAAATGGCCATCATCCATTAATCTGTCAATTTTAAACTCCACACTAACAAATGAGATAGAAAAGGAGATAAATAGAAAAACTCTGCATCAAAGAGGTGAAACTGAAATGGGTCATGATTACTGATGTGATTCACCTGTGCCCGCTCATTTGGCGCCAACCGCCGCAGGTTCTGATTGGCTCCCTGCCCCTACTTTTACCCAGTCCTGTCAATCCCCTGTTGTCAGTCCGTCTGCGAACCTCAGTGTATACTAGGCAAGCCTTTTTCGACCCTGACTCCCACCTGTCCCGTTTTTGCTCCCGTCTGTCTCCAGCTGCGACCTGTTTTGATCCTGACCACGTCTGCTCTTCCGTCCTGGCTTACGACCAATTTTTGTTCCTGACTACGTCTACTCTCCCGTCCTGGCTTATGACTCGTTTCCGACCCCGACCGCGATTTGCTATTCCAGTCCCGGCTACCGACCAGTATTTCCGTCCGTGACACCGCCATCGCTCGCTACGGAAGATCCACTTCCATGTTCGGATCACAGTCCGAATCCGAGAGCGACTTGCCTCCCGCGTCCAGCGAACACCGGATCGTAGGCGCAGTCCTTTCTCTTTCTTTCAAAATACGTCTCGCAAATGGCTCCTGTTTCCGTTCTGGTCCTGACAACTGGCTGCTTAGTGAACTCTTTTTTTTTCAATAAACCTCTTAAAACACTAAATAAGCTCTCATTCTCCACATTCAAACAGTCAGAAATAATGCTACACACATGACAATACTTATTGTGTAAGTCATTAGTGTAAAAACAACAGACTAACCTGTAAATAAAGTGATTGCGTGTTGGAATGAGGATGTTTAAACCACTGTGCTTGAATCCTTTTACTGATAGGATTTGGGCAGACGTGACACACGGCATAAAGCACACCGGTAAACAGATAACTTACAAGGTTCTAGACCTAAGATTTATGGCCCGAGCCCGAACCCGAACCCAAACCCGAGGCAATTTCGGGCCGGGTCGGGCCTGAAATGTCAGTTATACGGTCGGGTCGGGTCGGGTTCGGTCCTGCTTTTTTTTTTTTTTAAATTAATTAATAATTATAAATATATGTTCATTAAAAATATATACTTAAACTATGTATGGATACTAGACCAAGGAATATAGTAAATCAAATAAATATTATTTGTGTACAATTAGTTGTGATTGCGGAAATCATAGCGTACAGTGACGTTGGTGACTTTTCCATCCGCATTAACAAACGCATTTTGTAAAATACGATCGCGCTTTATTGTTTAAATAAACGCGTTATATAGACTAGAATCTCCCAATTATTATAATTAGCTCGCTTTATTTTGTTTTAAAGCGTATTATATAGAATACGATCGCTTTTGTCGGAAGCGTACATTGACGTTGGTGACATTTTCATCCGCGTTAAAAAACGCAATTTGTAGAATACGATCGCGCTTTATTGTTTAAATAAACGCGTTATATAGACTAGGATCTCCCAATTGTTATAATTAGCTCGCTTTATTGTTTTAATAAGCGTTTTATATAGAATACGATCGCTTTTGTCGGAAGCGTACATTGACGTTGGTGACATTTTCATCTGCGTTAAAAAACGCAATTTGCAGAATAAAATCACGCTTTATTGTTTAAATAAACGCGTTATATAGACTAGGATCTCCCAATTATTATAATTAGCTCGCTTTATTGTTTTAATAAGCGTTTTATATAGAATACGATCAGGGGGGGGGGGGGGGGGGGGGGGATTTGCATAGGAGTCGGAAAAGGGCACAACACGTCAACACCCGCTTAATGAAAGTGCTGCGCTAAAATCTTAAGGACGTACTACTACTGCTGCTGTGGATTATGGCCCAATGATCAAGTCGTCAAAATGACGGACGCCCTTAAATGTTTTCGCTACCTCAAAAAAAAAAACCCGTCAATGACAGATTGTCGCTTAATGTAACATCTGCAGTGCAGACACAGAAATATAAAAGATGTAAATGTTTATACAGTTTTATTTAACTTAGGCCTAGATGTTGTAACAAAAGGCAGAGTTTAATTTGTTATCATAAATCACCCCTCCTTATAAATAAAATATGTAATTTCGGGCCCCCTCGGGCCGGGCCAGCAAATCCAGTTAATTAGTCGGGCTCGGTCCGGGTCGGGTTTAATACCCCTCGGGCCTGCGTCGGGCTCGGGTGCTTTTTTTTGGCCCGATCTTACCTCTACAAGGTTCCTACCCCATTCACAAAACACTAAAGACGCTCCCTTACTTACGAAAATTCGAGTTACGAAAAACGGTAGATACGAATATTTTTTCCGGGTGTCGAAAAATATACGGACATTGCTGTAAGTTAGATTTTGTATTGTGCACCTTTTTCTGAGTACAGGACAGTACCATAGGGCTTCTTTCCGCCGCTACCGGCGTGTGGCGCTGTGAGAGCCCACCCAGCATCCACCCGGAAAAAGGAATCCAGGTTCCTCTTCCTAGTTCGTTTGTAAACATTCTATACTGTATCTCAAGCGAACTTTGAAATTTTTATTGTTAAATATCTCGTGCATCCATTCAATATGGTTGGTGTAAAGTGTAAAGAAGAGGCAAGACGTTTCTTTTGAAATGAAAGTGGAATAAGAAAGCTTGATGCGGTTGAGAAAATGGTTGATCGCTTTTTTTCACCCACGGAGGAGGAAGTCGCCTAACTCTCGAAGCTCATCTTCCAAAAGTAAATTAAACTCAACGATATTTATTTTAATAGAGCATATTATTTTATTAAATGTTTGTTCTTTAGTACAAAACAATACAGGTTACTTATACAAGCCTTAAATATACTTATATAAACCTTAAACATACATTCCATACAAAATATAGCACTGGAACAAATTATGAACAAATTCAACTTATGAACGATTGTCCGGAACGTATCTCGTTCGCAAGTAGGGCAGCATCTGTATAGCAATACAGTAAATTATCTTTAGTTTTTCACCATGTAGATCAATCGATAAGAGAATATAAATTGTGTTCAAGATTCTTTTCAAAGTAAAAAATCTTCTGAGTGTATCACACTCACAATGCTGATATATAAACTGGAGGCATGCGACATACCGAACCAAGCCTGCTGGTCGCCTTGGACCTCAATGGCCAGCCCGAAGTCGGCCAGCTTCACAGCCGCGTTCTTGCACTTGCTGGCCAGCAGAAGATTTTCCGGCTACAACATAACCCAAAACACAAGCACATCATAACTTGGCAAATGACAACAAAAATTGAGAACCCAAAACCACAAACTACTACAGGGTTCCTACAGCTTAAGGCAAGTTAAATTCAAGCCTTTTTTGATGCCTTTTGAAACCAAATTTAGGACTTAATCGACCAAAAAAAAACAACAATTAAACAAACAAAACAAAGCTAAAAAATTGAAAAGGTGTTTACGGTACTTCATGGATCCTCAGCCAGTTAGATAACTACCAATTCCAGAGAACCCTTCTGCTCCATTCATGAAGCATCTTTTATCATGATGCATGAAAAATAACTTTTTGGTCCAAAGTAAAACTTTTTAACACTGCTATATGTATTCATGACCAATTTTTGCTTGAAGAAAAAAACAACAACTTTGTACTTCCTGGTTGTGCACAATTGATATATATATATTACTAAATCTTTGTGTTCACATTTTTAAGACTTTCAAAATTTGGTTCAAGACATTTTAATGCCAGTTAAGGCCTTATTTTTAGAACAATGAATTCAATGCCTTTTAAGACTTTTCAAGGATCCGCGGGAACCCTGTATTAACCACACACAACTAAAACACACTTCAAGGAAAATATCCAGTAGCATAAGAAAAAGCCACACAACTCTCAGTGACTCTCAGTGACACGCAGTCAGGAGAGGCAGGTGAGGCAGTGTCTCACCAGTCATCGTGGTAATACAAAATTAAAAATATGTCAAATAGTTAGATTTATCCAGTGTTCAAGGTCTTTACATTTACCTTCACAATTTTTGTATTTTATTTCTCAAAATTGCAGAATTTTCCCCTTATATCATGAACATCATTCATACAATTAATATGTAACACATTTCTGTGCTGAGCATCTGCAGATGAAGACTGAGGGACGCAATTCTCTTGCCTCATGGCAGAGGGCGATAGTGGACCAAATATTCTGATTTTGCACACACCTTGGCTTCAAACAATAGTATTGGTGATAATGCTAGCAAGCTAACAGCAAGTCAAACAAAACCAGCATGTTTTTTTTGTCTCATTACCTAAACTTTGTTTTTCATAATGGAGGATTACCTGTTTAGTGATGCTTTCATTCAAAATCAGCAATTTATAGGCTTAATTTATAGGTTAAGGTAAGCCAAAAGAGGTTTTTCCATGCTAAAGTTGATATATTGCTTTCATGCACAGCCAATCAAATGAAAAATAAGATGTAGGTTCGTTTATTTGTAAATCTTACGGTGCCTCACCAGACAAAAACCTCACCGCATGTCACTAACGACACTGATGCACACCTCTGGAAAATGTTGCAAAAAGAAAAGTAAACAAATCCCAAAAATTAACTTTCAATGCCTTTTTTTCTTATTCTGATGGTATTTGCAAGTAATTATGCTAATTTTTTATTAATTTAAATTTTTCCCTACATATTTTTTCCTAAACTCATTAAATATTATTTTTCAATGGGGATCTGCTAGCACATTGAAAATGTTCAGTTTTAAAATTAGAATAATACAATAAAATATACCTCATTTTATTTTATTTTGATCAGATACATCATGACAAAACACTACACAATAGGAAAACACTATTAATGACACATGATTTCAAACCTTGAATAAGATACTTTCATGGTTGCCATGGCACCCAATTGGCCCCGCCTGTGTGGCGCCAGCTGCGGCTCATTGACAGATTGGCTTTCCGTCTATTCAAGCTCAGTGATCCCACTCTTCCTTTGTCAGTCCGTCAACGAACCTCTGCCCCGCAAGACGTGGGTTTTGACTCGGTCCTGTTTCCTGCTGGTATTTCCTGTCCGATATTGCTCCCGTTTATTTTGTCCTGTTTAATATCAGTTTCCTGTTTGTTACCGTCTAGTTTGTCCTGTTTAAATTCATTATCCTTTTTTTATATCAACCCTTTCTGTCTTGTTGTTTAATATCGGTTTCCAGTTTCTTTCCCGTCTAGTTTGTCCTTTTTTTTTCGATATCCTGTTTTGATATCAATCCTGTCTGTCCAATCCTGTCCAGTATCGATGTCGTTGGCCTCTGGCTTCCTATGATTCCACCCCAGACTGCTACCCAACATGCATGACTCCCCATTTCCCGTACAATAAAAGGCTTGTGTGAGAAACGTCACGCATTTGGGTATCCTGTTCCGGTTCATGACAGATACCCCCTAAAAACAAATTGAGCCAGTAGACAATTACCGTCGCTTGTGAACAAAAGACAGATTTGAAAATAAACGGCCTAGTCACAATTCAGCCGACTCCAAATTAGCAAAAGGACAAAGCCTAAAATTCATTATAACGAGCATTTAGTTAGCTTAAGTTCACGAGGCCCAGAAATCTACTTTGTTGGGACACGAAGACAAGAGGAATGACTTTTTTCTTCTTCCACTAATCGTTTACATCCGAGTTGTGAAACGGGTAAAGCTGAGAAGCTGAGAAACGGCTTCCTCCGAACTGCAAAATAAAAACACCTCAAAAACATCATTTTATACAATGTAGAGCAGCAGTCTCCAACGTGGTGCTGACAGGCAATGAGGTGTCCCCCTTTTTTAGTGGTTGACTGAGTCTATTTCACCCAACTTCCATTATTTAATCTGGTAATAACATAGTAATAACGTAAAAATAACATGATACGTTGTTATTTTGAAAATGCATCTCAAACTGGTTACCAAAAAAGCCCTGATGTAGACTGACTGACAACTGAATGAATGAATGGATTTCATTACATCAAAAAGTAAATAATTACAATTAGATCCATGAATAATCATGAACTGCATAACAACTAGATAAGTGAAGAAGTTATAAATGACTGATATAATAAAAAAGGTTATAAGTGAAGAACTCAATAAATGATGACTGTACATTCCTCTTGTATATCTGGCCATACGTAGTAACACATTTCAGTATTCCAACAAACACAAATGTAAGACATTGTACAGTGTCTTGAGGATGGCCTCTAAACGTATTTGTCATGATTACTGATTAGTATCACCTGTTCCTGCTCATTTGGCGCCAACCGCTGCAGGCTACCTGATTGGTTCCCTGTCCTTTTTGAAGCTCAGTCCTTTCACTCTCTGGTTGTCAGTCCGTCAGCGAACCTCTACAAGGCACGCACTTTGACCCTGACTCCCGCCGGTCCCGCTTTTGCACCTGTTTTTCCACACGTCCGTTCCTGATCTCCCCGTTTGTCTCCGGGTACGACCTGTTTTTGATCCCGACCACTTTTTCTCTCCTGTCCCGGCTATCGACCTGTTTCTTCAGTCCTTGACACCACCATCTCCCGCTCCGGAAGATCTACTTCCGTTCGGATCTCGATCCGATTGTGTGAGCGGCTTGCTTCCGCGTCCAGCAAGCACCGGGTCGCAGGTGCTCGCTGGACGCGGAAGCAAGCACTTCTCAACTGGGTATTCCCACACCTATAAAACCAATTTCATCTGGAGGGACGAAAGCATGACCAACTTAGGTGCCGAGGTGCCTCACTTGTTTGGGTGTTTGGGCAGTTGGGTTAGCCATGGTCCAAAAAATGTTGTGTGTGTTTTTTGCAATTTTTTTTTCACTTTTATTTTCTTTGTTATTGTATGTGTGTGTCTTGCTGTCGGTCACCCCTCTTGAGGGATATGACCAAGGTAGATAGATAGATAGATAAAACCAACACGCAAGCTCCAAACTCTCTCTTGTTTCTGGCACACGTTCCCGCTCAACAAAACCTCTCCTAACAAGGCCCACCCCCCCTTTGAGCAACTCCTGGGCTGAGGGCTGCAGCACGGGCTGGTCTTCGTTTCTACAAAGGCAGAGACTCCTTGCGGCCACAAACCAGAGCAGGCCGAAACACCTTTTGTCCTCAAAGGTAAACCAAGAAAAGATTATTCAACAAACTGTTTTTGGTGCAGGGGCAAATAATATGCCATTTCTGACACACTGTTAAAATACTTCCTGATCAATTAAATTAGTTGAATATCTTAACAACGGGTTTATGGATCAGTAATTTCATTATAGCTCCCGAATACTACTTTCCTTTTGGACGGATCAATCATTACCGATATCAAAGAACTTAAAAAAAAACGATAATTTAAAGATAAAATTGAAATATGTTTAGAGTATTGCTTCCTTCATGATAAATGCTGGACACAATATGAGGCAATGTCGAATTAATTCTGCTGAAAAAACGTGAGGACTACCTGCTGGCCGAATGGGTAACCACCGAATTAGATTCTGAATTAAACAAATCTAATTCACAGCAATTATTCTAAATTGCATACACTAAATTGATATCCTATATTGTCCCGCAACAATTTTTACATCTATATCAAATAACAAAAATCAAATGCAGAATCATGCAAAAATGCAGCAGCAGGCGTCCATTTGGTGTGTGTTTTGGAAGACCTGGTGCACTCGCACTCACCTTGAGGTCTCGGTGGACCACGCCCAGCTGATGGCAGTGAAGCACCGCCTCCAGTATCTGCTGGATGCAATGGCTGCATGCAGACAGCAGGGGGCATCGGAGGGGCAGCGTGTTAGTCATGCACAGGCACTATCAGTGTTTTTGTCATTTATGTCAGTGGTTCGCAACGACTGGGGCGCGGACCGGAACCGGGCTGCGGGTCATCGGTATCGTGGCCGTTCAGAAAGAAATAAAGGTTGCCTTATCTTTGCATGTACCGTATCTATTCATGTGTAATGCGCTTTTTTTATCGAAAAGAGAACTCAAAATTCGGATGTGTCTTATATATAAGGTTTTAAGGTAGTGTATTACTGTATTTGTGCAAAGATTGTTCAGTCTAAAAGTATTGCTGACTACATGTGCAAAACATGGGATGCAACGCGAATTCGTGGCAATGAGTGCACCAAAATGTAACCACTAAACCACTAGTAATGTAGATTACATGGGAAAAGGCATTAGCTCTCATCATACTAGTTTTACTCACGGTGCCCTCTTGTTGAGTACTAAACATTTACGTAAACTATGAACACAATATAAAATGAATACATTTTTCTATGTTATTATAGAATCTCCTTCAAAGTTGGGTTCATTATCAGATACACCAAAAACATTTTCAAGAACGTGGCTAAAAAAGTTTGATAACTCGATAAAACCTATGTGATATTCATCCTTAGTGGTCTGGTGATTTCACAGTGGATTTAGGTTTATTATTATTGTTATTATTATTATTGTTAATACCATTATTGTTGTTAATATTATCATCACTATTATTTCTGTTATTGTTATTGTAATTATTTATATTATTGGGCTGGGTTGAGAGAATATTGTCAGACATTAGACCAGTCCGTGGTACGGAAAGGTTTTGGAACCACTGAGTTACGTAGTTTCGTTTTTTGAGGCAAACTGATTTTGTATTTTTGTTGAGTATTGGTGTATCAAGCAGTCATAGTTGTGTATTGTATGTTTTTGTTCAGTGTGAATAATTCATTTGGGTTTGTATAAATGTTTGAGTTGTGTTGGGGAATTTATTTTTTATTGGGTATTTCTTGTGTGGTGGGGTGATTGGGGGCGAGGCGTGCGTGTGTGTGCGTCAGTGGTGGGCCTTGAGGGCCTGCAGGGACTTCTTTGCTGGCCTAAAACATATCTCCATCATACGATATTAATTATATTTTGTCAATCAATAAATAATTACTGTACTTCCTTTTATTGCATCTCCCTTGGTTGTGGTGCTACCAGGTGTGTGCTTTCATATTTAAGCATTAAACCAATCACATTTAAGCCATTAGTTGTTGCTAGACCTTGAAGTCTTCAAGAAAGCTATTGGGTTGGCGTCAAGAGCCAACTAGAAGGCCTTGAGAAACGTCACTAATCACAAACTATGATTGGCTTGGGGGCGGTAATCCAGCAAAGAGATCGCGCCAACAGCCATTAAAGTTGAAGCGACTGTACAAGCTGTACAAGGAAATATAATGTGTTGATTTAATAGCGAAAAGTCGGACAACTCCAAAGTAAGGAGGGGGGGGGGGATTTTTTAAGGGTTATTGATCTATCTTCTTTATTCATTATCCATTTTCTGTTATCGGTCAGTTCATAATACGCTACAAAGCCTAGGAGCCGGGACTTTCACTCCCAGCCAAAAGGCCAAGCTAAGGTCCTAGCCTTAAAGCCTTGCTGCAATCATTGCGAATGCACCGGTCCCGGAGGTACTGCAAAGCCGGGAAGCCTTTTGTAAGTGGGAAAAGGTTTTGTCCGCCACTTTCAGCCTGTACGATCTTAAGCTCTTAAACCTTATCTTAAAACGATCCAAAGTTAGAGTTCGGGCTGAGCTTCTCTCTTGCTGACTTTTTAAAAATTCTAACATTCATTTGTCATTTTTCTTCTCCGTTACTGTTTATACAGTCTTGCTTAACTTTGACTTCATTACAAAAGACTGGCTCTGCGTGTCAAAAAAAAAAAAACACCACCCCACCCCCAACCCCCTCGCGCAGTCCGAGTTGACAGCTCCACGAGTGGAAGCGGTTGGACCACAGGAGAGAGAAAAAAAAAGGTTTATAATGAATGTACTGTCTGTGTGTGTTTTGAGTTTGTGTATAACCACTCCTGGCATTTACATGCTCTCATTCGAGTGCTTCAACATTCCAAAGACAAAAAATAAATAGGTGAATAAAACAAACGAGAAAGCAGGCACAAAACAGGATGTGGACATACAAGAGACGCAATGAATATACAAATGAATGACATAAACACACCTTGAGGTCCCTGTGCACAATATCATGTTGGTGTGTGTATGACACGCTGTCTAGAATCTGATGGATACAATGACTGTGGAGACAAGACCGCATGGTGAGGGGATCCACGGTCACATTCACACAGTAAAAATCTAATGTCGTCAAATGCAGTTAAGAAGCTTCTGAGCAATTTGCCAACGTCTTCCACATAATGTACAACAATAGATAGTAATAGAAAATGAGCGGTTAAATGTTAATTCAGCTTTAAACATGCATCATTTATGTTAATACAGTGCCTCCATAAAATCAGTGAACTTTTTGACATGTTGCCATATTTCTGGCTTCAAACTTATATATAAAACACTCAAAAATATTTTCTAAGAATCAAAAACATGTGAGGAGCAATTGTGGGAAGTATTTAAACGTATTTAACATTTTTTATTGTACTAACAAATAAACAATTGAAAAGTAGCCTTTGCAAAAATAGTGCCCCCCTTTTAGTTCATACTTTGTTCAACCTTCTTTTGCTGCAATCACGGTTACAAGTCTCTTTGGGTATGTCTCTATAAATTTGCATATCTTGAAAGAGAAATATTTTCCCATTCCTTCCTTTAAAACAGCTTAAGTTCCTTAAGGTTTAATGGTGATCGTTTGAGCATAAAACTTTTAAGATCTTTCAACAAATGCTCTATGGCATTGGTGTCTGGCTTTGGTTTGGCTGTTCTAACACCTTAATATTGTTAGATTTAACAATTCCATTGTTGATTTTGCTAATGTTTAGGTTTGTTGTCTTATTGGAAGATAAACCTGCGCCCCATTCTCAGGTCTCTTGCAGACTCCAACAGATTTTCTGCCGGAATCACCCTGTGTTAGGCCCCATCCATCTTCCCATCAACGATCTTCCCAGTCCCCGCTGAAAAAAAACAACCCCAGAGCATGTTTGACATAGTGATGGCAGGTAAAAAAGGGTGGAGCTATGAGTGTTTTCAGGGTGTTACTCTTGTGCCAAACATAACGCTTTGCATTCATTCAGAAAAGTTCAATTTTGGTCTCATCTGAACAGAGCGCCTTGTTCCACATGTTATTTGTGTCTCTCATGAGGTTTCTTATGAATGCCAAATGGGCCTTTTTTAGTATTCTTTCAGAAAGGGCTTTCTTCTCTCCACTCTTCCATAATGGGCAGATTTATGCAAAGTATGACTAATAATTGTCTTATCTACAGATTGCCCCACCTCAGCTGTGTATGACTGCAGGTCGTCAGATGTGATCATGGGCTTCTTGGTTGCTTCTCTGATTAATTTCCTCCTTGTTGTGGCTGAAAGTTTATAGGGGCTCGGTCGTGGTTGGTTTGCAGTGGTTTATGCTCTCTCCATTTTGATTTTACTGCCCGCACAGCGCTTTGGGAGACGTGTAAATGTTGCAAAATCTTCTTGTATCCTATTCGTTTCTTGTACTTTACCAAAACTTCATCCCAGACAGCCTGGTGTGTTCTTTGGTCTTCTTTAATCTGTCAGTTCTCAATTGTCTCCTTTTACAGACATCTGGGCCCATCAGGAACATTTGAATTTAAGAGTTAATGACATAAAGGTGCACTCTGTCATTGTTAGCCATTTAGGTCGGGATTAGATCGTTCAGAATAAATCATTTGTATATTTTTACTTTTGGCTTTAAGTTTGAAGCCCAAAATGTGGCAACATGATGAAAAGTTATTAGGGGCCAATACTTTTGCTATGCACTGGAAATGTTTTAATTTCCACTAATCAAAGTTGTTTTCATTTATCCTAATTGTTTCATATATTACATAGTCATAAAAAGTGGCCCATCTACATATGAGCTACTTTAGTCATCACGGGGCAGACGTTGATGAGTTGCCAACATATTTTGGGGCAGGGCGGGAGGCTCCTCCTCCTTTCTGTCTGGCTCGCCAACACAAGTGCATTCAAACTGATTTAAAGCACCTAAATCAAAGTGGAGTTATGCGTGGGTGCAATCCCTCTCCATGTCTGCATGGTGGGCAGAGACCTGCACTGTCATCATCATCATCAGAAGAAACCCACTCGACAATTACATATATGTATACATGTATGTAGGGATGCATGTATGTATGTTTGTCTAGTAGGAAGGAGTTGTTGCTATGAATGTCTTACCTGGCGTCTGCCTCACTATAATACTCCCTTGCCACAATATCTTCAAAGAGCTCGCCTCCAGTCACCCTGAGAACACACATATTAATTTGATTACGTCTAAGGTACAACCATTTGGAGGCTGACACTTCAACAATCATGCTTATTCATAAATAAAAACACACACCGAAAACTATCAGAGGCCGTTTGATAACAGTATACTCTCACAAATGCACTCTGCTCTCCTACAGGCGTTCATAACCATGCACAAACCCTACTATACTCTTTCAAACATACTACTTTAATATCATTAACACATTACTATGCTTTTATACACATACAACTATACTCCCCTCCCCACACACACATGAAATGAAATGAAATGAAATGAAATGACACACCACTATCGACTCACGCACACTATCAAACTCGAAAACACACTACTGTATTCCCAAAGTGTCTGAACCCAAATGGGTAACGTTTTCACACCAATCTTTATTTTACGAAAACGGGGCAGTCATGCGCGGGAACACAAACGCCAGCGATTCGGTGATCGCTAGGCAGGAGAAGTGGGGAAGAGGAGTCAGACGCGGGAAAACAGGAAGCCAGGGGAAGACAAGATTGATATCAGATACAGGATACACGAGCCGGATACCGGACAGGACGGGACAGACGGGATCGATACAGGATACAGGAGCAGGGTACCGGACAGGACGGGACAGACGGGGTCGATACCGGATGCAGGGTACACGGGCAGGATACAGGACAGGACAGGACCGACGAGATCGATACCGGATACAGGATGTACGAGCAAGATACCGGACAGGACGGGATAGACGGGATCGATAACGGACAGAGTCAAAATGCTTGCCTTGCAAGTGCAGAGGTTCGTTGATGGACTGACAAGGAGTGAATGAGAGCACTGAGTTTAAATAGGAGGGGAGCCAATCAGGCAACGAGCAGCAGCTGGCGCCAAACGGTCGGGCACAGGTGAGGGCAATGGGCAATCGTGACACAAAGACTCTCATGCGCACTGTTTTTCTCACTCACACACAACACACTATTGAAATTGCTATTACTACAGATTTTTTTTACACTTCGTGTAATGATCACCTCACCTCGCAGTGTCGTTTTACTTTCGGTACTTTGGATAACTATGGATATGCACACTGATTTTGTGTATATGTTGCACTGTTCGATGTCAAACTGGAGTTTCTCCCAGTATAGTAGTATGTGTGTGAGCGTAAATGTAAGACAGACTGTAGTAGTCCGTGTATGAGAGTACAGTAATATGCGTTTGAGAAAGTATAGTAGTGTGTGTATGGGAGTACAGTAATATGAGTGAGAGAGTATAGTTGTGTTTGTATGAGAATAGAGAAGTAGAGTAGTAAGTGTGAGAAAGTATAGTAGTGTGCATGAAAGTATAGTAGGATTTGCAACGAACATTTTTTACAAGGTATGTTTGATGTATTTCCGAGCAATTTTATGTTAAGTATGTACGAGTTACGGGCAGCAGGCGGCGCAGTGGTTAGCGCGTGTGCGGCACAGTTCTGAGGTCATGAGATAAAACCTCCTGTGTGGAGTTTGCATGTTCTCCCCGTGCTTGCGTGGGTTTCCTCCGGGCACTTTGGTTTCCTCCCACATTCCGAAAACATGCATGTCAGGTTAATTGGCCGGTCCAAATTGTCTCTAGGTGTGAATGAGCGAGCGAAATGTCTGTCCCTGTGTGATTTCTATACAAGGTGCAAATGCCCCGTAGTTTACTGTTCTATTAGTCCCCCAAAATATAGATGCAAAGTCGTTTTAGTAACGTTTGCACGAGGGGGACGGTTAACGCCGGGTATGCATTTTTCGTGGCGTACCAGCCACAAAGAACTGGTAAGCATCCAGACTTTTATATGCTTTCAGTTTAGCACTAGTGTATGGGAATACTCCATTTACAAAATAGTGGTACTGAAGTCAGGATGATTTGGAAGAATGTGTAAAGGTGTGAGGAGGAAAAAGGTATGGGTGTCAGCACTAGAATGGGAAACAGAACCCAATTGCGTTACGTTTCTCCCAAGTTTTTTTGAAGGAAAGAGGAAGGACTGCGCCCACGATCCGGTGTTCGCTGGACGCGGGAAGCAAGTCGCTCTAGTACTCGGATTGTGATCCGAACATGGAAGTGGATCTTCCGTAGCGAGCGATGGCGGTGTCATGGACGGAAAATCGGGTCAGAAGCCGGGACTGGGAGAGCAGACATGGTCAGGATCAAAATGGGACAGACGGGAGCAAAAACGGGACAGGTGGGAGTCAGGGTCGAAAAAGGCTTGCCTAGCATACACTGAGGTTCGCAGACGGACTGACAACAGGGAATTGACACTACAGGGTTCAAATAGAGACAGGGAGCCAATCAGAGCCCGCAGCGGTGGGCGCAAAATGAGCGGGCACAGGTGACTCTCATGGGTAATCATGACAATGGGTTTTTGACAAGGTGAGCCACCTCATCGGACAGCTGCACAATACTCGTTTGACTACTCATTGCCAATGGTGTTGAAGAGTTTAGGTTTTTGTCGTTGTTGTCTACAATTCACTGTTTACTACGAGTTATTGCCGTCCGTCATGGTTTCATCAATTGGATTAATAGTTGTGTGAGAGTATGATGTTCAAGGTGAGAGCAAGTAGCATTTACTTCTATAACAGCCTCTCATCAAAAACAAACACGCACACATACATAAACACAAACTCATAAACAAATAAATTAGTTAAGAACTTTCCTTTACACACAAGCTTGCACATAAACCAAGTGAGTAAAGAGGGAAGTCCTACTGAGGGGGAAACCCCAACCGCAATACTGACAGGGGCCGTGTTGCCATAGCAACCGACTCCGGGACTGCGGGGGCGTGTGCGCTAAAGACGAGGAGGAACGCTTTGAGGGATATGCGGGGTGCAGAGGATGGGGGTGGGGAGGGGTGTAGGGGTGTGTGCATTATGTAACCTGGATGTATGCATGGTGACGAAGACCGAGAGGAATAAGAAGAGGAGGAAGAAACTCACAGATCAAAAAGGAGGTAGTGGAAGCCCTCCTCGGAGATGCTGTCATGGAGACGAACTGCCGCATCCACCGCACACAAACACCACAATTACGAGAAAAACACAGCTCAAACACTTCTTTGACTTTGCACTACATGACATAATTCAGTTTGATGGTCATCAGTTGTTACAACACACACATACACAATTTTATTTGATATTGAAATTACACTTAATAAAAACGTTTATTCATCGAGTTCAGGTAAACTACCAAAAAAAACCCTCACCTCACTTTTGAGTATTATTTGTATCTTATGTAACAAAGAATAAAAAATGCAAATCTATCTGATTGCATTTTCATTCTGCTGTGTCACTATAAACCAGGGGTGTCAAACTAGTTTTAATTCGGGGGCCACATGGTCGAAAAAATTTTTATCACGGGCCAGGACTAGTAGATGATTTCCATTAAAATTTTCCTTTAGCTGCAGGGCTGGGGGTCTTTTCGGAGGCTCACAATTAAATAATGACTAAGGAATGTAAGATTTGATTATGAAACAATGGTTTAGGGTTTTTATCCTCAATATTTTTTAATCTCTTGAGGTGTTTATTAACTGTGCAAAAAAAAATAGAAGAAAAACAACAATTTAATTAATTTCCCTTACAATCAATTTTACTCAGGGAACTCATGCAGACTGGAAGATGACAAAAATAAAAGACGAACGCTAATTTAAATGATTTATATAATGATTTGAAAGGCTTTCTACTCTTGACTTTTATTTTTTTATGAAAATGTTTACCTGAACTGGGGACTTTGCTGTTATATTTCATATCTATAATAGAAAGGAGCCCAATGGTTCTTTAAACTTTTGCGCGTCTGTGACGATTTTTCTCCTTTGCTTCTCTCAGCATTGTCTCACGGACCGCACAAAATGATGGGATGGGCCACATTTGGCCTGTAGGCCTTGAGTTTGAAACAGGTGCCATAGCAGATCGCAATTAAGCTCCTCCCTCATCTCATCATCGTATTTATTTGCACTTACTTTCTCCGGTATTGTATTTCTTGTTGTATTGCGGCAAGGTTTGTATTTATACAATGAGACTACTTTCCAAATTGCAAACTTTAAGATAAACTAACAAACAAAAAAGCAAAGCAAGATACACTAGAGATCAAAATTAGAGAACAACTTATAAAAAAAAAAAATTTTTTGAAATAATACCATCTTCTTTTCACAAAAAGACTGAAGGCACTGATGAAAATTAGTGAATACAGTGATCAAAATTAGAGAACAACAATGACTTTGGCCTGGAAGAAGAATTTTGAAGGTTACAACAGTTAGCAATTAAGAAGTGTACAGGCCTCTGCTGTGAATGACTTCAGCACCTCTGTGGCCCAGGAAAGCACTAGTCTCTTACCTTGCTCTGGTATGATTTTGGTCCATTCTTCTTCCAGCCTCCTCCACAGTCTGGTTATTGTAGTGGGTTTCTTGGCCATAACTTTATCACCAAAGGTTTTCTATTAGGTTGAGATTTTGGACTCTGGGCAGGCCATGCCAATAATTCAATGATTTCACCTTCTAGGAAACTGCAGGCTGATCGCAAGTAAGAAACCATGTGCTGTTGAAGAAGATTCTAATACACATTTGCATTCACTCGGCCATGTAGCTGTACAAGAGGCCCAACTCCACCTGCAAGAATTATTCCCTAAACCATGACACTTACTCTTCCACCTTTTACTGAGATTTTTACACACTTTGGGTTTAGCCAATGTGACGCCGAACATAATGCTTCGTACGTAAACAAATTAAATTTGCTTCCATCACTGAAGTGAACTTTGGACCAGTTTTCCTCTGTCCATAAACCATGCTCCTCAGCAAAGCTCAGTCTAGCTTTTTGATTTTCTGGGGCTAATGAGAGGTTTGGTCACTGCAGTGTGGGATCTTCAGTCAAAAAGCTCTTAAACAACAAGAAACTGTATGGCGACACGGATCCTTACCAGGTTCAGCACTGAACTGGCAAGGAATTTCAGCTCTTGTGTGACATCCTCCGCAGTGACTTGTCCTCTCTTGGATTTGTATTAAATGGACATCCAGCCTTCTTGGGCGACTTGAATGAGTTTGTAGTTTTTTAAAGATAAAATATTCTTGAAATCACAGATTGCTGTCTGAGGCTTTCAGTCACATTAGAATGGCCCACCATCTTGCAAAGTCAGTGAAACTGGCAGTTATAATGCCAGTTAAATAAGGGACGTCAGATGATCAAGGAAATTGGCACCATGTGCTAGATTATCACCATTAAGTGGGAGACACCTGAAAGTTTTCTCTAATTTTGATCAGTACATTTTTGGCAAAATACAGTTTTGGCCCATTGTATGTAGTACTGTAGTGATGTTTTAGAAATGATTCAATTTTTTACGAGTTGTTCTATAATTTTGATCTCCAGCGTAGATGCAACACTTTTAATACAACAACAGAAGTTGTGTTTGATAAAAGATTGTTAATAAAGGTCATTTTTTAAAAATGGGTAGAGAATTTTTGCAAAAAATGTTTTTATGTTTAAATACGTCACAGTATCTATAGTTATTATTGCAATAGTTTTCAGCTACAACTTTATTATTATTTTATTAATTTGTATCTCCTTCACTGATTTAGTCGTGATTAATGCACTTTAGGATTTTTCATACACCGGTATTTGAGTGTGGTTATTATTATTTACTTCTTGACTTCTCAATATTACCCTTCAATTAGTTATTACAGTCTCTATGTTGTTCCAAACTAGGCTTTAGTTTGCTGCTAAGAGATTACCTTGAGTCTTAGCAACACCTGCCAGACACAAAGCTGGTGTTAGGTGGGGTATTTCCACTATTTTACGTTCCTTTCAAACAACGAATTAACACGATGCATTCAGGACACTCATTCAGGCACTATAAGGTTCTCCACATTTGTTTTTTCCAGGTTTTAAGAGAAGCTACATTCAAAATGAAACATACACATTCAAGCATTTTTCGTGAATATGGCAAAAATGTGATGTGTTGGTGTGTTTGGTGCTCTGACCGATGTTGGAGTGTTTGAGCAGCCGGCAGATGCGAGCTTCGCGTTCCAGTTTCTGGTGATCTGTGCACATGGACAACAAAAACAGGTCACAATCAATGTTCCCTCTAAGCTGCGCACTGCCCGCACTTTCTCAGCGCACAAGAAAATCTATCCAGTGCAATGTTCCCTCTAAGCTGCGTGTGTGCGCAATTGTGCACTACCCAGAGCTTTTCTGCGCACAAGAAAATCTAGCCAGCTCAAAAAAATCAGGGCTCCAAATTGCTAATTAAGTAGTAAAAAGCTGAGAAAAAAAGAAACAAAAGGAAGAGAAAAAGAAGGAAAAATTCAGAAAAAAAGCCAGAAAAAAAGAAAAGAAAGAAACAAATATTAACAAGTAAGTAGAGAACACAAAGAAAATAGTAACAGCTAGGAAATAATAAACACAATGAGATTTTTTTAAAGGAATTTAAAAAATAGAAAAAAAAAAACAGGGAAAAAGATGAAAAAGTTTGTGTTGCAATTATACCAAGTCAATCTTGTTGCCAACATTGTACTTCCACTAAAAAATGTGATGAAGTACAGTTCTGTATCTTAAAACCGACTCAATAAGCCCCCAAAAATGTTAATATTATGCGACAAACTATATCAGGAAATAAAAAGAAATGGATATCTTGTGAAAGAATTGTAAGAACAAACGACGTTTGTAGGCCGCACAACCTTTGCAATAGTACATGAGTCAATTCATTCAAAAGAGAAAAATAATTTTGCATTGCCGGAAACTCAGCAAAATGTAACTTGATGTCAAGTTTTGGACATGTTTTATAATGACTTAGTTGCCACACTTGGGATTACTGTTGCACACTGTTTTTTTAAGCGTTGCTCACCGACTTTGTGTGAACGCTCAGACCCGTGGAAAATTAGAGGGAACATTGGTCACAATTAACGTCCATACGACCAAGGCTGAACACTTGTCAAGACTTTTGATCTTTAAAAAATAAGCCTTGTTTCGACACATTGGAAAACCCAACCTTTTTTTTTTTTTAAATCAAACTTGAAACCTGTTAAGTTTTTACAGTTTTGTATATCAGATACCTGCAAAGGAGATTGCATCGGATGCCAGTTAGTTATCTTGACCATTATACCTCACTGTTGTTTGTCCTTTATTGTCCTATTATGCACTGTTTACATCACAGTCACGATTGGCCAATGATGTCTTCCAAAATCATAATCCAGGAGTATAAACTTTCTTTTGATTGAATCCCAACCTTAACAACTGAAACCCCAGTTTGAAACCTTAACTCAAATCTTAAGCAAATGCTTAAAACCTTAACCTTTATTGAGACACACCCAACATTCTTCTCCCAAGCACAAAATCCAAATTTGAAAAAATCTCTTGTTCAAATCAAAACCATAGAAACACCTAAAACTTTCATTGACAATCATAAGCCGTTTTAAAACCATAATTTAAAAGAATCTTTTAAAACCTTGACTCCAAACCCTATCCCTCCATGCAGATATCCTCCTATTTTAGAACCCAAACCTTCACCAATTCACCTTAAGTTATACTGTTAAAAACCCGAACTCTATCTGGAAACCCAAAGTGAGGGCACTCCGATCTCACCTCTTGCTGACAGCTTCTTGGTGTTGATGATCTTGGCGGCGTACTCTTGGCCCGAGCACACTTTGACGCAGCGGCGCACAACAGAAAAGGCTCCCCTGGCGAATAAGCAGGACAGGAAGTAGACTGCTCAGCAGGATCAGCAAATCTACCGCTGTCAAAATGGCCGCTCACGGTCCTTGGGGTTGCAACTTCGGCCCAAAGAAGGACTGCCTCAACAGTCATCCACTTATTCCCCACAAAAACAGTCACTGAATACCCCACCATTTAAGGATTTTGGATTGCTTAAAAGATTAATTGAAAGCTACCCAAAAACCAGTCACGCTGATTGAGTAAATAACCGCAAACATTGTACAGATGCGCAAAATGTCTTAAATTTCCGATGAAAGGGACATGCTATACTCATTTTTTGCTTCGTCTTCATGAACCACTGTTGATGATATTCGATTTAACTGTGTTTATCGATCTTTGTTCAAATAGAATGATCAAATACATTACTGTAATACAATTGAACAACATTGGAGGCAGAGGGCTGAGGTCCAACTTGTGTCTGTTACACATAAGAGTCTGGAGGGTCGACCCTTATATCTCTTCATTGATGGTAAACTTAAATTGATTTAATTACAAAAAACGTGTCATATTAAATAAATCAAACATTCATTTTTTTCCCAAAGTGTTGCCTGCTGAATTTGATTATGTACCAATATATTGTTGTTTTTGTATGTCGCAATTTATACGAGAATCATTGTCTTTGCCGGAGGTCCTGGTTGTTATATATTCAGTGTTGTTTCTCTTTTAACATCACAATTCATTAAAATTGCTAATTGTCACGGTATGTTATGAATATTTATAATTCAATTAGTATGAAAAAAGTCAAGCTATCCAGTAATTTTCTTCTCGTTGCAAGGACTTTTTTTCATAATGGAGAATTACCTATCTATTCTCGCTCTTGTTCGAAAGGAGCTGCGCATTAACTTCATTCATAAGTTAAGGTGAGACAGTAAAACATATTTTATTTATGCTACAGTACAGTATATACATTATATTGCTTCCTTGCTCTACCAATAAAATTATGTATAAGATTAAGTTTCATTTATTTGTAAATCTGACTGTACCTCACCAGACACGAAACTTATTACCTGTCACTGTAAACCGATGATGTCAAACACTATTTGTTATCAGGATTTATTTTTCAAATTTTATTTACAATTCAATCAAACTCAATATTTCACTTAATGTAAGGTAAAAAAAAAAAAAAAAAAGCTTTTTCGTCTGCACTAGATGCCCATAAAACTACGTAAGGCAATGAGAGTCCCAGTTGGCGGTCCTTGAACACATTATGACATAGGTGGGTCTCCCGGTGGTGCGTTGTACAGAACAGTCACAGAACAGGTAGTGTTCCATTCCACAATAAAGCAAATACAGTATGTTGCAAAATATTCCACGCCCCTGCATGGGACTTGAGAAATTTAGTCTCAAACTTAAGCCATCTGGCTCTTTTACTTAAGGAAATGCGACGTCATTGAAGGAAAGCAACACTTTCAAAATGGCGAATTCCATTAACACAACAGACAGCGGTTGCATACTGCTCATTTCTGCTTGGAAGTAGGCGATTGTGGCTTTTCGTTCGTGTTTTTTTGCAGTTGGAATAATTTGTTCGCAAGGCTCCCCAATAGCGTCTGGGCTACCGAGGGCGTTCCTGTTTTGTCTGCTCCCAGTTGGCGCTCGTTGGCTGACCACCGTGTGTTGTTTGGTCGGCTAGCCTGGTATGAGCGCCGGTTTTGCCATGCCCTTGGTTCACGGCTTTTGCTGCTTTTCGTTGTTGGTTCCTGGTTACCCTGGCTGTTCCTGACGTATTTTTTGATCAGCTAGTCTTGCATTAGCACCAGTTTTGCCATGTTCCTTGGTTTGTGTATACCTGGCCAACTTCGCGTTTATCATCCTAGCTGTTGGCGCTTTTTGTAGTTGGTTTACAGTTAGTCTGGCTGCTTACTGCGTGGTTTTTGATTGGCTAGCGTGACATTAGTGACGTTTTTTCCATGTTCCTTGGTTTGTTTATTCCTGCCCGCCTAACCCTAACCTCTTTTATCACTATAGCCGTTCGCACTGCATCCACTCGCGACACAATGCCAAGGACTTGTCCACAAAAACTACCAAACCTTCGCTTAAAACACCAGTTTGACTAATTACCACATTAAACATTATGGCGACTGGCTTGCTGGGTGGTGGTGTTCCTCCGATGACGTCACATCTCAGGGTGACAAAGACAAGCCATGCTGTCTTCAAAATGCATTATCTTGGAAAATAATTGAAATTAGAAATATGTACAGGTTTTATGCAAAAAACATGTATTTTTCCTCACATTTTGCATGCTTAAACATTCGGGATTAGCTTTAAATGGCATCATCATAAGGCTTAGTTGTCAACTTTTCGGGGTCTGTCGACTAACTCTCACGCACGAGAAACCCACACCACGATCACACGTATTTCTGCAAAGTCCCACGCCACCCACTCACAAACTGCCCTAAATGTTCACAATTTCCAGACCCAAATGCGCGCGCTCGCGTCCTCTTTCGTGCGCATCGCGAAGCAAAATACTGCACCCGCTTTAGAAAAACAGCAAGTGTGACAATTTAAGATGATGAAGCGCGTGCACGTACTTGCCCAGCTCCTCGTACAGCTGGTACTCATCGGTGAAGCGCGTGCACGTATTGGCAGTCATGGTTGCGATGGAATGTTCGGCTCCGGTTTTGGAAACAAGTGCAGTGAACGGCGAGACGCAGCAGACGGAATTGACAGGAAGACTCCGCCCACCGGCGCTCTCCCCTTAAACGCGTGCACGTGAGTGGGCTTCCCCGTGGCACACACACACAGACACGCGCGCGCTAATAATACATTCGAGGCTGAATAGCTTTTGGAAAAGAAATTGTGTTAGAAATGATGAATAAATGCTAATGAATGTGGCACGCCAGCTAATTAATTTAGAAGTTTGAAACATTTTTCAAATTAAAGTGATAAAACAGAACAGTTCTTCACCGACACAAGCTTGGACTTAACCTAGGCATAAATATCGAGCACCACTTCTTGTGGTGTGTCTTGGGGAAGTACAGCCAGGTGGATGGCCATTCTTCTCCAGGCCAACAAATTACTTCATTTAAAAAGTAATTGGGTTACCCTCCTAGATTACCGACACCCAAAAGTAGTGTTACTCTGAAAGTAATTATCTTGTTACAAATTACCATATATACTCGCAAAGAAGTCAAGCCCCTTAAACTGCTTTATAATAGCCATATAATGAAATAGAGGAAAATGTTTACGCCTATCTTTAAAAGCAGTGAAGTCTTCATTATTTTTTGACTTGTGCAATCCTGAGAGCTCACAAACTCTTAGCCAAGACACTCCATATCCATTTTGTCTTTGGGCTTCAAACCACTGCAAGATCTCCTTCTCAGTTTCTGGGTGCTGTCCAAGATGTTTTTGTTTTCTCCAGGCAACGTGTATTGCAAAAAATATTTTATGAGTAAAAAGACTAAATTTGTGCATTTTGCCATAAATCCTGTACTAACCCATTGATTTTATTGTTCCATCTCCCCTCGCAACTGGAGACACACGATGAAATATGCACATTTCAGTATTTTGTTTTGTAGCTGTGTATACAGTAGGGAGACTATCTAAATATAAGTAGGGGAAATGTCGGCTTTCTTGCACTATACGCTTGAGACTGTGCCCCCGTAAGTGTCTTTAGTTCTACTTGGAAAGTTTCTTTAAACACCCACTCTTCTAAAATTGTGTATTTAGCGTGTGCTGTTGGTGGCTCAAGTGATGACTGTATTGTCAAAAATCAATTCATAATATGTAACAGTGCAACACACCACGTTGTAATAGTTTTATTAATGACACATTATACAGTACTTGTTATCGAGTTAAGTAATTGCGTTCCAGGAACGCGTTCCTCTGTAACACGTCACCCCCAACACTGGGCATGACTGAATTCTGTTGCGCTATCTCTGTCACCAACTTGCCAATATTTTATAATCTTCACAAAGAACAGATCAAAAAGGACAATGCGGTTTTGAATTGTATTTATTTGAGAAAAAAAAGTCTGTTAGGCTCGCCCGTGCAGTACTTGAAACCAAAAGCAGCTACACAGTGCAATTTTTGTTGTTTTTATCCTCCTTATTGAAAAAGAACAAAGTCCGTCATTTCATCGACAGTTTTCTGTCACTGTCCTTCTTATGCGTGGGTCGAACCGTGCGTCTTGACGTCACAGAGAAACTGCTCGTCATCTGCAAGATGCCGAAGATCCAACAGGTGGGGCTGAAAGCTCAAAACTGCACTGCGCTGGGCGGGATGTCAAACATGGATGGGTCGAACTGCTGACCCTTGAAGGGGGATCCCTCCGCCTCCCAACCCTTCTTCAGCATGTCGTGAACCTTCTGTGCTCACACACAAACATCAATGAACACAAAGATATGAAATAAGCACAGTAAACACTCACTCACACGATTTTGTGCACAATTATATAAAAACAAAAAACAGACATCTGCCCCCCTCCCGCCTCCCAAAAATAGGTGGAAAACGTGATGGATTAATCGACAATTAATTATCAAACATTACATTATTCAACAATTATTTTATGATGTATTGATAGTTTTTATACCTTATGGATCCTCAGAATTTCTGCCACACAGTAAAAACAAATATTCGCCCATACAAATGTTTAGTGGCAAGTGAGTATGGAGGACCAATCCTGCCATATGTAGAAATAAATGTATAGACAAATAAATACCTGCAAATCTAAGCCTGATAAGTGAACATGGAGATAAATCTTATAGAACTTAAATAAACGACCCATCCATCATTTTTTTATTGCTTATTCTCACTAGTACATTTAAAACATAAATGCCAATTATTGAAATATTAATGCATTTTGTCATTTATTTATTTTGGTATTTGTTTTCTCGTGTATTTTGTCGCAATAAAATATAATTCTGTAGGGCAAATAAGCCCAGGACAACAACAACTACTCATTTTCTTTTTCTTATTTTTTTTTCTCCATGTTGGCCACGGACCCGAAAGACTCTCCTTTTCGTCTCCACTGGATTATCAGACTACGTGCGCCTTTGTTTTGTGAGGACCACATTTCCTCCTTTTATTTTCCTGTTACCACAGACAGAACGAAACTTTTGCATTCCATCCTAGTTCAAAGAACTCAGACCTTTGGGATGGGTGGAATGACTGCACTCTGAAAATGCTGGTCTACTAGTGATCCCAAGAGCCAAGAAGAGATCCACAGGTTAGAGAGCGTTCAGGCCCTGGTGCTGTGGAATGCTCTTCCCTCTGAAATTTGAACTGCAACCTCGGTGGAAATGTTTAAATCTAGGTTTAAAACACACTTCTATTCTACAGCAGATGAATAACCAATATTTTATGTTGACAATATTTGTTTATTATTTGTTAGAGCAACATCCATTGCAGCCTGTTCATCCTGAAAGGGGAATTACCTCATGTGCGGTCTCTTCTCAAGGATTCTTCATTTTCCTCATGTTGAGGTTTTTGAGTTTTTCCTTGCCCTCATGTAGGTTTTAGATCAGGGGATGGTGTAATAATAGTCTATAGTTTGCCATAATCTGTTGTCCATGCAGCCCTTTGAGACTCTTCGTGATTAAGTGCTATACAAGTAAACATGACTTGACTTGACCCCCTATGGACAGTTCCTGGACGTACCCAGGTCTTCCCACAGAGATTACAACTCTGCAGTGGATTACAATAAAGTCTGATGACATGAAGTTTTTTGATTAAAATTAAAACATCCATGACTATGTATGAATCATGATGAAGGATGCTACTTGTCAAAAATGTGTGTCGTGTTAATATATTCATACTGCCAGCTGTTCCTTTTTATTGTCCCCCCCTTGTTGGCAATTTGGGGGTGAGGTTTCCCCCCCTAATCAAGAAACCGATTCACCCCTGAAACCCACCGGGAAAGTACCAGCTTTCCCTAAAGTCACGTCCCTGGGGTGTGATTTGTAAATCCACGGCACTGGTCGTTTAAGTCAAGTCAAGTGACTTATTTTTTGGATGTGCGCCATATAATTCTATGCCCCTTATATACAGACGCTGCCCTACTTACGAACGAGATAGGTTCCGGACGATCGTTCGTAAGTTGAATTTGTCCGTAAGTTGCATTCAGTGTTATATTTGGTATGTTTAAGGTTTATATAAGTAACCTGTATTGTTTTGTACTAAAATAATGAACA
This sequence comes from Urocampus carinirostris, assembly GCF_059441175.1. Taxonomy (NCBI): domain Eukaryota; kingdom Metazoa; phylum Chordata; class Actinopteri; order Syngnathiformes; family Syngnathidae; genus Urocampus; species Urocampus carinirostris. Next base: position 26,261,998 of record NC_142364.1, on the reverse strand, counting down.
TTTCATAAAATAATATGCTCTATAAAGATAAATAAAGGGCAGCACGGTGGCACAGTGGTTAGCGCGTGTGCGGCACAGTTCTGAGGTCATGAGATCGAACCTCCTGTGTGGAGTTTGCATGTTGTCCCCGTGCTTGCGTGGGTTTCCTCCAGGCACTCCGGTTTACTCCCACATTCCAAAAACATGCATGTCAGGTTAATTGTCCGTCTCTGTGTGCCCTGCGACTGGCTGGCAACCAGTTCAGGGTGTCCCCTGCCCACTGCCCGAAAATAGCTGGGATGGGCTCCAGCACGCCCATGACCCTACTGAGGATAAGCGGTGCAGATAATGGATGGATGACGATAAATAAAGTTCAGTTTAACTTACTTTTGGAAAAGGTCCTCTTCCATGGTTAAAAAGTGACCGAAAAAAAAAGCATTCCGACCATTTTCTCAACCGCATCAAGCTTTCTTATTCCACTTTTGTTTCAAAATGAAAATCTATCCTCTTCTTTACAATATTGAATCTATGCACAAGTTATTAAACGATAAAAACGTCAAAGTTTTGAGTGTGCTAGCTATACAGTACACGTTGTTATGTTTACACGAGCCAGGAAGTAGAAGCTGGATTTCTTCAACGGGGTGGATGCTGGGTGACTTCTCACAGCGTCACATGCTGATAGCGGCGGAAAGAAGCACTACAGTAAAGTACTGTACTCGGAAAAATGTCCACGCAATACAAAATCTAACTTACAGCAAACTATTTTTCAACATCCCAATGTGCGGAAATTGCGCAATGTGGGCTATCTTAGTAGTATTTATTCATTTACATATTTATTTCTTCATATGGCGGGATTAGTCCTTCATAAGTGATCAAGTGAGCTGCATTTACATCCCATGGCGAATTGTCCACCCACCATTTCGTGACTCTGCGGCTTGCCCTGCAGCTTCTGGTGGTAGTCAAAGGTGAGGCGGTCCAGGACGGCATGTTCCTCCTCATCCACGCTGGCCATGGAGCGCTCACGGTTCAGCTTGTCCACATCAATCTCTTCCTCGCCCTCCAGGACGCACTTCCACCACACTTCAGACGATTTGTTCAGGGAAAGCTAGAGCAAAGCGGTGTTACAAAAAGCAAATTTTTGAGTGAGGGGTGAAAATAGATGTAAAAAAAATAGTGTGATTCCAAGAATACAGTGCTACCTTTTTATACGAGCACCTCTAAACACGATCATTTCGGTATACGAGTTTATTTTATTTTTTTGTTCAAACAAAAAATTTGCGCGCTATTATATGAAAATCCAGTTCATGAGCAGTCCCAGAAACCTCCACTAGAGACCGCTCTTGAAGGCTTACCAACAGCATCAGCTCGATCAGTTTGTGCAAGCAAACTACAGGCAAAAAAACAAAGTTGTGCTGTAAAGATTTGTTGTGTTTATGTTCATTTAAAGTTAAGTAACTTTAATTTTAAGTTTAAAGTAACTGGTTACGTATCATCAACAGTTTCTCAATCTCCCTACCAGTCAACTACCGCCAATTGCTACCCTTATTAATGATCGCAAATCCTTCTTATTAATCGATAAAAAACCTTACATACACAATGAGGTGCTACGACTAATCACAGCAAGACAGACTATGTAGAATACGCAACAATATTTCCAATCTACGAAGACATTGTCATCTGGTACCAGTGACCGAGATGATCCAGATTGGAGCCGAAATGAGCAAGGCGTGATCAGTCTTTTTTTATTGATTATTTTCCTGTATGAAAATTGTTATATGGCGTAAAAAATGGGAAATGATCAAAAACCGTAAAAAATACGGGGAAAACCTTAACAGGTATGCGATCTCTGTGCCTGTTCCTTGCAACCGACCCTCTCCTTCCTCTGCAGCACATGCACACATTTGTTAAAGCGCTCATAACAAACTCACATTTTATATTGTTAAAATCATTTTATTATTCTTATTAGTGTATTCGTTTTTAATCATTTCATTTCAGGAAAATATGCTCGTTACATTTGCAATCCTAGCGACGAGCATGAGCCTGGAACGAATTAAGCTCATAAGAAGAGGTACCACTGTAATTGAAAGGGGAAAGGTGGTTTCTTACCACGATACATTTTCCTGGTTCGAGGCTCCAGAGAGAATTCTCTGTGTTGATTTTGTGGGAGAATTTGCCCTCCACTAGTGTTTGCTCTTCAGACCCCAGGCGCATGCACACACGAACGCCGCCGCTGTGCAAGTCAACGCTCACCTGAGGACACGCCAACACACTCGTGACATCATTATTGTCATTGTTTCGGCCTGAATGCCCCGCCAGGTGCTCTGCTCACCTGTTTGCCTTTGACCACCTCCTTTGGCACGAAGATGCGCACTTCCACGTCGTTGTAGTCTTGTGACCACTGGTATTTTTCTCGCACGGCGCCGTTGTAGCTGTCAGAGTCGTTTGGTAACGTTTTCTGGTTTGGCCTGGGAAAAAACACACAAGGACAGAAAAGAATCAAATGGATGCTGCGTTAAAGGACACTAGAAAACGTCACGTCTCCAAATAATGACTTCAACATGAATCCCTCATCGTTTCACAGTCATCCACTGTCTTCAGGGACCCTGGGAAAAGCCACAATCTCTTCCTAAAATCCGTATTCCTTTAGCTAGAGATTTGAAAGATGCCATATAGAAGCAGACAAAAAACATGCGGCGTTAACCCAGTCTAAATAACTTTAATAGCGTGACGAACCAGTGACAAAAACTCACTTTGCTGAGCGTGACGACGAAGCTGCCTGTTTGTTTTCAACCACGACGGTTTCATTGCTGACTGCCTGAGGTTTAACAGAGGGTTCAGAATCTGTGACGGAATCCAAAACCGGTGTAGTGTTCGCCGATTGTGTCTCCTCCGACGTGACCTCCAGCTCTTGGACTGCTGTTGGAACCGCCGCTGAGTCGTCCGGTTGCTTCTGCAGCTCACGAATATTCTCGGAGAATTTCTCATACATTTTGAACGTCTGTGCAAGAGAAAGGATTAACGTGTAGGCTTGAACTAGTCAAGTTGTATCCGGTTATCAAGTTGAAAAAAATGCTGCTTAAAAGACAAACTGAAAAAACAGCATCAGAAGCCAAACAATGTCAAGTATAAATACGGGCATAAAATATTTTTATTTGAGTAAAGAGAAGTAAAGTTGTATTTCTGAAGAGGAGTGTCATTGGCTTCCACTAAATTATTGTGCTCAACTTGATCAATAATTTTAATGGTAAATGTTAGTGGCAAAAGTTGCTTTCTGTGAAAGATATACAAAAACATACATTGCAAAAAAGGATAGTGTTTTATAGCATGTGAGAAATTTTTTGGGAGTATTTTTTTTGTCAACAAAGCTAAATAAGAGTCCCTAAGTCTTGAATCTATAACTAACAAAGGCGGTTTTGAAAATTACATTTTAGGGGGAAATAATTTTAGACACCCTATCAGCAGGTGAAAAAAAATAGGAATGTCCTATATTTCCAACTGATACCAAAGGCCAAATCTTAAGTTATCATTGAGACTGATACCAGGATACAGTTGTTTATAAAATTCCTCTCCATCTGCAGAATTGACTGAAATCCAAGCTAATATTTTTATTGTGTATTATTTAGTGCCTCGTCGATGTACAAAAAACTTCATGCATTATATATATATATATATATATATATATATATATATATACACACACAAATATATTGCCTTGAATAAAAAGCAAAAATACATGAACTATAAAATACTGTGAACATGCATTTTTTTTTTATTTCTCATGGGTCAAGAAACTCATATACAGTGCATCCGGAAAGTATTCACAGCGCTTCACTTTTTCCACATTTTGTTATGTTACAAATTCCAAATTGTATTAATTTAATCTCTTATCTCAAAATTCTACACAAAATACTCCATTATGACAATGTGAAAAAGGTTTTTTTTTGTACTTTTTTAATTTATTAAAAATAGAAAACTAAGAAATCACATTTACATAAGTATTCACAGCCTTTGCCATGAAGCTCAAAATTGAGCTCAGGTGCATCTTTTTTTCCACTGATCATCCTTGAGATCTTTCTACAGCTTAATTGGAGTCCACCCGCAGTAAATTCAGTTGATTGGACATGATTTGGAAAGGCACACACCTGTCTATATAAGGTCCCACAGTTGAGTGTGCATGTCAGAGCACAAACGCCAAGCATGAATTCAAAAGAACTGTCTGTAGACCTGCGAGACAGGATTGTCTTGAGGCACAAATCTGGGGAAGGATACAGAAAAAATTCTGCTGCTTTGAAGGTCCCAATGAGCACAGTGGCCTCCATTATTGGTAAATGGAAGACATTTGGAACCACCAGGACTCTTCCTAGAGCTGGCCGGCCTTTTAAACTGAGCGATCGGGGAAGAAGGGCCTTAGTCAGGGAGGTGACCAAGAACCCAATGGTCACTCTGTCAGAGATCCAGCGTTCCTCTGAGGAGAGCATTCCAGAAGGACAACCATCTCTGCAGCAATCCACCAATCAGGCCTGTATGGTAGAGTGGCCAGACGAAAGCCACTCCTTAGTAAAAGGAACATGGAAGCCCGAATTTGGAAGCCCGAATTTGCCAAAAAGCACCTGAATGACTCTCAGACCATGAGAAACAAAATTCTCTGGTCTGATGAGACAAAGATTGAACTCTTTGGTGTGAATGCCAGGCGCCATGTTTGGAGGAAACCAGGCACCGCTCATCACCAGGCCAATACCATCCCTACAGTGAAGCATGGTGGTGGCAGCATCATGCTGTGGGGATGTTTTTCAGCAGCAGGAACTGGCAGACTAGTCAGGATAGAAGGAAAAATGAATGCAGCAATATATAGAGATATCCTGGATGAAAACCTGCTCCAGAGCGCTCTTGACCTCAGGCTGGGGGCGAAGGTTCATTTTTCAACAGACAACGACCCAAAGCACACAGCCAAGATCTCAAAAGATTGGCTTCAGAACCACTCCGTGAATGTCCTGGAGTGGCCCAGCCAGAGTCCAGACTTTAATCCGGTCGAACATCTCTGGAGAGATCTGAAAATGGCTGTGCACGAACGTCTCCCATCCAACCTGATTGAGCTTGAGACTTATTGCAAAGAAGAGTGGGAAAAACTGCCTAAAGATAGGTGTGCTAAACTTGTGGGATTATATTCAAAAGGACTTGAGGCTGTATTTGCTGCCAAAGGTGGATCAACAAAGTATTAAGCAAAGGCTGTGAATACTTATGTAAATGTGATTTCTTAGTTTTCTATTTTTAATAAATTTAAAAAAAAAATAAAAAAACTTTTACACATTGTCATAATGGAGTATTTTGTGTTGAACTTTGAGATAAGAGATTAAATTAATACAATTTGGAATGAGGCTGTAACATAACAAAATGTGGAAAAGGTGAAGCGCTGTGAATACTTTCTGGATGCACTGTACAGTATTCATAGCATAAGCCTCATCAAGATGGAGCTGGGATATGTGTCCACAATCTCGCGTCGAAGGGGTAAAAAAAAAAAAAACTTCGTGAAAAACTATGCAAAAAAAAAAAAATAGAAGAATAATGGTGTAGTTTGGTCACTTTGAGTCTCCGTACTTTGTAGCACTCATTTTACCATGAACCACAAAATAAAAAGACATCTGATGGTCAAATGAAACAGTGTCCCTTTAATGGCGATCTACCAGTGATTCAGATTCAGGTACCTGATTTTAAATTGATACAAAAGATAGGAAGTAATGCTAATAGTAATTCACCCTGGTCAATCCTGGAAGGGGGATTACCACATGTGAGGTCCTTTCTCAAAGTTTCTCTTTTCTCCTCACACTGAGGTTTTTGAGTTGTTCCTTGCCCGCATGCTGGTTTGAGATCAGGTAATTGTGTAATTTTGTAATTGTAATCCTGTGCAGTCCTTTGAGAGATTTTTGTGATTAAGGGCTATATAAATAAATTTGACTTGACTTGACTTGAAGTACTAATTAGAGGTGGACCGATTATCGGGAATGTCAATTATCGGCACCAATATTTTGGAATTTGAAGGATATCAACATCTGCATTTAAATTTATTTGACGGGCCGATTATTTAGGCTTAAATACAACCAAGCCTCTCCTTCCCCTCCATCTGTCTTGGACAATAGACATCTGATTGGATAAGCAACCGGGGGTGGAGTCACTGAGGCAGGAAGAATAACGTTAAAAAGGAGTAAGTAAACAGCTGTAGCTTTGCTAACTCCTAAATCCCGATATGCCTGTGAATCAAGATCTTTGATGATATTGACATTTTTTAAAGTCCGTGGTAAAAAAAAGCGTGTGCGATTAAGAGCTTCAAAAGTGTAGTTCCCCTGTTTTAGGGAAGCTCATTCAGGTGGAGACTTATATTAGCTCTTATCATAACATTAGTTTGTCAATCAAGCATGTGTGTTTGTGATTGAGAGAGAACATAAAAAGCACACGGGAATGGAAGGCTGAGTGATTAGTGGTTACCATAACATTAGTATTTTTCAAGTCATGTTGGTTGTATAGACTATTTTATTTATTGTAAAGAAAAGTCATGGAACTATTTAAGCATGTATGTACTTTTATACGAGTTGCTGCTAGTTCTAATTTTATTTACTGCACTGTTAGTGAAATATTATTCATGTTAGTTGTGTTAAAATTATAATCTTCTATAGAAGGTTTATTTGATTTTAAAACAAATATTTATTCTGCATTATTAAAGATTTCATACGTCAATTTTTAAGCCATTACAGCAAATTAATATCAAATCCAAATACGGTTATCAGCCCCCTCTTGATACTAAAAATCCGTATCGGCCCTGAAAACCCCATATCGGTCAATTATGAGTACTAATGCCTTAAAGTGGGCTGGTATCTGTACCAATATCGACACTCGTTATTGGTAATCGCCCCACTTCAACCAAAATATTGACAATTCACCAAAAAATGTTCTGTTACAAAAAATAAATATTTTATTAACCACGAATATCATCTTAATTCACGACAGCCTGAAAATGTTCTATTTTACTGTGAGAGAAGTGTCAACTTATTTTTATCAGAGGAAAACTATGATGTTTTACAAAATCAGATGACTCAAATCCGACACATTCAAAAAATACTGACAGAATCCTTAGATTTCAAAGGGAAAATGCGAACAGTAAATTCACCTTAAGGACCATCTTTTCGGCTACGCCTGGCGGGAAGCCCATCTTGTCTCCGGGGCCGGAGAGTAGTCGATAAAAATCAGTTTTACGGTACAAAAATCCGAAGTAGACTTGCAGAAAGTCCTGAATGTTTCCGACGTGCTGCAAAATGCCAAGCAGCGCGTGGTCGTACATTTCTGTCATTTCGAGTGGCGACGACATGGCTTTGCTTTGTGCGTTGCTCCTGCAAATGTGTTCCGAAGTTTCTCAGCACGCCGTTGACGCGAACAGAAAGAAATTATTTGACTTTCGGGGAGAAAAACAATCTGTATTTACGTCAGCAGCGTTGCATTGCAGCTAATGTTATGGTTCCTTCCAGAACAACACTAAGCTTCCGGCCAGACACCTTCAAAATTGATCGACTTTCACCTCGAGTGTGAAAAAAAACAACCTGAGCAAAACGGGAAAAAAGAGCTAAATAAACAAATAATAATGAAAATAGCCAAACTACACTTTTGAATGCTCTGGTGGAAATATATAAAATGTTCAAACGTCTACATCCGGTTGTTCTGTGTACAATCCTCCGGAAGAAACTGAAAATACGAGTAAATAAACTGTCCGGAGTCTTCAATTTTAATACAATAATATCCAAATAAAATACTTTTAAGTCTTTTAAGTTGTCTATTAAAATGTTGTTGTTTTTTTATAATGAAAGCTGTGTCATCATGGGCGACTGCAACAATGACTGTATGTAATGTTATTGTCGCTACTGTCAAACGCGAATACAAGATGGCGGCGTCCTTGAGCAGCACAGGATGCTGGCTTTTTCTGGTAAGCGAAGCTATTTTAAATCATTTTTGGCTTGCACATAAGCAACATTATCTTTACATCCAATTGGAAATTGCCTGTTTTGGTTTAGAATTTGGTATCATGAGTTGTACGATGATTGTTAGTTTGTCAGTGCTGTTCGTAGTGCTAGCTGTCACCGAAGAGACAAACAATGCGCTCAGCACATCTTTAAACACGGGAAACTACATTTTCTATACACAGAGTGATTTATATGTAACATTTAAATGAAATGCATGTAACTATGATACTGACACAAATACAGGATGTTATGGCATTATTCCGGAAAGTCAGGATGATGGCAAAGATGAATGCATTAATGTACAGAGGCTACCTGCATGAAAACCTGCTCTTGACTTCAGACTGAACAGGGATTAAGGCCTCCCATTCAACTTGATGCAGCTTGTCAGGTGCTGCATAGAGGAATGAGCAAAACTGCCCTTAGATCGATGTGCCATGTTTGTGGCATCATATTAAAAAAGACTACATGTTGTAATTGTCGCGATGGGTGCATCAGCAAATAATTTGTGCATCAGTTCGACTTATGTGTCTCGAAGGAGAAGGGCGCTTGTCACACTGCTCTGTGTTATCTCGTTGCTTGTTTATAGAAAGCGATGGCAACAGCACAAATGTCCAAATCTGATTTTAAATTGCTGTCCAATTTAAAGCCGAATTTTAAGGGTGTTATCATCAGACATCATGTCAAGGACCCAAAATTAATACAGATATATATATATATACACAATGGCCACTTTAACAAAATCTATGGATACATATTTCGAAAAGAAAATAAACTCCAGGGATTTACCAACCTTTCTCATTATATACTTTTTTTTCTGTTTGTAGGCTGCAGTTAGCAAGTCGAATCCCCTTGTAAGCAGAGCTTTACACGTCACGGCAGTTTCCTGCAAGGTAAGCAAAACTTGGAGGTCATGTCTCGACAACAGAATGAATGTTACAAATGTCTGTATGTTTCTTGCCTGGCAGAACCGGGCCGCTCGCATTCGTGTGGGCAAAGGAGACCGTCCTCTGACATACGAACAGTCCCTGAAACCTCACCACATCGGCCACCACAAAGGATGGCTGTCGCAACATACTAGTAAGTCCTGAACCAAGCCTGCCATCTAATCAAAACTTTCATTCAAGTGCTCAAAGTGAAAAAAGTAAAAATAAAAACATAAAGAAGTGCTGTTCGTATGAGTCTTATGACACTCATTGCGTATCGCCAAAGACAAACATTGGACTCTGGGCAGGAACTCTTGATGTATTTCAGATTAAAAAATTATTTAATCTAGTTGATTCTTTGAAAAACTAGCTTACCGTACGGTAAACCATCAAATATATTATAAATTCATAGCATCTCTGAGAAGGATGGAAATACTGCGTCTGTATTAAAATGCTACCCTTTAAAGTGCTGTCTTCAATTGTCAATGCTTTTGTCACGCTATGTACAGTGTCAGCTTTTTCTTTTCTTTATTCATACCTATCATTTTATTCTCTTTTTCTGAGTTATCTTCTTTTTTTTCCTTTTCTCTTTTTTGTTTTCTTCATTATTTTTTTTTTTAGATCTATGACTGTGACAATAAAAGCTCCCCTATTTTATAAAGTGATTTATTTTGGAAGCGACACTACTGTGTCAAAATGAGTCTCGCATATTGAATTTCACAAGACTTTTCCTGACCGAAACAAGAAAAATGAATCGGTAAATCAGCAATGGTGCTTTTCATCCTTTGCCAACTTTTGCATAACAAACTATTAATAAACTGTATTATTGCAGGCACTCAGTTACACAACATTATGTTATTTTTAGCCGTAGAGATATATTTGGATGGTTTGATAGTGGTTAGCGCGCACACGGGACAGTTCTGAGGTCATGGGATCAAACAGTGGGGAGTTTGCATGTTCACACTGTGCTTTTGTGGGTTTCCTCGTCAGATTCTGATGTTCTCCCACAATCAAAAAACATGTATGTAAGTTTAATTGGTGTGACTGGCTGGCAACCAGTTCAGGGTGTCCCCTGCCCAGTGCCCGAAGACAGCTGGGATGGGCTCCAGCACCCCCGAAACCCTACTGAGGATAAGCAGTGCAGCTGACGGATGGATGGATGAAGTTTAATTGGCCTGTCCAGATTGTCCCTAGGAGTGAATGTGCGAGTTGTCTCTCAGTTTAGTGTCTCCTGCCCACTGCCTGAAGTTATGTGGAAAGGGCTACTGCACCTCCACTCCTCTAGTGAGGATAAGCGACACAGAAAATGCATACGTGTCAACCTCTACGTTTTTGCCCTACAAAGTGCGTTTTCTATGCATTTCAAGAACTGTACGACATACAAGAAAATCTGTACGGAAAAACGCAAATTTGTCAATTATGGGTACCATCCGGTATACACCGACTATCACGAAACAGCAAATCAATCAAGTCAAACGAGTTCGCCGCGGTAGCCTCTATTTTGGTATTTGAAATACATGTGGTCTTAAAAAACATCGGATTTCATGTGGTAGTTGTGTAGTGAAAGGAAGTCCGTCTCTTTTTAGAGAACCGTCTTTTTCGGCTCAACTCATTAACGAGAGCCGGCTCTCAAACGGCTCACTTGCTTTGATACATTATATTACGAATTATTATGTTGTAGAAAGAAGTTAAGAAAAAAAGGAAGTATAAAAGGAGAAAATGAAGAAAGACAGGTTTGTGGTTATCCCTTTAATCAGTATATTACCAACAATAATTTAATGCAGAAAATGAATTCATAATTTGAATAAGAAAATGTATTATTCTACTAAATTATATTTGCATGTATTTTCCCTTCTACAGTGAAAGTCCAAGCTACGTAATTTTTGAACTTTTTTTATAATAAATCTCATTCATGTCGAGCAACTCAGTATCTCACAACAAAATGTTAATTAACAATATATATATATATATATATGATATAAGGAAACACATGTACAATATAACATGTTAAACTACGTAAATAAACTCGTTTGGAAAAAAAAATGGTGTAAGATTATTTTGTAAGGGAAAATCCGACAGTTTTTAAGGGTATGGAGCCGTGGAGGTTGACAGGTATGAAAATGGGTGGATAAAACAATAGCTCTTAGTCCGAGGTTTTGAAAACATAGACGTACACCTGCGATATGAAAGTTTTCGGACTGCACACAGTGTCATTTTGGTGATCCATGGTAACATCGTTGTGGCAGGTAACCTTAAAGACGAAGATGGCGCAGCCGAGCGCACGGTGGAGGACACTTTCATCCGCCGCTTGATGTTCGGCACATTCCACGGCTGCCTCGCCGATGAGCTTGTGATCAAGCGCCGAGGCAACATGCTGATTGTGTGCGCTCTCATGCTGCAAAAGATGCCGCCACACAAGTTCTACTTCCTGATCGGCTACACCGAGTCGCTCCTCTCGCACTTCTACAAGTGTCCCGTCAAGCTGGAATTGCAGACAATGCAGGACAAGCACGTGTACAAATACGTCTGACGGACGATTTGACCTTCTGTTTGGAGAAGTTTCCCTTCTTTGAATTCTTTTTAAAATCTTATTTACTAAGTTGTTTATTTTGGGCCTACAACAGAAATGGAAAGGGAATAAAAAGAGCCATTCTCACAGGCTGATTACTATCGTTTCAGTTTTTATGACATTTGCGGTGAACGCTGATTTTGAGGAAAATATTAAGCACCTCCTAGTTGTAAGCAAAACTTCATTTAAACAGCAAAAATACATATAAACATGCATTTTTTTAAGGTGGGGTGTGTCATTTGAAGTGTTCTTAAAAGTTTATTATTTTTTCTTAAGTATATTTTTCCGTAGTGCAGTGGTTAGCACATTCGCCTAACATGCAAAAGATGCCCAGTTAGAGACTAGGTGGAAACGTTTGTTGGCCTCGGAGAGACATGGGCGCTACCAGGTTGTACTTGCCCATGACACACCTATGACCCTGGTGGTTAGGGGTTCAAACAAACAAACATGTGTTAATAAAGCCCAACTGAGTTTAAAGCGTACTTATGCTTTAATTACCACTGCTCCTATCTGCTTTTATCTCACTGTAATTAGCTGTTGGGGGCGAAACCCATTAGGTTCATGGAAAGCAGGCTGGGGGGAGTACCGGAGACGTCATGCTCGTCCCCACAGTTTAATTTATTTATTTATATTTGGCAGTGAAGCATAGAAATGGTGAAAGTAAGAGAAGGATTGTTTCTAATAGAGTCCAAACGCCAACCCAAATCAGATTAGAGTGTATTTGAGAATGTCTAAACCTTAGATCAGGGGTAGGGAACCTATGGCTCGGGAGCCCTATATGGCTCTTTTCATGAGTACATATGGCTCCGAAATAAAATGTAACTATTGCACATCTCTCTGTGGCGTTCCAAAGTCAAGTGATTTCATCCCGAGTTTGGTCCATATAAAGCCGAAGCAACTTAATGCAGAATTTCGATAAGAAACCATTTAGCTGGATTTGAACCCACACAGGAGGTTCCTAAGACCTTAGAACTGTGCCGCACACGCGCTAACCACTGCGCCGCCGCCCACATTCTCAATATCAGTAAGGAAAATAAAATTTGTGTATATTATGTTAACAATGTACTGAATCAATTGGTTCTCATGTGAAGTTTAACTTGAGGCTCCCTAGTAAATAACTGAATCAAAATGTTACATAATCCATAAAAAACATGAGCAGGCTTTCGATTTATTAAAATTTGTCACAATGCAAACATTCACATCAAAGTCATTGGCAGTGCAAACAGTTGCAACAAATAACAAAACAATTTAAAAATGATAGTTTCACAATTTTTTTGTCTGATTAGTTTTTAAAAAAGTGAATGTAACTGGGAGATGATCAAAGAATTGGAAAAAAAGGGTTTGACGTCCATTGTCGTCAACGGCATTGATTATGTTGTGAAAAAAGGCAAAAGTGATTGACAATGAAAAAAAACCTTTAGACACGCATGGGCAAACTTTATGACTAGCGGACTGTATTAAGCTCTAAATTTCTTACTGCCACGATCTGGATCTGAAACATCATGAAATTTGTGATATATGTCCCTTTTGTGAGCACTAAATGTTATCAAATCTACCTGCATTGCAGCTGCTAATTGCGGTCATGATCGTTTTGACACCTCTCCAATCTTGTCGGTACATTGTACATTTTTCATTTTCTTTCATCCCCTCATTTTTAATGAAGCGCTTGAATGTCAACTTGACACAGATTGAATAGTAAAATAAAAGAGAAGCTTTGATGGCATTATACATTCAATGCAAGGAAGCATCTCTATGTTTAAGATTCGGTCACTAATTGTGCAGCGAGGAACGGATGGTGTACTTCCAACAATGTGATTTGAATGTGCCATCTTTTGGGGAGATATGGGCACTGCAGCAAAACTGAAAAATGAGTAGTAGTGTTTTTTTAACATTACAGTATTTTTACTAATTTTGTCTGATTTAAACGCCTAACAGGCTGTATGTGGCCCGCGGGTTGTAGTTTACTCATGACTGATTTGAGGTCTGAACAGAAAGTAGAATGCACATTCAGGTAATATGTCCCAAAGACAAAACGGAGTCATTGCTGGTGAGAATCATGGCTGCTTTTGGAGTGAAAACGCGTCTCAGTGTCGTGTCATTGGCATAACGACAGAGAACAAAATACGACGTTGTGAGTGACTCTGCTGTGATTGGCTCTCAAGTGGCGACGCTGCGGCATCCGACGCCCTGGCAGGACTGCAGCTTGATAAGGCGCTGGTTCATGGTCTGAAGAACGTTCGGGTCCACTTTCTTCACGATGTTCTCAAGTTGGTGCGGGTCCGAAGTCAGGTTGTAAACTTCAACAAATGACTTGGAGGGGGTGCAGAAAAACAACAGAAAAAAATAACGTCAAAGAGAACTCAGATCAGTAAATAAAACGCACTGTTTTTCCATGAAGATAACATAATACTAATCAGATATACACCCCATACATTGTTAACGTGGTAATTGACTACTTTAGCTGCAAATGTGTTTTTAATGCAATATGTATATAGGTGTGAACAGGCCAATTTCCAGCAACCAGAACTCCAGTGTTCTTGTAGTACTTTTTTTTTGCTAATCGCGTTAGAAGGAAAATAGATGATTAGAAAACCCTTGTGCAATTATGCTATCACAGCCTAAAACTGTTTAGCTGGTTAGAGAAGCTGTAAAACTGGCCTTCCTTTGAGTAAGTCAACTATCTGGAACAGCCCTTGGCACTCTGGTACTTGAGGGCCTGATGTCCTGCCTGATTTTTGAGATTACTCTGGTCCAATACAGGTGATTTCAAGCTCCTGCCAACATGCTAACAAGCTAATGATATGTATCACCTGAGTTGAAGAAGAGAAACATCCAAAATCATGCAGGACATGCGGCTCTTGAGAACCAGTGTCCCAGGTCTGAATCCATTTGTGGGTGTGATGGCCAGAACAAGAGAAGTTTCGTGTGAAACTCAACGGTCTACTCGTGTTCTAAGAAATAAAGGATATTCAATGCAAGAAATTGTCAGGAAAATGAAGATGTCCCGCAACAGTCTGTAATACCTCTTTCAGGGAACAACACAAACAGGCTCTACCCAGAGTAGAAAGAGAAGTGGGAGGCACAACCAAGCAAAATGATACATACATTAGAGTATTTAGCTTGAGCAATACACATTGGGGGTCCTAAACTAGCAGCTTGGTTAAATACTACTCACAAAATACAGGCGTCAAAATCTACAGTGAAGAGGCAACACGGAGATACTGGCCTTCAAGGCAGAGTGGCAAAGAAAAACCCAGATCTGAGACTGGCCAACAAAAGGAAGAGATCAATATAAGCAAAAGAATGCAGACATCGGACATATAGTTTAATGAATAAAAAGTGTGACTTTTTCATGGAAAACACAAAATTGTCACGATGACCTCAAAAATTGTCACGATGACCTCAAAATAACCTTTTGAATGGTAGTGTAGATATGAAGCTAAACAGCAGTTAAACAAAAGTATTGTCCAAGTTCCAGACGCCAAGGAACGAACTCAAGACTAAAGGAAGGATTTGCATCCATCTTTGTGACTGGACCTCGTGCTAAAGTAAGGTAAACAGTGTAATTAGCATATAAGTAGCGATTCAGTACTAGTTTGGCAGGCACTAATGCTTTAGCAGTCATTTGTCAAGGGGAAAAAATGGGCTACAAATAGACACAGGGTTCGTACACCATTTTTCATGACCAAATTCAAGCAGTTTTAAGCACTTTTTAAGCCAATTCCAACTTTTCCTGTTCCCGGTGACTTGGTCTCTTCACCTGTGTTCTTCGGCGCGACGAGTAGGAGCAATGATGCTCCACATGACAACGCAATACAAACTAATACCAGTTGCCGTTAGTCATGAGAGAAGAAGGCATATATACAATAGTTAAGCGAAGCCACCAGAGTGGGAACGTTTGCACAATTTTTGAGCAGACTTGATTTTTTTCTTCATCGAATGCGTGGTCTATCAAATCAGATTGCCGGAACACATGGCAACAATTTCAAGCATTTACAAGCACTTCACCCCAAATTCAAGCACATGTCAAACCTTGAAAACACAACATTAAAATTCAAGCATTTTAAGGATGTCAAGCACATGTAAGAACTCTGTAGACATTTAGACCTTACGGTTACCTCGCTGTCGGCAAACTCGCAGTACTGCATGTCGTTGTGTCTGTCTAGCGTTCTGATACAGGCGTACGTGTTGTTGAAGGAGTCTTCGCATACGCAGTCGGGAAAACATTGCTGTCCGCAAACATTATCACAAATCCACAAAATGAAGTCCACGCCGTACATAGATAAGACTAAATGTTCAACTGGACCGTGCTTCACTCTACTCACCGACAGGCCAGGTCCCATATTGGGACAAGTAGGGTCCCCGCTGGATAGCCCCTCCCCTATGTGCTCCACCAGGAAGTAAGGGCGCGCCGAGCCGTTGCGCAAAGATGGCGCCTAACGGGCAACAAAAAGACGTTAGTTTTTGTGGACGCTTCGGCAAAGTGACCTAATCGACAGACCATCAAAGGCAGGAAGGACTGCCCATCCACGTTAATGGCCGACACGTTGATGCCGGCGATGTCCAAGATGGTCGGGGCCAGGTCAATGTTCAACACGGGAGCCTGAGGAGTGGCGGTAGCACAAAAAACTTGTTAAAGGGACACTATGTATTTTTTGACCTGTAGTTGACACTGTACTGTGTAGTGCAACCAAAAACGAGTGATACAAAGCACAAGGAATAGAAACTACGAAGACCCAAAGGAACCACACTGCACTATTTTACTTCTCATTATTTGCCAAGTCTTTCAAATGTTTTGGGGGGACCCGTAACAGCAAGATGGCGGGCAATCATGTCATCTTCCTCTAGGTGAGCCTCATGTAATGTAAAATAAATACAATTTTCTCGAGGCGCTAAATAATACAAAATTTTTAAGTCAACACCAAAAAATGAGGAGGTATGCTTCTACCATTTTTACTGTCTACCAAAATTGACACGTTTTTTTTTTTTAGATCAATTTTATTTTCTATACCCTAACATAGAAATTAGGGAGTTTTCCCAGTTTAAGCACAAAACGTTTAAACATTTTAACGTAGAAGGCAGCATTGCAGAATAAGACACTGGGATAAGGCATAGAAGAAAACAATGTTTGTTTCTGGCATAGCACAGGACAGCCAATGACACTACTTTCTAGTTTAGGGGAAGATGATGCTAGTGCGTTGGATAGAAAATGACAATGATGAAGCTAGTTGCTAGCCTATGAGAAGAGAACACTACTTTCCTGCGTAGAAGAACAACAGTTTTAGCATAGGATGCAGCATTGCAAAAGAAAATTGTTTTAAAGGTAGCAGCAGAAGACAACGGCACCCATTTTTAGCATTCTTTTTTCAGTGGAGAAAAATAAGGCACACATTTTTGGTATAGAATTTGATTTTATTTATTTTTTTACCTTAACGTTTATGCTTGTTTTTAGACACTACTTTCCAACAGAGAAGCCTATGCTTCTTTTAATCATGAATTAAGAAGATACTATTTTCTGGCGTAGAAGTCTATTACACTGGTTTTCAAAGTTTAAAAAGCCGTCGCTAGTCTCCCTTATAGAACAAGGTGATGCTGGAATTTAGCATAGGATAAAAAAAATGCTGTTTTGAAGCAAAAAACGCTAGTTTACACTGTGGATGAAGAAGACACTAGTTCCCGGTCGTGGCATAGAAGAAGATGCTAGTGTTCAGCACAGTAGAGACAAACGGTCATTCTCAGTGTAGAAGAAGACAACACTAGTATACAGTGTGGCTAGTTCCCAACATAGAAAATAAAAATGTTACTTTCCGGCAAAGAAAAAGATGCTAGTTTGGCGCAAAGAAATAAATTACAGTAGTTTTTATAGTTGAACAATGCTAGTTTCCCTCATAGAACAAGAAGTTGCCAGTGCTCAGTATAGAAGAGAAAAAATGCTTGTTTTCCACAGAGGACAATGATTTTTTACAGCATAGATGAAGCCGCTAGTTCCGGACATAGAAAAAGAAGATCTAGTTATAGATAAAAACGCTCTTTCTCGGTGTAGAAGACAATACTATAGAAAATGAAGACGCCAGTTCCAGACATTAAAAAAACAAGACCGTAGTTTCACACATAAAAGATGATGCTTCTTTTAGGGCAGAAGAAGGTGCTAAATTCCAGTGTTGAAGTGAAGAACACTAGCATTCGACAGATAAGACAATGACTCCTATTTTTGACGTAGCAGACGATAGATACTAGTTTTTGACTTTTAGGAGGAAGAAATGAGTAGTTTGCATCATAGAAGAAGAAAATGATAGTTTCTTGCGACGAAAATTATATTCTTGACCTAATCAGTGCACACTTGAACAAAAAACATGTTTTTACTTATTATTTAGTATTTTTTTTAATTGCCAAACAAAAATGTAATGGATTGATTTGACACCTTGAGTGTGCTGTTGGCTTTGACGCCAGGCCCGCGGACCAGCAGCGGCGTGCGAATGTCGAACTCATACAACTGGCGCTTGTCAATCGGCAGAGAGAACTGACCTGTGGCAAAAACACACACACGCATTCTAGATCTACAGCAAAGTCCAGGGATTGGTTGACCCAATGGGCAACCTGCTCTCACCTGTGTGGTAGCCGTTATCCGATGTGTAAAACACGTAAGTTTCGTTGAGCTCCTTCAATTTTTCCAGCTTACCCACCAGCGTCTCCACCAGATCATCAACAGACAGCAGCGTCTGCCACCTGAGTAGGGGCACAGTCACAACAATGAGGTGGCCAACACCGTGATAGTCATTATCACTTTTAGAAATATTATCATGGCTGCTTTTAATATTGGACACCTGCAAAGGAGATTGCATAGGATGCCAGTTTGTTTGTTGTTTTGACAACTATTCCTCACTGTTCGTTATTTTGACTATTATGCACCTTTTACATCATTGTCACTATCAGCCAATCATGTTGCTGTCACACCCTTAGGGCAGATCAGCTTTTTGTAACCTAGATTTAATAAAAAGAAAGGGCTCAGGGCAGGGCCTTGAGAACAGTCTGGAATCTCTTATGAGGTTTGCTTTCTCCTCCCTGTTCTCCCTGTGAGTTTGAAATGTATTCATGACTTATTTACTTATTTTGAGTGTCTACTAAAATTTAAACCTATCAGAGATTGGAGTGGAAGTCATGTGGGTTTGGTGTTGGCACCTTCTGCGGAAGGCATCGTCCAGGACGGTGAGGGAGCTGTTGGGCATGGGGTTGACGGGCTGGCGCAGCAGCCAGTGCTTGTCCTGCAAAGCAAACACCCTGCCGGCTTTCACGCCGATCCTCCCCAGTGGCGGCGCCCGCTTTCACCGCTTGCCTCACCTTGCCCGGCTTGTCGAAGCTCCCGTCCCGCGGCGCTTTGACGTCGGCGAAGCTCTTGTCATACTGTGGAGCGGCTGTCCAGGGCGAATGAGGCGCGGGTGGCGCAAGCATCAGGAAGAACGGCCGCTGAGGGCTGCGGTTTTCCAGGAACTGGAGGGCACGCTTGGCCTGCAGGTGAGAGAGCCAATGTCCCGTTGATGGGTGGTTGAGGGGCAACGATGACCGGCGCATGACTTATGGAGGGTGATGATCCCTTTGCTAAGAATACAACCATTCAACCCCTCAACACCAGCTGCAGACTGTCAAGAAGGACTTTGAAAGACTCACTGTCACCCAAGACTCCCCTCCATCTCGAATTATTGAAGTGCCTATGCCGCCGGATAGACAGACCTATGCCCGTCCCACGACGCCCACTGATGAACAAAACTACACCTGTCTCTCTGTGCTCGTGATAGCTTCAAAAATGCACATCAGTCGTCCGCAAGTGTGGATCCGAACAACAAAGTTCCAGTTGCAGGAAAATGACATACCTAGATAGTTTTATAATTAAGATTCAAATTGCCAAAGTGTTAGTTTATAATCAAAAGATTGGTGATTTGTCTTCGTGTGATGATTCATGATTTACATTTTTATGCTGAATTCGGAGTATTTTATTATGGCTATCGCGAGCACCCACGCGCGCCGCGATCGCAAAACGTCCCAAACAGACTCGAAAAAAGTCGAAAAAGACGCTTCCCTTTCGCTTTCTTGACCAAAGTACACAGAAAATGAAATGAAATGATCTGCATTTGTATAGCGCTTTTCAAGTCAATGACTTCCCAAAGCGCTTTACATCGTGCTCCACATTTCCCAATGGTGGCCTTGCAGCCATGTAAGGCGCTAACCTGCTTATTGGGGGTATCAGGGGTTCAGTGTCTTACCCAAGGACACTTCGACATGTAACACGGACAAGCCGGGATTCGAACTGGGATCCCTTGATCCCAAGACGAGCACTCTACCTCCTGAGCTACTGCCGCCCCAGAAGCAACTCCATCTCTCTCTCTCCCAACAGAGAGTTCCAGATAACCCGGCAACCACCTCTCTCTTGTTTCTTTCAAGTTACCTGAAGCAATGAAACACACTCAACTGACAATTTGGTGCTGGGGTCAGAAGCCTGAAAAACATCACAGAAAATCTCTTATTTCTGCCATTAGCTGTTTTCACTTTGAACAATATACCCACCACTTTTCCAAACACTCCAGGAAACCCATCTCGATCCAATTTCCATTTTGTTGAAAGGTTTTGTTTATTGAGTTTTGTTTGAATTAATTTAGCTGTGTGTTTATTGACCAAAGTTTGCTGGTTTTCATTTGAATTTGTAATTCTTCGTCAAATGAAAGAACGGCAAATTAATACGATACTCTAGGTCAGGGGTCACCAACCTTTTTGAAACTGAGAGCTACTTCACGGTTACTGAATCATACGAAGGGCTACCAGTTTGATACGCTCTTCTGAAATAACAAATTTGCTCAGTTTGCCTTTAGTTATACATTATTTATAATGATTAGTAATACTCACCTATGTAAAGACACTGATCATGTTAATGATTTCTAACAATGATTATCAAAAATGACAACAAGGTGGGAAACAGATATCAATATTCAACACTTTATCTCTATTAATCACAGTATTTGTTACATTTTCAGATGATCACTTACATCACTACATTTTAGCAAAAAATATCCCATTTGCACAAGCCACTGACATGCCCTGTTAACAAATCATGAACTATGTTGCAACATGTTTCAAAAAGTTAACAATTATGTAATGTTAAACAAAATCAACTTACATATTTTTAAATATGTAATACATTTTTTATTTCACATTTTGAACTAATGGCCAAGTCTGTGTTATGTTTAACAAAATTATAACTTTTAAATGTCATGAACACACTTTTAAATTGAACACAATTCTTCAATATTTTAATTCAACTTTGCCATGGCACTACCATGTTGTCACTGACTACATCTGGTATCCGTCCTTGGTTAGTGGGAAGACTGGCATTGCATGCTGTTCACCAGTGTGTTGTAATCTGGTGTGTAACTTGACACTGCAACTGTGAGTGAGTCTCTCAGATGTGCATCAGTGAGGCGTGTTCTGTGTTTGTTTTTGATGAAGTTCATGTCAGAAAATGCTGATTCACAGAGATAGGTTGAGCCAAACAGGCTGGCAACCTTCATGGCTGCTGTGCATACTCCACTGTACTTCTCTGTGTCAACAAGGCGCCAAAAGTTTGGTGCAGCCTGGTAGGCTTTGAGATGGAGATCATTTTGCAATGTTATAATTTCAATCTCCACCTGTCCAGCATCCAAGTTGAACGTTGCACTTAACTGCTCAGCAAAGCATGTTGTGTCCCCATTCATGAAAGGGTTGGAAATGAAGAACACACATGGTTCAAGCTGATGAAGGTCACAAAACCTATTCTCAAACTCTTGCCCAAGTCTGTTTATTACTTCAATGTACTTTTCTGCCACTTTTTCAAATGTCTCAGATGCAGAAGCATTGTCTTTCAGCACTGACTGCACAGAGGGAAAGTGCAGAACTTTTTTTCTCTGTAAATCTGCAGAGAATGCATTCATTTTGGCTTTAAATGCATTTAAAGCACTTATCATATCGACAACAGTCTTACCTTTGCCTTGCAGCTGGCAGTTCAGGAGGTTTAATTTCCCAGTAATGTCCACCAAAAATGCAAGGTCAAGTGTCCACTCTGTGTCCTCTAGCAGTGAGACATCTTCGCCTTTGGACTGCATGAACTCTTTGATTTCACGCAAAAGAGACAAAAAACGATGCAAAACTCGTCCTCTGCTGAGCCATCTGATTTCTGTGTGTAGCAGTAGGTCCCCATATTCTGCTGACATCTCCTCTAATAGTACCTTGAAAATCCTGTGCTGCTTTGCTTTGGAGCGGATGTTGTTTATGATTTTCACAACGGGAGTCATCACGTGCCCAAAGCCGATCACTTTCGCACACAACGCCTGCTGGTGAATGATGCAATGGTAATGCAGAAATTTGGGGAAGTCTGGGTCACGTTTACAATGAGCGATGAAACCTGTCTGTCGGCCGACCATAGCAGGAGCCCCGTCTGTTGTCACCGCTACCAGCTTTTCCAATGGCACCTTTTTCTGCACGAAAAACTCCTTCACCGTGTTATAAATGTCAACTCCTCTCGTAGTTGTCTTTAAGGGCAGTAGTGTCAGGAGTTCTTCTTTTGTGGAGAAATCATTAAACACCATCCGGATAAAAACCAATAACTGCGCTGTACTGCTGCTGTCCACGGACTCATCGCACTGGAGGCTAAACCACTTGCACTTCGCCAGATCCTGCTCCAACTGATCGACCAAGTTACTGGACATAGCTGATACTCGTCTTGCCATCGTAGATGCCCCCAGTTGGACGTCGGAAAGAGTGGAGATTAGGTCGCTTCCATTTTTCTCGTCTTTAAATACAGTGTTAGCAATTAATAACATCGCTTCTTTGACAACTTCTCCATCTGTAAATGCCTTTTTTTTCTTGATCAGAAAATGTGTAGCTCTAAACGAGGCTTCGGTTGCTTTTTGTGAGTTTTTGGCCGGCCTCGTAAAAAAAGACTGTTGCTTACCCAGAGCGGTCTTTAGCTCACGGGCTTTTTCTGCCCGTAGGGCGCTTGCAGGTGGATATTTATCATGGTAGCTTTTGTGACACGTATTGAAATGTCTCTCCACATTGTGCCGTTTTGCTGTCGCCACGGTCGTCCCGCAAATCAGACACACGCAGGTTTCTTTTACAGTCGTAAAAAAGAACTCCTCTTCCCATTCACTGTGAAAGAGATACGTTTTCTTTCTTTTTTCTGCCATGTTTTTGGGGTACGAAAGTGCATACAGCGCCCGCTAGCTTACTCTCCACATCCCACAAGCTCTACTTTACTGCCCATAGGTAAATATTGTGCGCGTTAACCTTAAAGTATTTTTAAGATAGTATTTTTTAAATCTATATACATACAAGTGTGATTAAAAAAATAATAGCAACAGAACAAAATTAATTTTTAGACGCAGCTCTCTATGAGATGTGCTATTTTTGGAACAGGCCCGCGGGCGACTCATGTGGTCCTTGCGGGCGACCGGGTGCCCGCGGGCACCGTGTTGGTGACACCTGCTCTAGGTCCTTCAAAATTATGAGACCGATCGTTATTTTACATAGTAGACCTTTGGCGTCCTCTTCTGAGTAATCTGAGGTAACTGCAATCGGCACTCAGAATTCCCAAAAGTATGTCCTTCTAAACCTAAGATAAAAATGTTACACTTACAATGAGGTCCGTGAGGTAGTCGTCTGTGTAGTTGTCACTGTGCTTCTCCTCAACACCATTCCGGGACAGCGTGTAGTTATAGTAGCGAGAGTTGCCCACCTGAGTGCGCACAGTTTTCACATCTGTGTGTGTGTGGGGCAAAGTTGTTTATGTGTCTGTGCTGCTTACCAGTGCATGCCACTGGTCCCACCCTGGTGGAACATGGCCGACGCCACCAGCTTCCTTCTTGCCATACTGTCGAGAGACCCAATTAACTTTAAGTCCACATCAAGCAAACGGTTTCTGTTTGGTCACTTTTGAGTCCCTATAGTTTGTATTCTTCCTTTGTAGCACTGGCACAACACAATACTGGTCAAATCATAAATACTATCCCTTTGAGTAAAATGACTTTTCAAGCTCTATCCGAGCTTTTCCGCTGTCTTGTGGTGCAAGAACGCCTACCGGCCAGTGTCCAAAGGTGCTCACCTGGTTGAGGTACTTCCCAGCGAAGAAGGTCTGGTATCCCATCTTGCTGAGGAAAACGGGAAAGGCGTCCGACTCGCCTCGGCTCTGCCAGGCGGCACTGGAGCAATTCCCGGCCAGCGAGTTGTTTCTCACCATGTGGTTGTGAGGGTAACGACCCGTCAGTATGCTGCATCGGCTTGGGCAGCAAAGCGGCGTCACCGTGAACTGAGAAAGAAAAGAGTGAGAGGAAGGAGAAGGAGATTGTGGATCCCAGATAGTAACGTCGTAAATCAGAACAGAGATCGGACAAGCAGCAAACAGCGACTTTATTTTAGTGACCAAAGAAAAAGTTATCTTTGTTGTTTGTATATTTCCACTCTAAAAACGCAACTCAACGTACACATCTTCCCTCGCTCTTTTCAAACTCGTGCTGCTACTCCCTCCGTTTTGGGTCAACAATGCGCACACATCCTTTGGTGATCTGCTGATGACGTAGGCTGGAAAAGGGTCAATAAAGGACTTGCTCAGGGACTCACCGAGTTGGCGAAAGTGGCCCCCGCGTCCCCAATCAGAGATTTGGTCTTCTTCATCGGCATCTGGGAGACGGGGGAGAGAGAACGTCAGCAAAGGTTTTGTTTTTTGCTTTGGTTTAGTATTATATTTTGCTTAAAGGGACAGTGTGTGTTATTTGACTACTAGAAGTCCCTTTAATATTTAGGAAGCTGTAACCAAGAGCTAAAAGCACGAAGAAAAATACAAACTTCAGACACTCAAAGCAACCAAACTGCACCATTTTATTTTCATTTTTTTGTCCAGACTATAATAAGGTTTCAATCAGGTCAGCTCCCTCTATATGAGCCTCATGTTATGGAAAATAAATGCAAATTTCTATTCCAATGGGAACTTTTTTAAAAGCGTGTTTTTGATAGGTAATGTATTTTGGCTTATCTATATCATCCATCATCTGCACCGCTTATCCTCAGTAGGGTCGCGGGGGTGCTGGAGCCCATCCCAGCCGTCTTCGGGCAGTGGGCAGGGGACACTCTGAACTCGTTGTGAATGAGCGAGCGAATTGTCTGTCCCTGTGTCCCTGCGCAGCCAGTCGCAGGGCACACAGGGACAGACAATTCGCTTATTCACAACCAGGGACAATCTGGACCGGCCAATTAACCTGACATGCATGTTTCTTTTGAATGTGGGAGGAAACCAACGCAATCACAGGGAGAACATGCAAACTCCACACAGGAAGGCTGCAGTAGCTGGACTTGAACCCTGGACCTCCGCACCATGGAGCTGCGTGCTAACCACCCATCCACCTGTCTAATGAAAAAACTAGTAATTGTAACGAGTAATTTTTTTTTAGGAATGGGCACACGTTGCTTATTTGCTTTTGACCATGGGCGTAACCAGCCTGTTTTGCGGGGGTGCTTGATTCAACCCAAGCAACCCCAGTAATTAAAGCTTTTTAAAAATCTCTTTCCCTTAATATAGGACAGGATAGGCTTAAATATGATGAAAAACAACGCATCAGAAATACTGTACTGCCTTGAAATGGTTCAGTCCATTTGATTCCTAGTGCCGTTTTTTATATTTAGCTTTGTAGTCTTACCATAGTTCTGTTTATTTGTGTATTTTAGTTATTTTGTAGCATTTCTGTATTTTTGTTGTACTACTATAGTCATATTTTTTAATAGTAGTTTTGCACCATTTTCTGCCATTTTCTGTTTTTTTAATGTCTGGAACTGGCATTCACTACCAATTTCCATAGTAAAAGATTTGTAGTATATCTGTAGAATTTGTGTAGTATTAAGGTTGTTGTATAGTGTAGTATTTCTGGCGTAACACTTCTGTACAAGCATTTTTGTAGTATATCTGTCGGAATATTTAAGTGGCAGTATTTTTGTATTATCATATTACTGTAGTGTTTTGTAGTATTTTTGAAGTATTTCCTTACTAGTATCTTTGTCGTAATTCTTTTTTATTTTTAATATTACTGTACTTGTATTTTTGTAGTATTTCTGTTGTAATATTTCTGTAATAGTATTTATGTATCATAGTGGTACTGTAGTAGTATTTCTATAGTATTTTTTCTTTTTAGAATGAAGACACAATAATATATGAGGTCCCTTTTTTAAGCACTAAATTTATTTTTGTAGTAATTTTGTTGCAGACACACAAAGGGATATTGGGCACTTTTTTCTTAGTAGTAGTATATATTTATACATTGTCATTATATTTTGATCTTTCTTGTTTGGCGGCTGGATTAAAAAAACGACAGGGCGCAGGTGGCCCGCGGGCTGGAGTTGGCCCACCCTGCACTGGATGCTCAGCACCCCCAGATCTCTGAAACTAAAATCGCCTCTGCTAATAACTGAACATTTGGAGATTACAATATCCAAACCTTTTAAAGAGAGAACATTTGTTTTATAAGTTTTATGATGGTCGAATTTTAAAAGGTGTGCAAATTGCACCTTTTTGACCACAAGGCGACGACACTAAAGTAAAGCGACGAAAACAGACACTAAATGACACCCATGGGGGTCTTTTGGAGGCTCTTTGATGAGGTTCAAAGGTTACATACGCGTTGGACTCACCATCCCCCCCAAAGTTTGGTCCTGGTCGTCGGTGACGATGAGGAGGATGTTGCTGAAGCCCCCGCCGAGCACGCGCCTGGCGCCGCAGGTGAGCAGGGCGACCAGCGCGAGAACGCGCAAGACCCCCGCTCCGGTCCAGAGCATCGCTGAACCCAGAAACAGATTCGGTTCGGTCCGCTAATCGCCTAATGACAGAAAAAGAAGAAGAAAATAAAGTTTTGGAACGCACAAAATGAGGAACTGGCGCGTGCTTGCTGCCGTTTGAGGGAATGTTTTCAGTCACGTGATCGCAAGGGGGCGGGAAGAACACAGTGTCCGAAGTGGACTTTCAACTCAAACTTCGCAACAGTCAGCTAAAAAGTTTCACTACTTCCAATAAACGCCAATATTCGTAACACTTCGTGTCAGTTCGAAAAAATACATTAGTTTATTTTATTTTATTACAAATAAATCACATATATATCTCAACATGGTCGTGAGAGCGATGACGTCAACTTTACGCGGCTAATCTGTATTTCCAGATGGACAGCGAATAATCCCATTTCCCGAGAAACAAAACAAAAATAGAATTCGTATCAAAATTCATGACAGCGTGATAACTCTAATTACCTAGGCAATAGCTCCTAAAGCTAAGAAAAAACTAAGTCAAGTCACTTTTATTTGTATAGCCCTTAATCACAAAGACTCTCAAAGGGCTGCACAGGTTATTGCACAGACTATTATTTCAGACTATTATTACACATTCCCCTGATCTGAAACCAACATGAGGGCAAGGAAAAACTCAAAAGTCTCAACATGAGGAAAATGACGAAACCTTGAGAAGGGACCGCACATGTGGTAACCCCCCTTTCAGGATGACTAGGCTGCAATAGATGTTGCAATTACAAATAATACAGAGATATTAATAAATAGAAGATTAGCTGTAGAGCTACTAGCTGCAGCATCCATGCGCGCCGCTATGTTGCTTCCAATCACTATAGAATCATGAAAAATGTGTATCCATCAAAATAATGATTAAAATCTTATGTTTAAACGAAAGATAACATGGGCTCATTTTGCAGCATTGATATTGAAACCGGGCGGCACGGCAGCTGAGTCCGCGGCACAGTTCTAAGGTCCTGGGTTCAAATCCATCTACCAGCCTTCCTGTGCAGAGTTTGCATGTTCTCCCCGTGCTTGCGTGGGTTTCCTCCGGGCACTCCGGTTACCTCCCACAATCCAAAAGCATGCATGTCAGGTTAATTGGCCGGTCTAAAATTCTCACTAGGTGTGAACGAGCGAGGACAGCTGCGATGGGCTCCAGCACCCCGCGACCCTACTGAGGATAAACGGTGCAGATAATAGATGAATGGATATTGAAACCACTGACCATTTTTTCCTCTCATGTCCAATTAGTTCTGGCAAGATATTTATCTCTAAATCACCTCTACTTTTCCTTCCACTTTATTACATTTTGACTTATCATACAAAACAAAATCGATGAAAGAACAATAAATCTCACTTTATGCATAGAAAAAAATGTATCTACAAAATTATATCAAATATAAACCCACCTTCTAATCAACAAATTTGTTTTGGTTAAATCTTAAATATGATAAACATTACCAGTGTTCAATTTATTTGTAATATGCTTAAAAATCTAGTCAAGTCATGTTTATTTGTATAGCCCTTAATCACAAAGAGTCTCAAAGGGCTGCACAGACCACAGTTGGTTGCAAACCACAGACTACAATTACACCATCCCCTGATCTAAAACCTACATGAGGGCAAGGAAAAACTCAAAACCTCAGCATGAGGAAAATAAAGAATCCTTGAGAAGGGACCGCACATGAGGTAATCCCCTTCCAGATGACCAGGCTGCAATTGTCATGATGACTGATCACCTGGCGCCAGCCGCTACGGGCTACCTGATTGGTTCCCCGTCCTTTTTAAGCTCAGTCCTTTCACTCGCCTGTTGTCAGTCCGTCAGCGAACCTCTGTTTCTACAAGGCAAGCATTTTGACTCTGACTTTTTGCACCCGTTTTTCCACCCGTCTGTTCCGGATTTCCCCATTTGTCTCTGGCTACGACCTGTTTTTTGGCCCCGACCGCGTTTGCTCTCCCGTCCCGGCTTACAACCCGTTTTTGATCCCGACCACGTTTTTGCTCTCCTGTCCCGGCTATCGACCTGTTCTTTCTATCTTCGGCACCACCATCTCCCGCTCCGGAAGATCCGGAAGAAAAGCTTAAAAATAAAATCTGTATTTTCAGATGAAATCCATCTCGAATTTTATTTATATTACTACAATTTGTTTTGAGAATTTTGTGTTTGCGAGTTCATTAACTGACAAAGATTTTAAAAATTACCACTAATTTATTGTAACATGCCATGTAAATATCAATAAATACAAACATTGATTTCATTTAAAAAGTTCTTTACTAAGCGATAAATATTAGAAATATATACTGGACTGTCTCAGAAAATTAGAATATTGTGATAAAGTTCTTTATTTTCTGTAATGCAATTAAAAAAACAAAAATGTCATACATTCTGGATTCATTACACATCAACTGAACTATTTCAAGCCTTTTATTATTTGAATATTGCTGAATTTGGCTTACAGCTTAAGAAAACTCAAAAATCCTATCTCAAAATATTAGAATATCATGAAAAAGTATACAAGTAGGCTATTCAACTAATCACCTGAATCATCTAATTAACTCGAAACACCTTGCGAGGGTTTCCTGAGCCTTAAAAACACTCAGCTTGGTTCAGTAACCTAAATCACAAGTATGGGGAAGACTGCTGATCTGACGGTTGTCCAGAGGACCATCATTGATACCCTCCATTGGAGGGTAAGACACAAAAAGAAATTTCTCAAAGAGCAGGCTGTTCACAGAGTGCAGTTTCAAAGCATATCCACAAAAAGTCTGTTGGAAGGGAAAAATGTGGCCGGAAACACTGCACAACCAAGAGAGATGACCGCAGCCTTAACAAAATTGTGAAGAAGAGCCGCTTCCAGAATTTGAGGGAGCTTCAAAGACAGTAGGCTGAAGCTGGAGTCCAGGAATCAAAAGCCACAGTTCACAGACGTGTCCGGGAAATGGGCTACAATAGCCGTATTCCCATGGTCAAGCCACTTCTGAACTCAAGACAACGGAAGAAGCGTCTGACTTGGGCTATGGAGAAGAAGCACTGGACAGTTGCAGAGTGGTCCAAAGTCCTCTTTTCAGACGAAAGCAAGTTTTGCATTTCATTTGGAAGTCAAGGCGCCAGAGTCTGGAGAAAGGCTGGAGAGGAGCAAAATCCAAGTTGCTTGAAATCCAGTGTGAAGTTCCCACAGTCAGCAATGGTTTGGGGAGCCATGTCAGCTGCTGGTGTTGGTCCACTGTGTTTCATCAAGTCCAGAGTAAATGCAACTGTGTACCAAGAGATTTTAGAGCACTACATGCTTCCATCTGCTGAAAAGCTCTATGGAGATGAGTATTTCATTTTCCAGCATGATCTGGCACCTGCTCACAGTGCCAAAACCACCAGTAACTGGTGCACTGACCATGGCATCACTGTCCTTGATTGGCCTGCTAATTCCCCTGACCTGAACCCCATCGAGAATTTGTGGGGTATAGTTAAGAAGAAGATGAAAGACACCAGACCTACAAATGCAAATGAGCTGAAGGCCGCTATCGAAGCATCCTGGGCATCAATAACACCTCAGCAATGCCACAGGCTGATTGCCTCCATGCCACGCCGGATTGATGCAGTAATCCGTGCAAAAGGATTCCCAACCAAGTACTGAGTGCATCAATGGACATTTTCAAATGTTTGATTTAGTTTTGCTGTTATAAAATTGTTTTTTTTTACTTGGTCTGAGGAAGTATTCTAATATTTTGAGATAGGATTTTTGAGTTTTTTTCAGCTGTAAGCCAAAATCAGCAATATTCAAATAATAAAAGGCTTGAAATAGTTCAGGTGATGTGTAATGAATCCAGAATGTATGACATTTTTGTTTTTTTAATTGCATTACAGAAAATAAAGAACTTTATCACAATATTCTAATTTTCTGAGACAGTCCAGTATACTACATGTTGTCTTAGTGTAAAACATGCTTTTTTTTGGGGGGTTAAACTCTTGTTTGGACTATGTCAATTTTGCTAAACAGTTCAAGTTTTACCACTCATACCGGCAATTCTTGGAAGACTTCATGATGTGATATCATTAAACATAATAAAGGGACAGTGTGTCTTATGTGATAATTTGATGTATATGTATTGTGTAATGCAACCAGAAGCCAGTGCTACAAAGCACAAGGAACAAACAGACTATGGAGACTTAAAGTGACCAAACCCCTAAATTTTCTTTTGCCCAGCCTTTCGCCATATTGTGTTTTTCTGGGGAGTACTTATAGCAGCAAGATGTCAGACAATTATGTTAGGTCCTTCAAGGTGAGGCTTATGTTATGTAATGTAAATGCAAATTTTTTGAACTAATAGTATTCTTAAAACTGCCCTTTTATATGATAGTTCATTCAGTTTTGCTTATCATTTAAATCAATTGGGTTTTTTTAATGGTTGACCTGCACAAGAGTATAGGGAAGGTTGATGCTAATTTGCCGTTTGGGAAAAAAATTATGATGGTTTTAAACCTTAAAAAACAATGATTTGTAAAAAAAAGAAAAATACATGAGTTATCATATAAACATCCATCCATTTTCTGCACCACTTGTCCTCAGTAAGGTCACGGGGGTGCTGGAGCCCATCCCAGCCGTCTTCAGGCAGTGGGCAGGGGACACCCTGAACTGGTTGCCAGCCAGTCGCAGGGCACACAGGGACAGACAACTCACTCACTCATTCACAACTAGGGACAATTTTTTAATTGTCCAAATATCGTGACATGAATGTTTTTGGAATGTGGGAGGAAACCGCAGAGCCCCGAGGAAGCCCACGCAAGCACGGAAAGAACATACAAACTCCACACAAGAAAGTTTGATCCCATGACTTCAGAACTGTGCCGTGGACGCGCTAACCCCTCATAAGAACATGCATTTTAAAAAAATACTTGTAGACCATATTTATTTTACTTCACAGTAGGCTCACCTAGGTGGAGCTGAAATAATTGTCAACCATCTTGCTGGTTCAGCTACCCTCAAAAACCAGAAACCCTGTAAAAGGCCGGTAAAAAAATGGTTTGGTTATTTTGGGTCTTCGTAGTTTTATGATTCCTTGTGCTGTGTAGCAGGTTGATTCTAGGGTTTAGTGGGGCCCCCACTCCACCGCCCGTCCCTCGCCACACAACAGAATTTCACAAGGACAAACTCTCGGCCTTTGTAATTTTAATAAATGACCAACAACTTGGGTGGTCATCGCAGGATGAAGGTCTCGACTGTGTAGTGGAGGTATATGCTGAATTCTGTCATCAGCTGGCAAAGAAGGAGCATCATTGCTTTCGTTTTTTTTAGACACAAATGCAAGAAACTTCAGCAATGATCCTAAAAGAAATGTTTATCGGAGAAAAATAGGCTATGAATGGTAAATAGGCTATATTAGCTCATCCATTACATGGGTTTAATATTTCCACATTTTGTAACAATTCTTGAAAAAGACCGTTCAATGTTTATTGTAGACTAAACCACTTATAAAGTTTACACAAATGATTTGACGCTACAAAATCTGCACAGGTTGACAATTTATGAGCAGATGCCCAGCTTGAAATGCAGTTGCAGCTGTAAAATAATAAATATAGACTTGTGGCTTCACCTTCACAGATTTGCTGATGAAAGCTTTCACCTTTCTCAACAACTAATAACATGCCACATTTAAAAACAAGGTAAGGTGAGTCAGTTGTTGTTTGCAGATGACACAGCGCTTGTGGCTGATTCTGAGGAAAAATTGAGCAGGTTGGAAATGGAGTTTGGAAGAGTGTGTGATAGGCGTAAGTTATGTGTGAATGTTGGGAAGAGTAAGGTGATGAAGTGTTCACGTGAGGGAGTGGGCATGGCGTTGGAAATTCGGTTGAATGAACAGGTGCTGGAAGAAGTTGAAAGCTTTAGGTCAGGGGTGGCGGACAACTTGTGCCGACTGTGTTTTATCGTGCAGACACTTGGAGCCTGAATGCAGATTTGAGAAGGAAATTAAATGTTTTTGAGATAAAGTGTTTGAGGAGTATGTTAGGAGTGGCAAGATTGGTTAGATTGAGAAATGAAATTGTGAGAGACATAACTGGAGTAGTAGCGTAACTGAGCAAGCGTGTGGATAACAGAGTACTCGGTTGGTTTGGAAACATGGAGAGGATGGATGAGGGGCGAATGTTGAAGAGGATCTACAGAGCAGAGGTAAATGGAAGGAGACCAAGACGAAGGCCGGGACTGACGTGGATGGATGGTGTTTATGAGTGCACTGACGGAAAGAGGTCTAAATCTAGTGGAAGCTAGAGCTCTTGTTGGTGATAAGAATGAGTGGAGAGGTGTTATAGAAGGATAGTGGGATGTTTAGACGTGTTCTAGGGGATGGGGGCAGGGCTACCGTATGATGCGGCAGGGGTAAACCAGTGAAAGCTGTCGGGCCCTGCTGTTGAACAGAAGAGTGTGTTGTGTCACCCTGACCCGAGTGACATGGCCGCTTTCTTGTGTCCCGTTTCATCTGGGGGGACGAAAGCATGACCAACTTTGGTGCTAAGGTGCTTAACTTGTTTGGTGTTTGGGCATTTGGGTAGGCCATGAGCCCCCCAAAAAAATTGTGTCAGGCCAATTGAGTAGAGTAACACTATGGTGAGTAAACCAGGTGCCAGGTCGTGCTGAAGAATAAAATATGCATCTCCACAAAGCTCTACGTTAGATGGAAGCATGAAGTGCTCCAAAATCTCCTAATAGCGAGATGCATAGACCCTGCCCTTCATAAAACCCAGTTGCACCAACACCAGCAACTGACATGACTCCTCAGACCATCACTGACTGTGGGTATTTGACTCTGAACTCACGGGATTTAGGCATTTCATTCTCCTCAATCTTCCTACAGACTCTGGAACCTTGATTTCGGAAGGACATGCAAAATTTGCTTTCATCCCAAAAGAGTACTTTGCTCCACTAAGAAACAGTCCAGTGTTGCTTCTCTGTGGCCCAGGTCAGCTGTGTCTGCAGCTGTTTCTAGTTCAAAAGTGGCTTGACCTGGGGAATGCGGAACCTGGGGCCCATATCCTGCACATGCCTTGGCACTGTGGCTCTGGATGCTTCTACTCCAGACTCGGTCCAATGCTTTCTCAGGTCCCTCAAGGTCTGGAATCGGCAGTTCTCCACAATTTTCCTCTGGATCCGGTCGCTTCTTCTGGGGGTGCAGCGTTTTCTGCCACACTTTTTTTGTTCCCATGGACTTCCCACTGAGGTTCCTTGACACAGTACTCTGGGAACAGACTATTCACTTAGAGATTTCTTTGTGTGTCTTACCCTCTTGCTTGAGGGTGTCAATGGTGGCCTACTGGACAGCAGTCAGGTCAGCAGTCTTACCCATGACTGTGGTTTTGAGCAATGAACCAGGTTGGGAGTTTTCAACAACCTCAGGAACCATTTGCATGTATGTAGAGTTAACTCGTTGACTCAGATGATTAGGTCAGTAGAGCACCTTTAATGATGTGCTAATTTTTTTGAGGAATTTGGGGTTTTTATGAGCTGCATGCCAAAATCATTATTATTAAAACAATAAAAGACTTGATGTGCAATGAATCCAAAACATATGACCAGTTCATTTTTATCATTGGACTTTGGAAAATAATGAATTTGAACACAATATGCAAAACTTTTGAGAAGGATCTGTATGTGATTGAGTGGCGATTGATCTAATGAGGATAAACATGATACAAAATAGATGGTATGCTTTTATTTAAAAAAAAAAGAGAAAAACGCTGATCACACACATGCAAACACGAACAAACAAATCAGTAGTAATGTGGGTACTGCGGGTAAGCCCCCATGAGGGGCAGATGGGAAGGTGGTGGCGGAGGGGGCGTGGCAGCAGGCAACATTGTACTTCCATACTGGTAGAATGAGTCCAGAGGCGAAGCGTACTGGTAGCCGTGTGGCGGCGGAGAGAAAGCGGCACCGGCGTCCTGCAGCGTTGGCACTGTGTGGTAGCGCGGGCACGGCGCCGAGCGGTACGGCTGCAGTTCGGGGTAGGGCGCAAAGTGGGAGGCGGCGCTGGCCTGGCAGGCGTGTGCAAGGGCGTCTTGCACTGTCCTCTTCAGCTTCATGCGGCGGTTCTGGAACCAATTTCGGATCTGTTTCAGCAGAAAGAGGAAAACATGAGATTTTAGGAAAAACAACCCAAAATTGTCAAAAACTAAGTAACAATAAAGCACCATTTTTTCTTCTCGTTATTTTGAACAGCCTTTCACCAGGTTTTGGGCTTTATGCGTAGCCATAGCAGCAAGATGGTGGACAACAATGTCATCTCCCTCTAGACGAGGCTCATGTTATGTCAAATAAATATGAATTTTTCAACCTACGAGTATTGAAAAAACACATCTAACTGATAATTAGTGTCTTTTGCAGGATTAAAATCAATATTGGGTTTTGTAATGAATTCCATTTTTTAACCACTAAGAGAACTGAATATAGTCCTTGTTGATTCTACATTAATTTGTTACTGATTGATTGATTTATTTTCATATGAATTCTAATTTTTTTCCTTTTAATTTTTTATATTATTTTTCATGGGTACTTTAAAAATAATGTCTGAAAATAGTGGAACGTTTTTATCCCAACTTATTGTAAAAAAAACAAAACGATTTACCCCAACCTCAACCAGAACTTCACTCTGGCGGCCCCTCCGGTAAATTGAGTTGGAGAGCACTAAGTTAGAGGTGCAATGTAAATTATTTTACCACAAGCTGTAACTGTATTGTCGTGTAACCCCAAAACAAGTACTAAAAAGCAAAAGGAAGAATACAAACTACATGGATTAAAAGCGACCTAAAAATACAATTTTCCTTTTTTTGCCCTGCCTTAGGCAAGGTTTTTGTTATTTGAGGGTACCTGTAGCAGCAAGATGGTGACCAATCATGTCAGCTTTCCCCTAGGTTAGCCTCATTTTATGTAAAATAAATACAAATTTCTCAACCGACGAATAATTCAAACATTGCATGTTTATAGGGTTGTTCGTTAATTTATGCTTATTGTTCAAATAATTGTTTTTAATGAATGCAGGGTTTGTTCATCACTAAGAGGCGCTAAATAATAAACACGGTCCCTTTAAACATCTGTTTTAATGGGTGAGCTTTTAGACAATAACTTTAGGACAAAGAC
This sequence comes from Urocampus carinirostris, assembly GCF_059441175.1. Taxonomy (NCBI): domain Eukaryota; kingdom Metazoa; phylum Chordata; class Actinopteri; order Syngnathiformes; family Syngnathidae; genus Urocampus; species Urocampus carinirostris. The sequence goes on along the minus strand of NC_142364.1, from coordinate 26,226,558 downwards.
ATAATTCAGATTTTTGTTGTATTTAAAGGAATGATGCTTTTTACCACTAGGAGGCGCTAAAGAAAACACAATGTCCCTTTAATGTTGACGTTTTTGAGGTTTTCCTTGCCCTCTTGTATGTTTTTGATCAGGGGATGGTGTAATAATAGTCTGTAGTTTGCAATAATCTGTTGTCTGTGCAGCCCTTTGAGACTCCTTGTGATTAAGGGTTATACAAATAAAAATGACTTGACTTGACTTAAAATTTCTGGCATTTTGCAATACTGCATTGTGCCACTATATGGCAGCTTCTGGAAAGCAGGAGATCATACAACGGGTCAGATGTATCGACATTTCGTTCTGTGTACATTGTTACAAAGAATGACAATACAAAGGAAATTATTATTATTATTATTATTATATGCCCATGTTAACATACAAAAATGGTATAGCTAATGCTAGCTAGCTGCCAAAAATAAATACATTATACCGTATTTTCTGCATCAAAGGTGCACCTGATTATAAAGCGTATCCCTGAAAAATAATATTTTGTGATATTTGTGATTTTCTTATAAAAGGCGCATGGAATATGTAGCTGCGCATTGATTGATCAGTCAAACTGAATTGCTGACCACAATCACAGAACATTATATGCAACGGTATTCAAACCTGGATCACTGGGGGGGAGCACTGTAATTTATCCACTAGGGCACTAGGGATATAAATGACACACGAAAAGGCAAGGTTTTATCTCATCATCAAACTAATCTTAGTCACAGTCACATGTTAGAGAATAGAGAAAACAGAAAGTCGAAAGAAAGATATAAATTAAAGCAAAAAAGCACAAGAGGGAAAACAACTATTTGGTGTATCCGATGATGGATCTGATTTTGAAGGACATGGCTGCAGTAATTCAACGTTTGTCATTTACAATGTTTAGTTTGAGCCGAGGAAAAGGGAAACACATTTTTATACGTATTTTTAAACACTTTCTCTTTTTTTAAAATTCTCTGGTACCATGACCAAAAATAGTGTGATAATTAGATAAGATTTTATATGCCATCTTTTTCCCTAGTGGCCCTGTTATGGTACCCATTGTTTTGCAAATCAACTGATACATAATTGCACAAAAACAGTAATTTGCCAATATACATTTCCAATTTTATTCGTATAGAAGACGGACGTTCACATTTCTAGGCAATTTGTGTTTTTTAGGTGCGCTTTACAATCTGGAAAATATGGTACATAAAAGGATTAAGAGGTGATGCGCTAGTGACCTGCTTGTCGGACAAGTTGAGTTTGCGGCAGAGCTGGGCTTTGTCCTGCGTTCCCAAGTAAGCGTTCCTCTTGAAGGCCCGCTCCAGGCTGCCGATCTGCTCGGCCGTGAAGGCCGTGCGGGGCCTCCTACCAGCAGGGGGCGTCGGTGGTGAGGACGAGGCCGTAGCTACGCCGTCCTCTACTGGTGGCGAGAGGGAACGCTCGCTTTCGTAGCCCGACGTCTCCTCCGCCTCAGAAGCTGCTAGGACTACAAAGATTGTTTCTTTGTTTTAGTCAACCATTACTTTTCAACATTGTAATTAATTTAAAAAAAAAACATGATGTTGAATTTAAACAATGTTCACCCATTTCTATATTGTAGAAAATGAGTATTTTTTGTGTCCTTTATCATATAATTGTGTTTCCATAGTGCAGTGGTTAGCACATTCGCCTGGCACGCGAAAGGTCCTCGGTTCGAGACCGGGTGGAAACATATGTTGGCCAGGAGAGGACTGGGCACCACAAGGTTATGCTTGCTCAGATGCAATGGTGCTCCTACAACCTTAGTGGTTAAGGGATCCAACCAATGAACCTTCATATCTTTTAATTGTATGGTAATTTTAGGCTAATGCAACTAACAAAAAACTATGACTTATTTTATTATGTTATTTCTTTAACAAAACCCTTGTAGGAAGGAAATATGGTAATTGTTAAGATTAGAAACGGCGAGTACCTAGACCAGGGGTTGGAAACCAAAAAGGTTGAAAGATCTAAATTGGACCCAAAAAATACAAATGTTTGGAGCTGCAAAACTTTTTAAAGCGGTATACTGGACTGTCTCAGAAAATTAGAATATTGTGATAAAGTTCTTTATTTTCTGTAATGCAATTAAAAAAACAAAAATGTCATACATTCTGGATTCATTACACATCAACTGAACTATTTCAAGCCTTTTATTATTTGAATATTGCTGATTTTGGCTTACAGCTGAAAAAAACTCAAAAATTCTATCTCAAAATATTAGAATACTTCCTCAGACCAAGTAAAAAAAATAATTTTATAACAGCAAAACTAAATCAAACATTTGAAAATGTCCATTGATGCACTCAGTACTTGGTTGGGAATCCTTTTGCACGGATTACTGCATCAATCCGGCGTGGCATGGAGGCAATCAGCCTGTGGCATTGCTGAGGTGTTATTGATGCCCAGGATGCTTCGATAGCGGCCTTCAGCTCATTTGCATTTGTAGGTCTGGTGTCTTTCATCTTCTTCTTAACTATACCCCACAAATTCTCGATGGGGTTCGGGTCAGGGGAATTAGCAGGCCAATCAAGGACAGTGATGCCATGGTCAGTGCACCAGTTACTGGTGGTTTTGGCACTGTGGGCAGGTGCCAGATCATGCTGGAAAATGAAATCCTCATCTCCATAGAGCTTTTCAGCAGATGGAAGCATGTAGTGCTCTAAAATCTCTTGGTACGCAGTTGCATTTACTCTGGACTTGATGAAACACAGTGGACCAACACCAGCAGCTGACATGGCTCCCAAAACCATTGCTGACTGTGGGAACTTCACACTGGATTTCAAGCAACTTGGATTTTGCTCCTCTCCAGCCTTTCTCCAGACTCTGGCGCCTTGACTTCCAAATGAAATGTAAAACTTGCTTTCGTCTGAAAAGAGGACTTTGGACCACTCTGCAACTGTCCAGTGCTTCTTCTCCATAGCCCAAGTCAGACGCTTCTTCCGTTGTCTTGAGTTCAGAAGTGGCTTTACCATGGGAATACGGCTATTGTAGCCCATTTCCCGGACACGTCTGTGAACTGTGGCTTTTGATACCTGGACTCCAGCTTCAGCCCACTGTCTTTGAAGCTCCCCCAAATTCTGGAAGCGGCTCTTATTCACAATTTTGTTAAGGCTGCGGTCATCTCTCTTGGTTGTGCAGCGTTTCCGGCCACATTTTTCCCTTCCAACAGACTTTTTGTGGATATGCTTTGAAACTGCACTCTGTGAACAGCCTGCTCTTTGAGAAATTTCTTTTTGTGTCTTACCCTCCTGATGGAGGGTATCAATGATGGTCCTCTGGACAGCAGTCAGATCAGCAGTGATTTAGTTTACTGAACCAAGCTGAGTGTTTTTAAGGCTCCGGAAACCCTCGCAAGGTGTTTCGAGTTAATTAGATGATTCAGGTGATTAGTTGAATAGCCTACTTGTATACTTTTTCATGATATTCTAATATTTTGAGATAGGATTTTTGAGTTTTCTTAAGCTGTAAGCCAAATTAAGCAATATTAAAATAATAAAAGGCTTGAAATAGTTCAGTTGATGTGTAATGAATCCAGAATGTATGACATTTTTGTTTTTTTAATTGCATTACAGAAAATAAAGAAGTTTATCACAATATTCTAATTTTCTGAGACAGTCCAGTATAAGTCTTCTAAGAAAGGCAACATTAAGAACATGTGTTATAATGGAACATTATTTAGTGCCTCCTAGTGTTAAAAAAAACTTCAGGGTTTGAATAATAGGCAAAAATACATGAACTATCATGTAAAAAAGAAATTTTTGAATACTGTTGAATGATGTTGAGAAATTTGTATTTATCTGGCATAACATGAGGCTTTCCTGGAGGGGGCTAACATGATTGTCCGCAATCTTGCGGCTACGGGTACATCCAGAAGCCAAAAACCTTGTCAAAGGTCAGGCAATTTTTTCTTCAAAAATAACAGTGCCTTTTGATCACTTGGAGTCTTTGGTTTCCAAATCTTCCTTATGTTTTGACGAACGTATTTTAGAATAGATGCAATGACGGATTGCTGACCACATTTGCACAAACCCAGATCGCAGTGGTAAATGCGTAGAACTAGACCACTAGGGTTATAGATGACGTAGGAAAAGGCTCGCGGTACCACATTGTTGAAAACATGGAGCCATGATTAAAATTCTTTATTGATTATTTAAACTATGAACACAATACCAAGATAAAACTTGGATGTTTATATTCAATGTCTTTTGAAGTCCAATTCAGTGTCAAGAATTGATTTTAAACATGGCCCAATGTATTAAACGACATGATACCGTGATGAGATCAAATCTTAGGTCTTTTCCTGTATAATCTAATTATCTATCCAAGTTTCGTGGTTAAGAATCACGCTCTCACCGCCGTAATCCGGGTTCGAATTATAGTTTTTGACATGTTTGTAACTTAAAATGCTTAGTTTGAGCACCAAAAAGTGAAAATAAGAAATTTTATAGAGTTATTTCATAAAAAAGTAGGAGGTGCACTTTATACACGAGTTATACACATACTGTATTTTTATATACAACAATATTGCAAACTCACCAGAGTCGTCGTGCTTGGAGTGGCCTTCATCCTCCATCTTGAACCTCTTGGCCAGGGCTCCTCCACTGCAGTTTTCAGGCCTCCAGTAGAATCCTGGCAGGCTTTCAGCATTGGTGCCAGCCACACCGGGCGCCACCAACTCATCCGCCACCCCGCTATCGCCTGAGCTAGCGCCGGCAGCCCGGCTACTTTGTGCCATCCACTCGATGGAAAAGTGTCCCCTCATGATGTCAAATCGAGTTCAGGTAAGTGAGCTGTCTTCTGGGTGGGGCGTGGGGTACAAACTGCCATACTTATAGGCCGAGGCCTACCACTACGCACATCAAAGCCGAAAAAAACTCATCCCGCCCTGAACCCCCCCTGGACCCTCCCCGATCTCCTTACAAGTGCAGTCATTAAAGCGTCTCATTCAGTCTCAATGAAGCTGTTACGTGGTGGCTCCAAAGAGTCTGACCCCCCCACGACCACCCCCTACTACCTTCCTGCTGCCTCCTAAAAGATAATACACTCACCTCAGACGAGCAACTCCATGGAAATACTGTAATACATTTGCCTTATTCCATAAAAAAATGGAAACCAATTGTCCAAGAGTAGTTCTGTTGTCAATTTTTGCAGTACTCTGTATGATGGGTTTTGTAGTTCACTATTAAGTGTACTAAAGTTGCTAATATGGAGATCAGAGTGTCATTTTAACACCCGCGGGCAAAACGAGGGACTCGATGATGTTTTTGTTTGGGATCTAAATATATCTATCTATCTATCTATCTATATATCTATATATCTATATATATATATATATATATATATATATATATATATATATATATGTTTGAGTGTCTACCACTTAAAAATGGGTGGAGGAGTTTAAATATGACCACTATCTCTCACAGGAAGTCAGATAGGTTATCCGAAATGTATAAAAAACACCCAAAAAAGCTGCTTTAGCACTTATGTGATGACTCAGCATTTTCTCCAGAAAGACATTCCACTCTACCAGGCCAGAACAACATTGAATATCAACACCATCTTTTAAAGGCAGTCATGTAGGTTCCCCTAATCTGAAAACTGCCAAAAAAGAGGACTTAAGGTTTTTGGTTTTGCTGACTCAGGAGTTTTCCCAGAAAGACTTTCTACTCTTCCAGGCCAAAATGGGAAACGCTAAGATAGATAGATAGATAGATAGATAGATAGATAGATACTTTATTCATCCCCGAAGGGAAATTCACTTTTCCAGCAGCATCCCTAAGCTGAGAACAATCGAAAATAACTGAGAACAATCGAAAATAACACGGGAGCTGCTGGAGTGGCTGCCATTCGTGACGGCGCCGGAGAAACGATTCAATTTGAATCATGTACAAACAAACAAACAATTGAATCATGTACAAGAAACAATCTAGATAGGGCTAGAGAATCTTTTTAACCCGAAGAGCCATAAAGGCAAAAATATTTAGATATATTTTTTTAAGGAGCCACACCATACATTAAAAAAAATTCAACAAAAAAGACAAATCCACACAAAAGCTTATTCATCAGCACATTCTATTTCACTGTGTGATGTTTGATGATTTATCAAATCTATGAAATATTAATAACTCCAAAGCCTGTGTCTGATATCAATATAAAAATACAGCTTAAAATTGGTCTCATTTGGACTGCAATTTTCATCCTAAATTATGGTCCAAAACAAGGTGCAAGCAAAGTTATTTCGTAAAAATGTCACAAAATACTGCAAACAAGGCTGGCAATGTATTTATTTACCTTCAGTGCAGACAGCACAGGGTAAGGAGAAAGAGTGCACGCCCCCTGTGTACAGCTCCGCCTATTCTTACCGCTCACCCAATCAAATTGCTCTAGGTGCTTTGCTAGAGCTTTCGGGAAAAAGTTTGTTTTGGGTCAAACTTTTTTCTGTGGCTTTTCATCATAAAGTGTCTCAACAATGAACATAGATTGTTCAATGAGCTTAAATATAAAGGATTTTTTAGCAGTTTACAGCCAAAACTGGATTTTATTGGAGTGACTCCTTGACTGTAAAATATTTGTGCATTAGTGATGTCTTGGCTTCGCGCAGGTAACAATAGACTCTGTATGTAAGTAATTTCACAAGTATTATTTTATCTCCAAACCATATGTACTCATGAAAAGAGCCATAGCTTGTGCTAACAAAAAAAAGTTTAACCTAACAACAACTGAAATGTCTCACAATCATCAAACCCAAAATGGAGTCCCAGGGGTAATGGTGTATATCAAGAGGTATGTTGACCATGTGAAGATTAAAGCAGAGCAATTATCTTTGTTGGATGATTAACTGTTCAGTGATCATTTACATTCAATGAGGGGCTTTTGCTAGTGTCTGTGAGGGGTGGGCATACTGGAAGTGCTTTGATGTGTCATTAAATGTCCAAAAACTCGATTATTTTTTGCTTTCTTCCACAACATTTTAATCAAACCCTATGTTTTTAGATTCAAGAACTGTTAAAAGTGTTTTACAGATTTTGAAAGCACCTTTCGGACAACAAATTGCAACAAATGGTATGACTGTTTCATCTAGATCTTTACATTATTAGAATGAATATCTATTGCAGAGGTTTCAATGTCAAGTGGAAGGAAGACCGAATCAAAAATTGAATGATAAAAACTAAAAATAAGCTGCTAATGCTAATGTTGAACTAGTCGCATCTGTCAATCCCTAAAGCAATGCTAGTCAATACTTAAACTATCAGCTAACGGTTAAAGCTCAATATGTACTCAGTACAGACTGACGACTGCCCAAAAAGAAAAATACTATATAAGAAAAAAAACATTTGTTTATAGTGCATTAATTTACAAGTGGGTAGCACGGCAGCGCAGTGGCTAGCGCGTGTGTGGCACAGTTCTGAGGTCATAAAATTGAATCCTCTGGTGTGGAGTTTGCATGTTCTCCCCTTGCTTGCGTGGGTTTCCTCCGGTCACTCCGGTTTCCTCCCACATTCCAAAAACATGCATGTCAGGTCCAAATTGTCCCTGGGCGTGAATGAGTGAGTGAGTTGTCTGTCTCTGTGTGCCCTTCGACTGTCTGGCAACCTGTTCAGGGTGTCCCCTGCCCACTGCCCGAAGATAGCTGGGATGGGCTCCAACACCTTCGCAACCCTACTCAGGATAAACGGTGCAAAGATCATTTTCAACTTTCCAATATTTTAATTGACCAACGGTAGATGTCAATACGTGTTGTGAATGCTACTTGCTAATGCTAACCCAGCCAGTGACAGTGATGTTAGGTGTTTAAGCAGAGCTAGTTGTTAATGTTGTGCTTGTCACAGCCAGTGACCTCTTAAACAATGACAAATCAGATATTAAAGCTAACAGCTAGCTGTTAAAGCGTAATATGTTCTCACTACTCATAGAAAAACTATAATTCTAGTGTATTTTGTGCATTCATTTTCAATTTCCTTTTTTTAAAATTGAGAATATTGATGCTAGAAAAGGCATTAGATTTGATCTCATCATCAAACTAAAGTACCTCGTTGTTAAATACATGTGGCCATGATTGACAACGCAAACTGTGAACACAATACCAGCATAAAATGTATTTATTTATTGTCCTTCACAGTCTAATTCATCATCAGATACACCAAAGAGTTTTTTTCGCTTTCTGTGATTGTTTGAGTTTAGTTACATCTCTCAGGACGGCTTTCTGTTTTCTCCTTTCTATAACATTAGTCTCTGGTACTATGAGTAAAAATTGTGTGATAATGAGATCAAATGTAATGCCTTTTTGTATGTTGTCTGCATCACGAGTGGTCTAGTGATTACAATGTGGGCCTAATAATAATAATAAGCCTATATTTGTTATCGTTATTGCTATTATTACTAATATCATTGGGCCAGACTGCGAGAATATTGTCTGACATCAAACCCATATGTGGTACAAAAACCTGCTCTACATCGTACGAGGAACTGGAACAATAAAGTCTATATAAAAACACCGGCTTGAATCTGCAAAACTATCTTTACTGACCCCTATCATTGACAAAATGCCAACCACCCCCCCAGAACTGAGCCACCCTTTGATTGGCTCCATTGAGTCTCTTTCATCTCTTAAACGGGCCTGTTTGCTACTCTGTTATGGACACAAACGGTATCCTCCCCCAGCACACCAACAAAACACACTTCTCACTTAACCCTGGTTACCTCAGGCATCAACACACGCATTAATAATCTTTACCGAATTATAACTACTGTTTTATAACCCTTAACACATTCAAACAAATGTTTTCAATAATTTAGCTTTGCATTTGTGAGTGAACACAGGGAGATTCTTCAAAAGTATTCCCATACACAGGGTTTTGTACACCTTTTCCATGGCCAAATTCAAGCACTTTTTAAAGCACTTTCAAAGTTGATTTTCCAATTTCTCCACTACGCGACATCTTGGTCTCTTCCCCTGTGCTCTTGGGTGCGACGATAGGGGGCGATGACACTTCAAATGACAGCACCATACAAATCAATGCCCGCTGCCGTTAGTCACAAGGGAAGAAGAAATATAATGGCAAAGCGAAGCCACCAGAGTAGGCGTGTCAGCGTTATTTTTAAGCAGACTTGATTCCTTTTACTCATTTAATGTGTGGTCTGAGTCAGACTGCTGGGAAACTTGGGAGGAATTTTAAACATTTACAAGCACTTCACCCAAAATTCAAGGACGTTTCAAACTTTGAAAACTTAAAATATTCCATGCACCGGGGGACTTGAGAAATGTAGTCTCAAAGTTGACCAGTTTGGCTTGTTTACTGTAGAAATGTGATGTAATTGAAGGAAAGAAAACACTCTTAAAATGGGGGACCCCATTTACGCAAAATGTGAGGCTAGCGCCGAAACAGAAAGTGATTGTAGAGAACAAAGTTTATCCGACCCAATTTTATGGTATGACGAAAGAACAGGAGTTGAGAACCTATGGCTTGCGCGCCATGCACGGCTCTTTTCGTAAGTACATAAGGCTCAGAGATAAAATTGTATTCTTGCCAATCTCATCTGTCGCGTTCCAAATCTGATCAGTGCGAAGTCGAGTATAGTGCACGCATTGCTATCGTAGCGCTAGTAGGGTGTGGTTTGGTCCATTAGATAAAAGAGCATACTCCCCGCAACAGTTTACAGTCAAGGTGTCACACCAACAGACCCCATTTTTGCTGTACGTTGTACAAGAATTATTTATACTTAAGCTCGTTAAACAATTTAGGTTCACTGATGAGAAACTTAAAGATAAAAGCCTAGAGAAAAACTGTAATCAGCCAGAAATGCCAGCCAGTATTAAATAATGGCGGGAGGGAGACAAACTTAAAGTGGTATATTTGTTGACATGAGACACGGCTCTTGCATTATTTTTATTTCATAAATTTTATGAAATCATCGAACGTCACCAAGTAAAATAAAATGCGCTGAAAAATTAGAATTTGTCTGAAGAGCAGGTATGGTGGTTTTGCGGAAATTTGTCTTGGAATATAAAGTATGGCTCTCACTCTCAAAAATATATAAATAATCAAAATATTTATCGATTACGGCTCTTTGGGTCAAAAAGCTTCCCAACCCCAGGTATAGAGGGAGAAAACCTGTTATAGTGCCAGATAATTAGATAGAGCTGTATCAATTCAAATCCAGTGGTTAAGGCAAGTAATGAGGACGAGGGCAGATTTGACATTCGTGACAAGAAGGTGAACAAGAGTGATCATTTCTTGAATGCAGATTGGTAGGTTTAACCATCATGAAGACCTTACTCATTCTGAGGATACCTGATGTTAGGTTGCAGCTAGCCAACTGCTCTCCATATCGGTTTTTTCCACTGAAAGGAGAGGCCCTCCATTTTCGTTGTACTTTTGTATAATGACAATAAAGACCATTCATTCAACTGCAATTCTGCGTTTTGTGTAGTTGTTATTTGGTTATAGTTGTGTACTCTAAGCCGGTAAGGATGTCATCTCAAGGTAAGTTTGACCCTTGAGGGATTTTATTAAAGTGTGTCACTACTTAGCAGATTTTAACGTTTTGCCAGGGGTTCTGACCCCATTAACTGTGATAACTGAGGTAATACTGCATTTGCAGTGCAACATCTTGCCAGTGTTCCGTCTGTCCTTAGTATGGCCCTGGTTTTCAAGCTCGCTGGTGTTACTCTGACGACACCTCAGCTCAGGATTTTAAAGACAAGACAGGCTGTCTTCAAAATGCAGTATATGCATATTTGGAATGCAAAGAACGAGATATAGATTTAATGCAAAAAAACATGTGCTATCACCTCACATTTTGCATGTTTAAGAATTGGGAAATACCATTAAGACGGGCAAGAGGTGAGCGGATTGGCTAACGCAGATGATTGAAGTCTCCTACGTGGCCCGTCTCCCGCCTTGTCTGTTATGGCCTCCGCTAGACTTCCCCCCCTTCTCCATTTGATCTCTATCAGGCCATCAAAGGCTCCTTTAGGCTTTGATGGAGCAGGCAGGACTCGTCGGTGAGGACTAGCCGGCACGGCAGCCACCCCCCTCTACCCCATTCCTTCCTTTAACAGAATCGCCCCGCTCTACCCCATTCCTTCCTTTAACAGAATCGCCCCCGTTATCAATACAAACTGTAATTTGTAAGGATTTCAGATCAATTTGATGTGATTATACACAAAACATGCGATTGTTTTGTGTCTGTGGTAACAATAATGTTCCTTGTTAAACCCGGGTGTGTGACATAAACCCAAAATACCACAAATTGAGATTTCCTAATAAACACAAACATAGTATTTTCATTCAACTCACTCAGTAAAGCTTCATAGCGTCAAAATCATTTCTGAATTTTGGAATCAGACATAAAGAGATGTTATCATGCTGCATATGCCAACATTAACCTGAGCGCTAATGTTGAAGGATTAGTATAGATATATTTTCTAAGACTAATTATGTTTTTATAACATTCATTTACTTCCTGCATTTACTTACTGCCTTTCTTAGGAGGGGACTTTTATTGTACATGGTGTTTTGATATGAAAATTTGATATCCTTTGAATACAATAATCAATTATTAGAATAAATATATTAATTTTTCTGTACTAATTTACAAGCAGATATATTATATACATTTAAAAAAAGTAATCTGTTGGAGACTGTGACCCAAGAAATGCTTAAGCGTGTTTGGCAGGAGCTGGATTACCGACTAGACCATGTGCCGTGTCTCGGGCAGTGCGCATATTGAAATTGTTCACGCAATCCACATGCTTTTGAATCTCTCATTCAGATTTGGAAAAATAAATCTGATGATCTTCAACATTAATACTTTTTGATTTCATTTTCCTTAATCATGTACTATCTGTACTAAATTTACAACTCAAAAGACATGGAATGTTTTGAAACCCTGTTGTATTGTCCTTTGTTATATAAATATTTCATGTTTTTTTGAGACTTTGGATGTTTTAAAGGGACACTGTATCTAAATGTCACTATAAGGTGTAGTACAACTGAAAACGAGTGCTACAAAACACAAGAGAGAATACAAACTACTCAAAATGACCAAATCGCACATTGCCCAGCATTTCACAACGTTTTGGTTTTTTGGGTGTATCCAAAGGAGTAATATGGTGGACAATCACGTCAACTCTAGGTGAAGCTCATTTTATGTAAAATAATACAGATTTTTCAAGTCAAGTCACATTTATATGTATAGCCCTTAATCACAAAACGTCTAAAAGGGCCACACAGGTCACAATTACACCATCCCCTGATCTTGAACCAACATGCGGGCAAGGAAAAATTAAAATTTTCAATCTACCTAAAGATCTCAACTGCATATCCCCAATTTGACACTTGCAGTTACATTGACGTAAAAAAGTCGTTTTAACTCTAATTTCGCATTCCATTTTCACGGCAAGCATATCAACAATACCGATTTTCTCCCCTTAAAGACTCCTAACCATCTAAGAAAAAAAAAAAATCTGTTTTTTTTTTAAGATTCAAACAGCAACAGAAAATCTAGTATTTAAGTTTACAGTTGCCTTATCTTAAAGCGAAACGAAGTCTGTGCATGAATAAACCAGGCTAACGATCAGATTAGTTTCACATTTTTGGTAAAAGTTTGCAACTTTAAGATCCATATTTTTTCTTACATTCTAGAGATAGATAGTGTTTTGCGCTTAAAGATAGAGTGCGCGATAACACCTACAGCTTTTAATGTCAATGAGTTGGCATGTATGGTTTTTTTGTGCACAAAATTTCCACTGATTGTTTATCACAGTGCCGCGAACGCTGCCTATTCAGCCTTTGAAGTCAATGTGACTTCCATTCTCACATTTAAGCATCAGACGGACTGACGGACAGTGGACAGACGGGCGGAGCGACAGACAGACGCAGAGTCTCCGCCGAAGCGTTGCCGCTTTGGGGTGTGAAAAGCAGAGACGAGGGCCAGAAAATGACAAGGGATGATGCTGTCTCGTCTGCATCCATGAAGCAACGTGTTTTCTCCTGTTTTGTCCTGTTAAATGTGGCAGGTATCGAATGTCGATAAAGCAGTACTTAAAAAAAGGTAGGCAAAGAAAACAAGGTCTTAAGAGAGGATGCGTGAGGCCCGACGCCGCTTTGCTTTGATGTTGGCTTACCATTTTCAAGTTAATGAGGCCGTTAGCACCATGCCACGGAAGCCACTAACACTTCACACACAACAAACGTGCTCACACGTTCACAATCTCCAACTGTGTCAATGACTTGAGCTCAAACTTGGACATTTCTGATGACGGGCCTGCATTTATGATTGATGATGATACCACTGTACCACCAGTGGTATAGATGACATAGGAAAAGGCAGTAGATTTTTAAGACTCAAAGTGTTTATTGTCATATGCTCAGAAAAGAATGACGTTTCCCTGCACAACTAAGTTCTTACCTTGCCAGCGTGAAAAAAAAGAAACTAGGAAACAATATACATGTATACATAAAAGAATATTACGAATATTAAAAGATAAAAATAGAAGGTTAACTCAAGATGAGTTAAGGCACTAAGAAAAAACACAAGATTAACTCAAGTGTGTATGAGTAGTCAAGTGTAGTCCAGTTGAAAGTGACTGGAGTGCAAAAAGAATCCAAGTATGGTTCAGTGTAGAGTGTCAGTAGTGTAATAAAATGTTACCTCATCATCATACTATTTTAAGAGCCAGAGACGAATGTTAGTTTCGTTGTGCATTTTACATGTCTCAATGACGACAAATTCTATTCTATAAGTGACAAATTTAATGTCCTCGTAACATGTGAAATGCAAAACGGAGTTAATTTTTGTCTCTGGTACTGTGGCTAAAAGTAGTGCGATAATGAGAAAAAAACCTAAGGCCTTTTATTTTGTCACATGTACCTCTGATGGTCCAGTGGTAAGGATTCAGCTCTCTCATTACTGCAACCCGGATTTGATTCCTGTTGCGTCCATTGTTTCTCGACTGGCCAATCATAAAATCTTGTGTATAATACACACCCAAAGTTTGAGTTCTATTTTAGGTAAAGAAAAGTGCATGCAATACACAAATAAATACAGCATTTTTCAAAGTATCAGGCAAAAAAAAAAGATTCATCATTCATAGGCATTTGTTGGAGCTTGTTTTAGTGTAAAAGAGGATCCAATTATAAGAATTATACATTCAAAATAATGTTGCAAAAGATGAGCAAGCATACACTACATGGTGGTGCATCTAATGGTTTACTCCGTAATATCTGTTAGAATACCAGAAAATGGTGATGAGAGTGTTCCGTGGCTGCAATCCTAGAAGAGTCAGCGACATCTCAGCTCCAAAAGGTTTAATCAGAAAATCGAGGGGGAAAAAAAGTAACAATAAAATCATTACGCTTCACTGGTAAACAATTTTGCTCCGATGATATATTTGTTTTATTTTTTAGTAAAAATAACTGTTTTGATAAACCAAAATGTAATTTTACACATTTGAGAGGCATTTTCATACTACTAATAGAATTTATAACATATATCTTAAGTTAATAAAATCATAAAATGAAATGCCCACAGAGAATATGGTTTAAGTGTTGTTGTATTTTTTGTAAAACCGTAAGCAAAAAGATTTTCTATTTGCATCATCACGTATATTGGGATGTGCTATATACATTATTTGGACGTACAGGTATAGACATCCATTATGATTCCTAATCTTTGATTTTTCATAAACCTGGTTTATTTTAATGCATTTCCCGGGATTTCCGTACTTTTCTCTTTAGTGCCATGGAGTTGTATGCAAAGTAAAAAAATTGGTTGAGTGGCGCCAAAGTCCAAATACAATAAAAATAATGATAATAATAATTTTCTTGCATACCACTGACTGCAGCCCCCCATGACACTGGTATTGCACACTGTGGCAGATCATGCGTGCGACAGTTTTCTCGCATTGCTTTGCAGAAACTTCTACAAAGTAATGCAAAAGAAGTGTTATGGTTTCTACCAAGTTTCATGAACTTGAATTGTGTGTGTGCCTATTGTCACAGCCAAAGCAAAACTGATTGGTTGGTGGGAAAGAAACATCTGACCAATTCCCATGAAAAATGTAAACAATTTAGATAAAATGTGTTTGACTCTCAGCTAATATTGGTCAGCTGTTTGAATCTAAGTGAACCGTGACCTCTTTGGCAAAATATACATAGGAGGCAACTCAACCCAGCGACCATTACTTACCGACACCGACTTGGGCAGGATGGAAAGGAAATACTCAACCAATGAAACTATGCATTTGGTCATGGAGGGAAAATCTGAACCAGAGGAATTATTTTCCTCTGACACCTCGGACTATTCAGATGAAGATTTTGAACCTAATTATTTGGCAGGATAGGACCAAACGGAGGAGGTTTCTGAAGACAATGAACCGGATGACGATGTGGAGGAAGAAGACATAGAGAAGGATCTGGGTGACGAGAATGTGCAAGATGATGTGGAAAAAGACATGAGTGGACAAAACATTTGGCGATCCAAAAATAAAACAAATCATGTCATCTCCATCACACAAAGTGGCTGGCCACTTTGAGCCTCCAACACTGCCAGACCCCAGGCACACTTTGTACATCATTACCCGCATCAGTACTTTCGTCACAGAACTGAATTAATTTTTTTTACAGAGGAAATAATTGACCGCATAGTCGCAATGACTATTTTACAAGGGGAGAGAAAGATTATGCACTGGACAACGATCACGGCACAGCACCTCTATGCATGACTTATCCTTTTAGCTGGAATGTACAGGTCAAAAGACGAGTCAACACAGAGCCTATGGGACAAGACACTGGGTCGTTTGAAGTTCGCGGCAAAAATGCCAGTCTGGAAGTTAACGGTGTAGATAAATAAATAACTTTAAATCTACTACGTATGTATCGATAGGTCTGATGCCACTGAACATTTTGAGTGGTTAAACTTCAAAAATATTCATCGATGACAGAGTTGTCACACTTCAATGTCACATCCAAATAATTTAACATGTATTGAAAAAAATAAATTGTCACCACTTTTTGACTAGTATGAAGCTCTAATTAGGCCATATGAAATCCCCTAGAAATGTTATGTATGTGTATATAAAGTTCAGTTAGTTTTCTTTATAGTCGCTTTTAGGATATGTGTGGTCCTAAGGGGCGGGGGAGGAATAAATAAATGTAAAACGACATGTGTATGGATAGGTCTGATGCCACTGAACATTTTCAGGGGTTGAAAGTAAAAAATATTCATAAATGGCCGAGTTATCTCACTTTAATTTCACGTCCAAATAACATACACTGACTGATTGTGTCACTTGGTTTAAAGGTGGAGTATGCAGTTTGAGGGTGTCCTTAAATAGTTTAAAGTTAAATATTTTCTCTATTAGGTATGTGTTAATAATGCCTAACTGGTTTATTTTCCATTGCGCCTATGTGCTTTTTTTTTAAATTTTCATCAGGCCTTTTCGGGACGGAACAAACCCCCAAAAGATTAAAGGTGACGAGTTTATTAGAGCGTGTCTAAGAAATGCACACAAATATTGTGTTACTCTGTCACTTTACTCCTGGATTAAAGTCATGATTGCAGCCATAGGTTTTTTAAATGCTGTACCCCACCTTTAAAAGGAAACAAAATAATCTGGCAGTGGAACAGTGTTTTTGTTTTGAGGAACAAGAGTATTTTTACTGTGCATAAAAAAAGTAATTTTTACCGGTAAATTTACGAAATATTAAACAAGTAAAACTCTTGGAGGACAGCCATTGGGTAATTATATTGTGCATGATTGTAATCTGTGTTTTGTTAAGACAGGTATAAAGGGGAAAAAAATGGTCCAAGGGTCACCCAATATTAAAGTTAGCTTTTAACGGCACTTAAATAACAGATTGTGACGAGTTAAACATGACGACAAAACCATTGATTTCATGTGGCTACAATCTTGCTCAGCCCTACCACATTGCAGTTTTCAAGACATGCAACCAAGTTGTCTAGAAGAGGTCCTGGAGGCGGATTTCTTCATCAAGCGTTCCTTTCTGAAGGTGGGATGTACTCCAGGGAAAGATGGGCAAATATCTCCTCCTCTGTTGCTGCTTTTAGGTACTCACGCTGAGATGCAGACAAGAAAAAATGATGCAGTCACATTGTGAGGACCTCAAATGAATCACAACAATTAGTTGAGTGTATTGATCAATTAGAATTTATTTGAAGGAATATTTAATTTTTATTTTAGTGACCAACATTCAAGTACTGTAAGTGCACTGCTGACACGTGGCTACAAAGTATTGGGTGATGGTTTAAAGTATTATAAAAATAAAATTGATTTTACATCTGTTTTCTGCTATAATTCTCAAATTCTCTTTTGGTTTATTATAACATGGAACAAGAATGGATAATGATTTCATAATGAAGACTCTTTTCAAGAACATTTAAGGGGGAATCACAAAGATCACATAATGTACCTGTCAACATATTTCAAACGTTTTTTTAATCATTTGCATTTGTGTAGATAGATAGATAGATAGATAGATAGATACTTTATTCATCCCCGAAGGGAAATTCACTTTTCCAGCAGCATCCCTGAGCTGAGAACAATCGAAAATAACACGGGAGCTGCTGGAGTGGCTGCCATTCGTGACGGCGCCGGAGAAACGATTCAATTTGAATCATGTACAAACAAACAAACAATTGAATCAGACGGTACACCGAGAGATTTTACAAAGCTTTAATAATATAGCTTTGACAGCGCGGTTAATGGTAGCAACACTCGAGCGCTGCTAGCGGCCGTTAGAAAAATTATATGCTGTATAACAAGTTTTATACGGGAATCCTTTTTTAAAAGAACGTCTCTTCTTAGTCACTTGGAGCAGATGATAAAGTCATCGTAAATTGCCAATTTTATAAAAGTATTCTACATAGTTATTCTTTTTTTGAGTTGGTGCCACGTTGTTTGTAAGGTTTATTATCACTTAATAAGGAGGATTCGCACTATATAATAAGGGTAGCAATTGGTGGAGGTTAACAGGTATAAGATCGTGAGAATGTTGATGGATAATTAATTTATCTGTTAAAATAAAGTTACTGTAACTTTAAATGAACATACAGACAAAAAGTTTTTACAACACAATTTTTTTTGCCTGTAGTAGTTTGCATTCACAAACTGGACGAGCTGATGCCAGCAGTGAACAGTCCCAAGCGGTGTGTGGTCTTTAGTGGAAGCATCTGGGACTGCTTGTGAACTGGATTTTCCTTCGTATAGCGAGCAAGATTTTTGTTGCAAATCAAACTTGTTCGCTGGAATTATTGTGTTTAGAGGTGCTCATATTAAGTGGTACCACTGTATCTCATTACAAAAATATTCATATTAAAAAAATATTAAATTTAATCCAACAATCGAGCCAGAGGGCGAAACAAATGAGATATTCTAATTTGAATACAAAAACACACAAAAACTGTTCAAATTGAGCATTGACCAGTGCTGTTTAGTTAATACATACACTGATTAGTTGGTTGATAAATTCTTTAAAACAAGTTTCAAAGTGCATCACTGTTTAAATATTCTAATTACTGAGGCCATCTTCTGTGATAAACGCCATGGCATTTTTAAAGGAAAAAACATTTTGTACATACATAAGCCGCACCTGACTATAAGACACACTAAAACACAAGATAATTACAAAGAAAGACTGTACACAGAAAGAGTTTTAATAATGTACGGTACTTTAAGCCATAAACGTTCCTAAGGCCCGCCGGTGGGCCGCCGGACCTTTGATAGACAAATATGTGTCTGTGCGATGTCACCCGTCACTGAAATACGTCATATCACGTATCATTAGAAAGCGCTAACTCTTGGGATTAAAAATATGATAACCATTTCAAAATGTACTCAGAGAAATGTCACGGTCAGTCTAAAACAAGGTACTCGAAAACTACAAACCTGAAGTGACTCACTAGTACGTCCCCTGGTTGTCTTCAACTTCTTAGAATACCCGCTAAAATGGCTTTGTTACATAAAGGACAATCCACAGATTCCAACCGTGCAAAATATTGACTCCAAAACACACGATAAAGCCGACAGAAGAACGGGAATCAGTCTTAAAGATTTTTGCTTCGTTGGACGATGCTTCTTGTCATCTGTTCGTTTCGCAACATTATTTCCGTTTACAAATAACAGACTCGTAAAAGTATTCCCCATACGGTAGGTAGCGCTCCACTTTCTATTGACACCATTTCCACGATGAGGGTCGTTCCATGCTAGTTTTATTCATGCACAAAGCGCAAAGTTGCATGATACATACAGTATATTCCACCTGTCTCACTCTAACCTTTACTGCTCGGGTGCCCCTAGAGGCCGTTAGAAAAAAATGCATAAATTGGCCGCATCGTTCCATAAGCCGCAAGGTTGAAAGCTTGGGGCAAAAGATGCGGCTTAAAGTCCGAATTTTATGGTACTTCAAAAGCCTGAAACAGATGCCCTCTTAGATGCATGCCGGATGATATTGCTATGATTTAATTTTCGTTGTGTATTTTTTTTAAGTACACACGCACTCAGCTAACCAAGTCAAGTTGAAAAGAGGCGGGCCGGGGCAAGGGGGTTCTCTTGTGTTTGTTTGCATACGTATCCTATGTTCTGATTTGACAATCCTCTAACCAGCATTTTTGTGCAGTCCAAATTTTTTTAACATGCACTTGTAAAAAGTAAATTAAAAAAAAGTTAACTCCATGTTAAAAAAGAAAAAGAAAAAAAACGGTGTAGCGCATCAGCGTACCTGTCGGTGGTCGTACAAGCCGTGGCTGCTCAGTGACATGTTCTTCTCGTGGGTAGCCCAGCGTCGTAGTTCCCGCTCAAACAACTACGGGTCGACCACAAAAATGCTTTTGGGACGGAACTGGACCATAACAAAAGCACGGCTGGCATTACCTTGGAGCCGGTCCAGCCCAGCAGGGCAAAAGCAAACTGGCTGAACGGACAGACCACCAGGTCGACACGCAGGGCTCGCTGCTTGCCTTGCTCTGACAAGGGAAGTTTCCATATGGACAAGCATCTCTCAAAGTGATCCATGGTAGAGGTTGGTCGAGCAGGAGACAGGCTGGCCTCCGCATAAGAACTTCGACAGCTCCTGTTGTACGCGAGTAAGTCCTGATCCGGAATTGACACAAACAGAAGAGTAACAGTGCATCTTGCTGATATGGTCAGGAGAAAGAAATCACATGTTTGGTAAAGCTGTTGGTTGTAGTAAAGAGTGATGATGTCTATTCATCCATCCGTCCATCCATTACATCCATTGTCTGCACCGCATATCCTCAGCAGGGTTGCGGGGGTGCTGGAGCCCATCCCAGCTATCTTCGGGCAGTGGGCAGGGGACGCCCTGAACTGGTTGCCAGCCAGTCGCAGGGCACACAGGGACAAACAACTCATTTACTCATTCACACCTAGGGACAATTTGGACCGGCCAATAACCTGACATGCATGTTTTTAGGTAATACATGCCCTGATTAGTTTTTTAAGTCAAGTCAAGTCACGCGTGTTTGTTTAGCCCTTAATCACAAGATGTCTCTCAAAGGACGGCACAGGTTACAAAACACCATCCCCTGATCTTAAACCAACATGCGGGCAAGGAAAAACTCAAAACCTCAGCACGAAGAAAACAGGAAACCTTGAGAAATTCTTCAAACAAGTTTTCAAGTGTATAAAGGTGTTGTCCGTAAATATTCTACTTACTGACGCCAACTTTTCTGTTTAAAAATGCCATGGCATTTTTTAAGGAAAAGAACATTTTGTACATACACAAGCCGCACTTGACTATAAGCCGCTCAGAAACATGACATATTTACAGAATAAAGAAAGACAGTACACAAAAAGAGTTTTAAAAATATATGGTAACTAAAATCCCAATTTGGACATGCATGTTTTTAGGAATGTGGGAGGAAACCGGAGTGCCCGGAGGAGACCCATGCAAGCACGGGGAGAACATGCAACTCGGGAAGGCTGGTAACTGGATTTGATCCCATGACCTCAGACTGTGCCGCGGGTGTGCTAACTGCTCAGCCGCTGTGCCGCCCTGATGACACCTAACCGGGTCTTAATAGTAAAAGTCCGGAAGAGCGTGCATTCCACACTCCAGGGGGACAGTGACAATGGAACAGCATCGGTCAAATTCTTCTCTTACCCGAGCTTCCAGTTGTGCCACCACTTTTGGAATCAGACCGTCCTCAAGCCCCTCCTGGGGGTGTGTGATCAGGAAGTCGACATCATGGCCGCTCGACTTCCCCCTACAAAAAAAAATTAAAAATGTAGTAAAGTATAACAATTTTCTTTGTATGTCGGTGAATAAGTATGATGTTTCATATTTTACCAGCAAAACATTGAACAATTGCTCAAGACACACCACAGGAAGTGGTGCCCTAGTGATTAAGGATCCACCCATTCAGCCCAAAAATTTTTTTTGAAAATACGGCCATATAATTTTGTTTAATATAAGATTTTTTATTCTCATAGATTCTTACGGTGTCACTAAATGTAGCCACTATATCTGTAACTTCTTAAAAAATGAAAATAAAACGATTACAATTATCTTTCAGCGGAAATAAAGTTTGTTTATACGGCAGATAATTTAGTATCATTTTTGCTCTTTTTTAACCGTAAAAACAACTTAATCTGCATATATTAAGTATTATTTTTCTCCTTTTATAAAAAGTTTTATAAAATATGGTAAAATAATGGTTTTGATTTTTAACGAAAATTGAAAAATGCGAGCTTGCTACCATTTCATTTGATGTTTTTTCATTTAAGTATATTTTTTCCCAAGTTTATGCCGATCATAATAAGTTCATAGTAGCAAGCAGGACCGGAAAAAAATAAGAATAAAGTAAAACACTTAAGGATTTTAATTGAATTTTTCTTGAAAAAAATTGTTTGTATTATTTATAAAAGTATACTACTAGAAAAAAAGTTAAAAACAACATACGGTAAGGTGAACAAACACATTAGGCAAAATGACCTGCAAATAGAACATATGTTCTTTAATCTGACATATGCTTATTTAAATGTTTTCTTTTTCTCTAAGGGGCCTGGCTTGTCATCGTAGAGTTCAGGAACCTTTGGTTTACATGACGTATATGTCTCTTTTCATGAGTACATATGACTAGGAGATAAAACAAAACTTAAAACTTACTCACAATAATTTGATGTACACTTACATGCAAAGCTATTAGTCACGTGCAACACTAAATTATACTGTGGTTAAGTCCATTATATATATAGGACATAATTTTTACTACAGCTTGCAGTTCTTTTGGCTGTAAATAACTTAATAATCCTGTATATGGAAGCTCACTAAGCAGTCTAGGTTCATTGTTTTCTTTAGACTCTTTATAATGAAAAGCCACACAACAAACTTTAAATACCCAGAAGCTCCAACAAAGCACTCAGAGCTCTTTGAAGGTAAATACGTTGTTATCCTAGTTTGCAGTATCTTGTGACATTTTTGCAAGTTTTTTTTTGCATGGTTTTAAATAATGGTTTTTATTATAAAGGTTTACGTAATTCATTTGAAAATTGTGAAAACCTAAACCTATGTAAAACATAAAGAAAATTATTTTTACATATTCAACGCTATTTACAGCTAATGGGTTAAAATGAGCAACATTAGTAGACCAAAATTTTCGCTTTTCAGTTCACCACAGCAAGCAAATTAAGAAGCACATAATTTCCCCAATAACTCATTCAGTGCCATTGACGTGTTATCACGACATTAATGGTTTTTTTTTCACATTGCAGGAAAAAAAAAAATGTTTTGGGAAGAACACTGAATTTCTGCACAAACGATACATGAACTTTGCAAGAACCTTTTAGTATCCCTTGTTTCTGGTGACGTGCTCACACAATTTCAGTCACTCGGGGGCCACCCACACACTCTCAATCGATGGATAGAGGAAGCAAAGCAACACTTAGAAGTGTGGGCCTCCTTAATGTGTGGACAAAGCTAAGATCAATGCCATTCCTGCCATTTAGTGGTGATTTATCATACTGAAATAATTCCTAGAGGCTTGATATTTACCGATGAGCAGCGCCAAACCATTTGGCCAGTTTTTTTCTTCTAAATATAACAACAAAACACAACATATTTTAACATTTTGGCACTTAGGGACAATGCTTTTGAAAATGTATTTATATGTCATGGTACTGAATGAGTAAATTACAGGTTTATTTTCTAACACAGCCTGGATTTACACATGATATTCAATGTTACCTCCTGAAGCCTCCCACTAAAGTAACCCGGGCGCCTGGCAGCTCAGCTTCAACAATCTGCTCTACAATCTGGCGGACGGCATTGGCCTCAGCCTCTGTGACAGCCTCCGTCAGTTCATTATAGTAAGCCACGCCTAAAAAAGACACGAACGGTCAAAATTCACTAGGAGAGAAGACTTAAGACGAGACTGCTGGTGCTCACCCGCCTGCTGCGCCCGATTGAGGACACGTCCCGATCGACTTAGCTGAGCGACGTTTTGGATGCCTTCCTGGAACCACTGGGCTGCCGTCTTGGCACCCACTCCAAAGATTCCTGTCAAATTCTGAATCAAACAATTCAAATCACTGGTAAAGTACTGAGGATTGAGAAGAACAAGTTCCAGTAAAACACTGGCATAGCGCCAAGGTTGTGTTGCACTAGGTGACAATGGCTGCCAGTGTGGAGCACCAATGTGTTTAGGGGGGCGTTTGTTTAAAGTTTCAAATAAACTTGCTAAGTGTTTCACCAGTCAGACTTTCTCCTATTGTTTTAGTTGATTAAGGCTCTTTGGCTGCACCAAATTAATCAGGAAAATAATGAATCTATTTCTATATTTCTTATTGTATTGATGATTAAAAAAATCTTCCGATTGGATAGCAATGTTTTAAAAGGCAACTTTCTACCAAAAAGAAACACTTTCTTGAAAGGGACAATTTGTATTATTTTACCACTAGTTGTTGCTGAATTGTGCCAGGCAACCGAATACCGCTGATAATGAGCACAAGAAAGAGTACAAACTACGAAGACTCAAAGTGACTGAACTGCACCATTTTTCTTCTGATTTTTTGCCCAGCCTTTCGCTAAATTTTTGGTTTTTGGGTACTCGTAGTAGCAAGATGTGGGATATTTATGTCAGCTCCCTTTAGGTGAGGCTCAGCTTAGGGCCCGGTCACACAGCCGTTTGCGTCTGTATCGAGGCTGAATCACGGCCAGAAATTTCTGCCTGTGAAGCGGACGCTATTGAACGCTTTGAGATCGCCATACAGACGAGATACAGCAGTGCTTTACACGCGGTCGGAAATTCACACACGGTTGGCAGCGCGAAAAAGTTTTGCGCTGCTCAAAACGTTAGGGCCCGGTCACACAGCCTTTCACGGGCGTATCGAGGCTGAATCACGGCCAGAAATTTCTGCTCGTGAAGCAGACGCTGTTGGACGCTTTGAGATCGCCATATAGACGAGATACAGCAGTGCTTTACTCGCGGTCGGAAATTCACAAGCGGTTGGCCGCGCGAAAAAGTTTTGCGCTGCTCAAAACGTTAGGGCCCGGTCACACAGCCTTTCACGGGCGTATCGAGGCTGAATCACGGCCAGAAATTTCTGCTCGTGAAGCAGACGCTGTTGGACGCTTTGAGATCGCCATATAGACGAGATACAGCAGTGCTTTACTCGCGGTCGGAAATTCACACGCGGTTGGCCGCGCGAAAAAGTTTTGCGCTGCTCAAAACTTTAGACCACGTGTTAACCGCGGGCGGCACACGTGGTACACACGAGGTAATGACGCGGAAATGACGCGGAACGACGTGCTATGGCCGCGGCCAGGGCGTGGTTACACGTCGGTAGGACGCGAAATTTCAGCGGGTAATCGTGGGTGGAGCACGGTCATAGCATGTTCTGCGCCTGTATCGCGGTGTTATTACGTGAAATTAGCGTGTTACGCGTGTGACGGTCAAACGCCTTTCTCCGCGTATATACAGCGCGATTTGCCAAGCACACGTCAGTTGTGCTCGAGACGTCAAGGGGTGAACATGGATCCCCGTCACCGTAGTGACCTCGTCTTAATCCATTTTTATTTCTTGACATTTATTTTCATTTCATAACAAGATAATAAAATAAAAATGAAAAACTATTACCGTATTTTCCGCACTATAAGGCGCACCTAAAAGCCTTTATTTTTTTCAAAAGCTGACCATGCGCCTTATAATACAGTGCGCCTTACTTATGGATCAATTTTAAAGTTGCAAAGTTTTCCAACTAACTTGCAGCCGCCGACTAGATTTTCCCCCGAACGCCAAGTAGTACGCGGTGGATGCTGGGATTTATTTACCGGCGTTTCATTGGCTAACCAATGTGTCAATCATTATTTGAATCGATTACTATTGGCTAAAGTTATTCGGAGGTCAAGAGGCGAATCCTTTTTATCATTTACAGGCTGCCATTGGCTT
Source organism: Urocampus carinirostris (assembly GCF_059441175.1). Taxonomy (NCBI): domain Eukaryota; kingdom Metazoa; phylum Chordata; class Actinopteri; order Syngnathiformes; family Syngnathidae; genus Urocampus; species Urocampus carinirostris. The sequence goes on along the minus strand of NC_142364.1, from coordinate 26,201,088 downwards.
AAACGGCAAACAAAGCCTGCAATTGGCCGAAAAAGATGTGTCAATCATCAGTTGAATCGATCACTATTGGCTAAAGTTATTCGGAGGTCAAGGGGCGGATCCTTTTTATCATTTACAGGCTGCCATTGGCTTAAACGGCGAAACAAAGCCTGCAATTGGCCAAAAAAGATGAATGCGTATAGCATGTGGCTGAGGGCATAGAGAAAGCATTTTTTTCTATTCTGTATTTGTAAATATTGTATTCTCCTGGATTTACTACCCTCACGGATATAAGAGGACATTGCCTGCACATTATTATGAACACAATGACTTCGGTGAGCTATTCCGGGTTTTATATTGTCCCTGTATCTTGTTTCAGACTGAACTCGATGTTTCTGTGATAAGCGGTGCAGATAATGGATGGAATGGAGTGTCTATTTTTAAATTAAACTCAATTCCAAGTGTTTATTGTCATATGCACAGTAAAGTTGCGAGCGAAAAAGAAAATAGATACTAAGGAATGGTTATCATTTCTTGAATCCCAAGACTTTAACCTTCCGAATGATGGAACGATGCATTTGAGTGACATCTTACGGACACCGCATCCGCACGTGTTCTCGACACGTATTTGCGTCTTTGCAAGCTTTCGGAATGTTAAGGGGGTAAGAAGTTGGACTGAACTATCTGACTGTTTTGTCGACGTTCCCATTGTAGCGCCTTATAATCCGGTGCGTCTTATGTATGTCAAAAATAGGACCAAAAACTATTTTTTCGGGGTGCGCCCTATAACCCGGTGCGCCTTATAGTGCGGAAAATACGGTACAATAATAACATATTGTCATGGTCGCTGTGGCGACCGGTCTGCCTCGCCCCCTGGGCACCAGCTGAAGCAGATCAGCTAATTGCGTGGCTGCTATTTAAGGTTGGGTTGTGGGTATGGCGGGTGCTGGCTCATTGCATTTTCAGATACACATTGTCCGTTCTGTTATGCCTTGTCCTGTTTAGTTGAGTCGGAAGAAACCTGTGTTTGCACGTTTTTGTTAAAGGCTGTTTGTTCTGTCTTGTCCCCGAGTTTTGGACAACTTTTATTTTGGTAAATAAAGGTTTTGATCGTCACGCAATTGAGTTCTCCCTTCCTGCCTCCTACCTCCGTTCCGGTCACCCCTTCCACCTCGTGACAGAATGAGCCAACCAGAAGTGAACTCAGCGAACGATCCCAGCGCGATTTGGGGAGAGTTGGAGGACGCCGTTTGGCAAGCACCCATTGAGGTAACCTTCCCTGCCCGTTCGAACCACGGCCCCGCCCGTCGTGGCCAATGCTGTGCCTCGAATGGGGTCCCAGGAGGATTTGACGCCTGCCAGTCCGACTCCGACTCCGCTGCCTGCCAGTCCGACTCCGACTGTCCTGTTTTCGCCTGTCCTGTTCGACTCTCCGGCCTGCCTGTTCGACTCTCTGGCCTGCCTGTTCGACTCTCCGGCCTGCCTGTTCGACTCTCCGGCCTGCCTGTTCGACTCCCCGGCCTGCCTGTTCGACTCCCCGGCCTGCCTGTTCGACTCCCCGGCCTGCCTGTTCGACTCCCCGGCCTGCCTGTTCGACTCCTCGGCCTGCCAGTCCGACTCCCCGGCCTGACTGTTCATATTCCGCCTGTCCCGTCTTGCCTGTTCTGATTCCGCCTGTCCCGTCTTGCCTGTTCTGATTCTGCCTGTCCTGAGTCCGACTCTCCTGATTCCGCCTGTCCTGAGTCCGACTCTCCTGATTCCCTTGTTTACCTGTCCTGTTTGCCGGTTCTGATTCTGCCTGTCCTGATTTTGCCGGTTCTGATTCTGCCTGTCCGACTCCCTTGTTTACCTGTCCTGTTTTCGCCGGTTCTGCCTGTCTGTTTTCGCCTGTCCAGTTTGCCCGCCGGACCCACCCTGCCGAGCGTCGAACCAGTCCGGGGCGCGAGGTAGTAATATTTTCTTTTGGGGACCTCAGGAGCTGTCCCTTAAAGGGGGGGGGCTCTGTCATGGTCGCTGTGGCAACCGGTCTGCCCCACCCCCTGGGCACCAGCTGAAGCAGATCAGCTAATTGCGTGGCTGCTATTTAAGGTTGGCTTGTGGGTATGGCGGGTGCTGGTTCATTGCATTTTCTGATACACATTGTCCGTTCTGTTATGCCTTGTCCTGTTTAGTTGAGTCGGAAGAAACCTGTGTTTGCACGTTTTTGTTAAAGCCTGTTTGTTCTGTCTTGTCCCTGAGTTTTGGACAACTTTTATTTTGGTAAATAAAGGTTTTGATCGTCACGCAATTGAGTTCTCCCTTCCTGCCTCCTGCCTCCGTTCCGGTCACCCCTTCCACCTCGTGACACATATTGGCTTCTTCGGTGCCATAGCTTGAAATCTTGATCTTCACGGGACTGTGTCTTGAGCGGTTATGATTTCTACAGCCCGGTGTTATGCCGAGAAATGCATCCTTGCCGAGATTTGCATCCCCTCGCTACTACAACCACTTTTACCTCGTTTTATCTCACTTTTATATCACTTTTAGGGAATGTAATGGCGAAAATATGACCAAATCCACTTTGTCTTGCATTTGTTGGGAATGTAATACAACTTAAACCATTCCGTCTTTGTTTTTGTTGTGAACGTAATCGAACGGTAATGCACACCGTATATAAATCACTTTTGAGAACTGTTATGCACTCTACCGTAAAGCTTATTATGCAGAAATAAGCTTTATGGTAGAGTGCATAACAGTTTCAATACGAGCGATTTGAATAGAAAAAGACAAAATAAACATGTTAACTGCTCAAAAGTGATTTGTATACGGCGTGCATTACCGTTCGATTACATTCACAACAAATACAAAGACGGAATGGTTTAAGTTGTATTACATTCCCAACAAATGCAAGACGAAGTGGTTTTGGTTATATGTTCGCCATTAAATTCCCTAAAAGTGATGTAAAAGTTAGATAAAACGAGGTAAAAGTGGTTGTAGTAGCGAGGGGATGCAAATCTCGGCAAGGATGCATTTCTCGGCATAACGCCGGCTCGGCAGCTTTTATACCCGTGGTCCACACGAGAAAATGACGCGGAAATGACGCGATGAGGAAGCGGAACAGTCGCCGGCGTCTGTTTTGCGGGCATACCACCGATGAACAGCGGGTTGGCCAATTTTGCGCATTTTCCATCGCGGGCAACCACGGGCCAAAAAAAAAACGCAAAATTTTACCCGCGATACAGACGCAAACGGCTTTGTGACCGGGCCCTCATGAAAGAAAAATAAAATAAACCTAGACCTTGGAGTATTTTGAAAAAAGTCATTCAAAAGTCATTTCACGCAAAATATCAAAGATCAATTTATTCACAATTGTGAGACATTTTGAGAGTGGGAAATTTTATGTTAGAGTATTATCAGTTTTTAGTATTGGCATATACTTGTTTTATTGGGGCAATCGAATGTACAAGTGTCTATAACAACTCGAGAGCAAGGTAGCTAAAACAGGGGTCTCTATCCTGTTGACCACAAGCACCAGGTAGACCCCTAAAAAACCTAAGTAGCCCGCAGACGGGGTCTGAAAAATAGCGATTGCGATTTTCTAGTAAATCTGATTTCCAACTGACATGATGTTTAAGTGGTTGACATAACTTCTAATAATTACAAACTGGTAATAACATAGTACTAGCAGGTTATTATAGAAATATCAAAATGGTAGCCTTTAGCGCCCATCAGTAACAAATAGTAGCTCTCAGCTTAAAAAAGGTTGTTGACCCCTGACTTAGGCAAGGTTCACACTTGATGCTCAATTACGATGTTTTGGTGAAAATCGTTCATATTTCCGACTGAATGTGACTTGTATGTTATCTCCCAAGTGAACGACATGAGTGTCCCGCTTTAGGACATGTGACTTTACACGCGATGCGCCCAGTTATTGCGGAAGTACCCATGAATGGTCACGGCAGAGCGTATTTAGCAAGTTGAAAGGAGGCTGAACAGACTTGACCCCCTATTTATGAATTAAATCCAGAACCTCCCTTTCCTTCCGTTGAATGCTCTCCAGGTTTAAGTTCGCAATGGTTGTTGATTTCTCCACTTCCTCCTGTCTATCGATGACATGCAGGTCGCAGGTCTCGATTGTTCACACGGCAGTCACATTCCAAAGGGTGAGATATGCATCGGATTTAGGACCACATATGGAATTGTCCTGGTTGTGGTGTGAAAAAAAGCGGATATGTGCCTTTCGGACGGACTTTAACAGGTTGGATTTACGTCGCGTTCATGCAAAAATATGATCTGATTTTCCTGCAGTGTGAACCTAGCCTTAGACTAGTAATGGTGCTTTAAAAAAATGGTAGTACCTTCATGGCAAGGAAACGCTCAGACTGCCTGGTGGCCTCCACTTCATGCGACGACCCATTTTCCAAGATGTCCTACCAAGGGAACACAGAATTGCTCAAGCACCGTAGAACAAAGCATCGTTGCAAGACCCTCCAACCCACCTGGATGACCCCTAAAGAGTGTCGGCCCACGCAGGGGCATCCTCTAAGCTGCTGGGCATCCGCCAGTGGCAGGGGGAAGAACTTAAGCACTGCTGCAGCGCGGCGGAAGGCCACTGCACGACCCTCGTCTTTAGTGAGTTCTGCATTTTCAGCCAACAATGATAAAGCATCCTGAAAAAGGGTTATAAGAGGATTTAGAAGAGACTTCAGCGATCTTTAGATTTGAACTTTGGCTGTCCTGAAAAAAATATATACATAAGGAACTTCTACTTTTCTTAAAATAATACATACACAAGCAGTAATAAATTGTTTTTTATTAATATATTACTATTTTTTAAATAAAGTCAAAACGTACGCGGAAATTACATATAACTTTAGGGGACACTGTGGCAAATCCTAAATGACGTAACTAAAAACATGGAAAAAACACATTTAAGTAAAACATTTTTTGAAAACATAAAAAAATAATCCTAAAGAAAAAAAAAAACAGTTTAATTAATAAAACAAAACACATCAATAACTAAATGTTCGCGAGAAAGCAAAACTATAAATGTCCATTCTAACTATTTATTCTTAACAGGATTCATTCAATTTATAAACAAAAACTGCCACATTCAAAACACTAAATAAAGTTGACTTTCAAAATCGAAATGATTTTATTGATGAACAAAAAAAATAACAAATTGATTTTTCGAAATCTATTTCATAATCCGTACACAAACTAATTTAAAGGGACAGTGTGTATTATTTGACCACTAGGTGTCAATTTATTCTGTATTGTGTAGGGTTTTCTGCTTTCATTTTAATATATTTAGGGTTGAAAATAATTATTCTTAAGTGCAATCAGTTAGCAAATTCGCCCCTAGATGTCACTAGCACTTCACCATACAGTTTAGTTTTGAACTTTCTCTCTTATTGACTGAAGGAGCAGAAACTCACTACAAATTATTGTAATTTTAAATCAAGTTATCACTTTGAGTTATTGGAATTCTGATACTAATCACTAATCCAGAAAGAGATGGAACCAAGAAACCCTGCAATGTAATATAAAATAAAACGATTAATTAATACACGTAATCAACATAGACAAGAGAAAGAAAACGCACTGGGGAAATCGACCAGGTAAGAAAAGGTTTAATAACGAGCAAAAGAGACCAAAAGGTTCCCGCTATAATGCTAATCAAATCGGAGTGATTCCTTTGTACAGAAGATTTCGCTAACATCTTCCCCTAGAACCAACAGTATGATGTTTAGTTTGAACAGTCACCATAGAAGTTGTGACTTGAGTTGTTCTCTTTCTGGCTCTGAGGTGTTTCAGCGTATGGCCCACGTATCGATGAAAGAATGCGTGCGGACGAGTCCAGAAGGAAAGGGAGCTAATTCTGGTCATTTTAAAGGGGCAGTGACGCTGGAATAAAATCACAACTCTTTCTACCGATAGGGTGAAATTAGGTTTGAAATTGTTGGCGGGTCAATTAAACAGGGCCTGTTTAAGATTGTTTTTGAAGCCAATGGTCGAGAAATTAGCATAATTAATTTTTATGCAGGAATGTCTCCCAAACGACTCATTTACTATCCATGCATTATCTTCACCGCTCATGCTCTGTTGAGTCGCAGGGGTACTGGAGCCGATACTACCCATCTTCAGGCAGTGGGAGGGGACACCCTGAACTGGTTTCCCAGCCAGTTGCAGGGCACACAGAGAACGACAAACACTCGCTCATCCACACCTACGGACAATTTAGACCGGCCAATTAACCTAACATGCATGTTTTGGGAAGGTGAGAGGAAACCGGAGTGCCCGGAGAAAACCCACGCAGGCACGGGGAGAACATGCAAACTCAGGAAGGCAGGTAGGTGGATTCGAACCCATGACCTCAGAACTGTGCCACTAGGAGGCGCTAAATAATACACACTGCTCTTTGAATTAACATAAAATGTGTTTTATAGTACTTCTATTCTGAAGCCAGCACTTATGAAGGGGACGCACAATAAAGACAGTGTTGTGATGGTGCAGGGTGGTCTTCCTCTGACAGGCATAACTGGGTATTGAGAAGGTCGGCGACTTGGCTTCACTTGATGTTGGCTGCCCCTGCAAAAGATTATTCAATAAAAAAACATTATTAAGCTAACCTTCAAATTTCCTTTACACTTTTTGCCGCAGGAAGCGTTGACACAAACATCATCTCGGTGCATTTATTTGGTTTCCTACCGTCAGTAAATGTCTCTGCTGGACGTCAACGGGGCATCCAGCGCTCAAGCTCTCTGTCAACCAGTTGATGTCCACCAGATGACAAGTTTCTGGTTTGTGACCCTGAGAACTCATCCACCTTCTGACGTCGTCCCCAGAGTTCTTCTCGGAGACAACGTGCGTGACATTTTCACTGATGAGATATCACATGTCTGCCTTCAACTATGCAAAAGTGAACCAATATGAAAAATGGAGCTGACACAAAGCTTTACAACAACTGTAAGGGGAGGCAGATGACACTGTGCCTCACCTGTCATTATGGAAATATAAAAATAAATGGTTGTGTTTATTCCGTGTTAAAGTTCGTTCTCTTCAACTTTTGGATTCTCCTTTTCAATTTTGGGGAATTTTCAATAATGATTTGCCACACATCTTAGCCCCAAACAATAGAATTTGTAATGGTATTAGCAAAGTACTAACAGCAAGTCAAGCCATCCAGTAATTTTTCTTGTTGCAGGAACTTTTTTCCCCTCAGCTACAGTTTATATATTGCTTCCTTGCGCTGACAATCAAATGATGAATAAGATGATAGTTCAATTATTTTTTATCTGAATGATGCTCACTAGACCATACATTCACTACATGCCACTGTAACGACTGTATTGCATTGCTTAATGATTGTTTACTATTATTATTACACATTTTTAAACCCATCTAATAAATGTGCTGTGGACCTCGAGAGTATTTTGTAAAAGTGTTAAACTTTTCCACTCATTCCTATCACCAACAAATTATGAATGAGTGGGGAGATGTTGTAAAAGGATAGTGGGATGTTCTAAGGGATGGGCAGGGCACCTGTATTATGCGCCAGGGGTAAACCAGTGAAAGCTGTTGGACCCTGCTGTTGAACAAAAGAGTGTGTTGTGTCACCCTAACCCGAGTGACATGGCCACTCTGTCAGTCACCCCTCTTGAGGGATATAACCAAGGTAGATAGATAGATAGATAGATAGATAGATAGATAGATGGTGAAGAATTTTATACATTTGACTATAAGGGATTTTATACAATTGAATACAAGTTACATTATTGAGTCCAATGAAGATTTTCACTGAGTGGGCTTCAGGTCACGCTGTTCCAAATGCGGAATGTTTTGGATGGGGAACTTTGCTAACAGGACTCAGGATGGAGGACGGCGGGCGATGTTTGGAGAACAAGGCCCTGATGACGTTGAAACGCTCGGTGTTGTTTTGGTTAATTCCAGACATCGGGACGCTCTTCTCCGAGATTGTGGACTCCACGTGGGGCCTTTCCTGGCACACCCATCGGAGGAGCCGGCACACCAGCTTGCGGAAAAAACGTGGGCCGAGAAAGAAAAGCAGAAGATCGAAAAAGAGGAGGCTTGACAGAGAATTGGGCGACACTAATTTGGCCATATTCGATGGAGTTCACTTAATTAAATTGTTTAAGAAATTAAATCTGCCCCCGTGTGAAAATGCCGGCTACTCTTATCCATCTTTTCCATCAAGAAACGAGTGCGCATTGTTAGGTGAATGTAGGTTGTGTTTGGTTATTGGAGTCAGATAACTAATTCGAACCATTTGGTAAACGGTACATTTTAATATTTAATTCCTAATAATAGGTAGTAACACTTTTGAGATTAACATCGAAAAAAGCTGTGAAAAGTACATCGTATAGGAAAATAATATTGTATAAAGAACAAATATATTATAAATGACAACATACGTAAAGACTTCGTCGACTCTGAAGCCTTTTCTTCGTCCGAGCTCAGTGAGGAAATTTCTCCGGCTCTTTCCCATCTTCCTCTCCAGGAGGAAAATTACCACCTGGGGGAACTTGGACGCGTCATTCCGGTTGTCGTTTATTGGGATAATGTGGGACGAGGACACTTTTTTCCGCTTTATCGGCAGCATATTTCATTCATCGGTGCCCATAAATATATAGATTAAACATATTTGAATGAATAAATACCAGCTTTATTAGTTTAGGTTGATCTTTGGATCTGTTCATTTCCGCATTTTCTTCTTTGTATATCGTTTTCTAACTTTCCAACTAGGTGTTAAGGGCGCCACTAGCTGGAATTTATTGGTACTACGTGATACAATCCATCACCGCAATCACAATCGCGACAGTTGTGGAAAAATAATCAAATCAACATGAACTCGTGTAGCACTTTTCAGGCACTGAAATGCAACTCAAAATGCTGTATAAAACCATTAAGTTCACAATAACACTAGCAAAAACATGAAATAAAGAAAATGCAGCATATGTTACTAGAATTAAAATTAGAATTGTTTTAATTGCTCTAGATATAAACGTTGTGAAACATATCTGTGCAACAAAAATACACATGGCACTCCAGGGTAAAACATGTAATATAGAGACTTCGAAAAGAAAATATATAAAAGACTATCAGGGTGAATAGCCCAAAAATAATAATTACAATTACAATAACTGGTCTTATTAGTCAGTTATAGTAATAATAATGCAATAAGGAATAGTGCATAGTAACAATAGTGCAAATAAGTGCAATAATATTTAGCAGGAGCAATTAAAATAAAAAAAACAAAATAACTATTTTGTCGAATTATTATTACTATGTTTGTCTTGTTGGAATACCAACTAGTTCTAACTGAACAGAAGATGAAAATAAGCTGGTTCAAGGGGAAACTTACTAACGCTTGGATTTAACAATTACATAATGTTCCAACACCAACCAGCTTTAACAGAATAAAACATGAAAGAAATGCAGAAGATTGTGGAAAACTATTTGTAACTGAACAAAACATTTTTGTGTCGTGAATTGTAATAGATAGATAGATAGATAGATAGATACTTTATTCATCCCCGAAGGGAAATTCACTTTTCCAGCAGCATCCCTAAGCTGAGAACAATCGAAAATAACTGAGAACAATCGAAAATAACACGGGAGCTGCTGGAGTGGCTGCCATTCGTGACGGCGCCGGAGAAACGATTCAATTTGAATCATGTACAAACAAACAAACAATTGAATCATGTACAAGAAACGATTCAATCTGAATCATGTACAAACAAACAAACAATTGAATCATGTACAACAAACAAACAAAATATTTATGTTTCAATAAGTGGAGTGTTAATAAAATGGGGGGGAAATAATGCAGTACTGTATAATTTTGGACAAGGTTTACTCCCTCAAAACTTTTTGTATTCAACGTGTCACAGTGAGTTTATTTCTCTTAATAGCTTGAGTTAAAAAAAATATTTGTCTAATATATTTTTGAAAACATATCTCTAGGTGACTGAGAATTTTTGTAATCCAATTTGCAATATAGGCAAAAAAATATGGTTGGTTACTTACGGACTTGCGGATGAGTGTTTAGTGCGCAGCCCCACATTGCAGAGATTCAGGGTTCAAGTCCAGCTACAGCAGCCCCCTCGTGTGGGGTTTGCATGTTCTACCCGTGCCATCATGGATTTCCTCCAGGCATTCCGGTTTCTTCCCACATTCCAAAAACATACATGTCAGGTTAATAGGCCGGTCAAAATTGTCCCTAGGTGTGAATGAGCTAGTGAGTTGTCTGCCTCTGTGTGCCCTGCGACTGGCTGGCAACCAGTTCAGGGTGTCCCCTGCCCACTGCCCAAAGATAGCTGGTATGGGCTCCAGCACCCCCGCGACCCTACTGAGGATAAGCGGTGCAGATAATGGATGGATGGACTTACGTGATTAAAAACATTAGAACACGTTGAAAGTTTACCTGATAATAGAATTGTATTAGTACATTGCAATAACAATTTTGTTTTATAAGTCACAACTTAGAGGGTGGGTGGATGTATTTTTTTCGCTTTGACTTTTATTTTAATCCATGTTTCGAAAAACAACAACAAAAAAACAGTGTTTGTTATTTAACTTAAAATAACAAAAACATTCTTATACATAAAAGTAAAATAAATAGGGGAAAATGCTTTGACTAAAGTCCAGCTGTAAGATTAGTACTTTTTTAAACTTAAAGATCTGTTCAATGATGTTCAGTACGTTGTCAATGGCACAAAGACAATTCTAATATCTGAATAGAGATGAGAAGCCTGTGGAACAGTTCAACAAGTTACTGATCAGTAATATGGCAAAGTTCTTGGAATTGTTGAAAGTGCTCATTTAAAAAATGTAAGCATCTGCAGAAACTTGTAAAAATTGTGTCGTATATATTTTAGTTTTCTGACTAATGTCAGACACTATTAACGTTATTGGCGCCTTAACTAATGACACACACAAACTTAGTAAAATCCATTTAAAAGTTGGCTGCGTTGTTTGAGGTGTCCTTAAAAATTTGAAATTGAAATATTTTCTCTAACAAGGATGTCTTAACAATGCAAAACTGGGTTTAAAAGGTCCTTTTGCTTTATTTTCCACTGTGCTTATCTTTTTTTTTATATTACTTTTAGCAGAAAATATTAGGTAAGAATAATGAAAGTGGGAGGAGTGCTAGAGAGTGATGTCATGCTCGTCCCTGCGATTTTGTTTGTTTGTTTCTTATTGTTTGCATAGCATTAAAAATGAAAGTTAGAAAGTACCTACTTTAAGTAGAGTCCATACACCGACCCAATTCCCAAGAAATATTAAAAAAATGAGTATTTTGAGTGAAAGAAATGCATGTACTTGCACGGGCATCATAAACCATCTGCCTGAAGCTGCAATAACACAAGTCAGACGATGGCGGCAGCGAATAAAAAAAGTTTCAAATTCCGTACAGCTCCTCTAAGCAACCTTGCTACTATGTTACTTGTGTGGCAAATTAAGCTTTCACTTGCAAAAGGCTCAGACCCTCACTGCAGTAAGATGTAAACCATGCATGTCAAACTCAGTCTGGCTGTGAGCCGGATCATATGTCCTCCGGTGGGCCGAATCAGTAAAAAAAAATTAAGTATTTAGCTTTTTTCAGTACTAAGCTTAACTATGCATCCTACATTTGTAGCATACCCTCAAAAATATATAATCACAGAATAACACAAGTCTCTTCAACATCTTTATTCACAAACAATGGATACAAATATTTTCATGTTTGGCATTGAATGTGTTAGCAGATTGTTTATTTTATCAGTTGAATAAATGCAGCTTTAAATCTTCTGAACCAACTTACCACACTAAACAAACTTAATGTATAAAAATATGCGTGCCTCAATTGTCATACAACGATGAAATCAATTTAAAAAATACAAAATAAGAGTTTTAGCAGTGAACGGGCAATAACATCAGATACAACTACGAGGCTGGGCCTACTGAAGATGAGAAAATATTGCACAATATTTTCTTTAAAATGAACCCAGATAAATTTGGTTTGGCGCAAACAGATGTGCCTTCACACCTTATCCCTTCTGATTGCACTCCAGCAGTCCACTTACTGCTGCTGATGGCTCCTGAAACTTGGCATCTTTTCGTCTCTATAAGTCCATTAATACAATTCCAGTGTTCTTTTTTAACCTTGAGTTCACAAAAATATGTAAGCTTCTACAGTCCAAAACACGGATAGAACCCTTGCTGGACGTCAGTTCTTTTACACACCTTTACTGCCGGAGTATTTGGTATGTATTTAAAAAACAAAACCAAAGCTTCTGGTAGAAATGAGCTAGGGACTTGCTTCTTTTTTTACATACTCAGAAATTGGGCCACATTTAATTATCCGTACGTTTGACACGCCTGATGTAAATAACAAATGTGCAGTCAGTTGATTAATGTTTATTCATGTACAGTTGAGTCAATTTGAGAAGGGTGTCACTCTGCTGCCCCCTGTAGGCACACTAAATTCACGTGTTGCTATTTAAGTAGAAGAGGCATCCGGGGCAAACGTTTGCTCCAATGGTTTAATGAGAGTTTTGTCATATAAGTTGTGTGCCAAATGTCACGGTGTCGTTTACCAGCAACTTTTAGCGACGCGTCGCTTCGTAAACATGATGTCATACAAGAAGTGACGTTGGACACAAGTGCAAAAGAGGCTGAAAATAGTTTGGGACGAACGCAACCGGAACTTCCTTTTCAGCCAATGGTGATAGAGGGCTCGGGGTAAGGGCGTGACTGACAAAGGTTGAGGGCCAATAGAAAGGCTGAAACATGGGTGACGTAAAAGAACGGCAGGTGGTTCGACCAATCGCAAGTCTCTCTACGAGCGCAGCCCCGACAAGCGTGAAGGCGGCGCGCGCTGGCCTGAGAGGAGGAGATGGGCAGAAGCTGAACATGGCGGATGGTGACAGCGGGAGTGAGCGCGGCGGTAGCAGCGGGGGAGGCGGTGGCGGAGGGGGCTTTCAGCACTTTCAGCGTGACCAGGAGACCCAGGAACTGGCCTCCAAACGTCTCGACATCCAGAACAAGCGCTTTTACTTGGACGTCAAGCAGAACAGCAAAGGCCGCTTCATCAAGATCGCCGAGGTCGGGGCCGGAGGCTCCAAAAGTCGGCTGACACTCTCACTGTCAGTGGCCGCCGAAGTGCGCGACTACCTCGGGGACTTCATCGAGCACTACGCCCAGCTGGGGCCCAGCAGCCCCGAGCAGATCGCGCAGGCTTCTGCAGGCGAGGACGGCGGTCCTCGGCGAGCCCTCAAGAGCGAGTTTCTGGTCCGGGAGAACCGCAAGTACTACTTGGACTTGAAGGAGAACCAGCGGGGGAGGTTCCTGCGGATTCGGCAGACCGTCAATCGGGGACCCGGCTTCGGCATGGGCGCCCCTGTGGGCGGCATGCTCTCTGGCCAGACCATCGCTCTTCCGGCGCAGGGCCTGATCGAATTCCGAGACGCACTCGCCAAGTTAATCGACGACTACGGCGGTGACGACGAAGATCTGGCCTGTGGTGCCGGTGGTGTGGCGGCGGGGGGGTTCGGCGGTGAGCTTCCCGAGGGCACCTCCATCATGGTGGACTCCAAGCGCTTCTTCTTCGACGTGGGCTCCAACAAGTACGGCGTGTTCCTGCGCGTGAGCGAGGTGAAGCCCAGCTACCGGAACTCCATCACGGTGCCCTTCAAGGCCTGGGCCAAGTTCGGCGGCGCCTTCAGCCGCTACGCCGACGAGATGAAGGAGATCCAGGAGCGGCACCGGGACAAGATGTACGAGAGGCGGGACGAGTCGGAGGGCGACGACGTGGATGACGACTGAGCGCGCGCACGCACGCCGCCTCCGCCGTGCGTGTGCGCGCACGCACAGCCACAGCATTGGGGAGGGAAAAAAGAAGAGTACACGAGCGTCCCTCAGTCTCGTGCTGTGGTGTCACTTAACACCCAAATCCGACTTTATAGTGTTCGAATGGTGACAAAAGTGCGCGTAATGGAGGCTGAAAGGCTTCCGACGTCCTCATTGTTTGTCTTTCGCGTGGTGGGATGTTTGCAGGTCCTGTCAATACAAAATATACACTACTACACGCACTAAAACGGAAAGCTGCACCATGCGTATGACGAGGGGGGGCGGTGAAGTCAGCCTAAATTACAGCCAGGGCACATTCTTAGCAATACTGACAGAGGAGGGGCGGCCTTTCCCCAACAGTAAAAATTACCCTATTTTCCGCATTACAAGGCGCACACCCTCCCCCCCAATAGTCTTGTCATATATTTTTCATATAGAAGGCATACTGGACTATAAAGCGCATGGAAACAGAACTACAGTAAGAGCTATAGTATTTTTCAATCATTTGAAAAAATGGCGTCGACCAGAATAGCAACATCGTATGCATCAAGAATCCAACCTGGATCGAACAGGTGGTACAGATGACATATGAAAAGTCATTAGGTTTTATCTTATCGCACTCACTGTGCCAGAAACAATTGTTATATGATGGAGATAATAAAGTCGTCCTGAAAGATATAATTAAACAAGGTAAACAAAGTTTTGAAGTTATGATGAATGAAACTTTGCGTTTAAATGTATATCATTTGGGATGGCTTTGTATTCGTGTATGGCATTGTGAGTAAAAAAAAGTGAGATAAAATCAAACGTGTTTTCATATGTCTTCTTTATCACTACTGGCCGTGCTGTGACCCGGGTTTGATTCTTATTGCATACATTATTTTGTGATTAAGCGATGTTTATCGATTGATCAATCGTTGCACGAATACGGTAGAACACCCTAAAACCTCGTATACACCAAAATCTGTGGTGTATATGAGGCACACTTAAAAATTTGGGGGTTTCTACGTGCGCCACGTAATCCGGAAACTACGGTATACATTAAAAACAACTATGTTTTCCCATCGATCTCTCGGGACAAAAGCAAACATCAGCAAAATACGCTGCTGGACACTTACACGTCTGTGGACGTTTTTTTTTTCTTTTCCCAAAAAAAAGAACTATATTATTGACACGAGATTATAGGAAAGTTATTACAAACCAGCAACAACAACAAAAAGATATTTTGAAATACTTATAAAAAATGTACTGTGTAAAGGAAATTTCATGGGTTACAAATAAAGAAAATGTAATTTTCTTCCAACTATGTTGAGTCACAATTTATTTCTCCTTCATAAAAGACAAGTTGCGTTTTTGTGTTCGAAAAGCTGCGGTGACTTGGGCCTTTGTTCCGTTTCCTTAGGATCCAGTAAGCAAAAAGTGATGTTCGAAAATCAAAGTTTGAATTGCTCAGTGACCACTAGATGTCAATGTAATGTGTGCAACCCAAAACGAGTACTAAAAGCACAATGAAGAATACATACTACGAAGACTCACAGTAAAAAATTGAACCCTCTTTCTTTTTTGCCCAGCCTTTCGTAAGGTTTTGGGTTTTACAGTTACCCGTAGCAGCAAGATGGCAGACAATGATGTAAGTTTCCTCTAGTTGAGGCTCGTGTTTTGTGAAATAAATGCAATTTTTTTACTAACCTACTTTGAAAAACGCATTTCTGTATCATAGTTCAGTTTTTGCCTATTATTGAAATCTTTTTGTTTTTTACCGCTTAAAGTCGCTGAATAATACACTTTGTCCCTTTAATGAAAACTACCATGAGCAGGCCATCGAATAGCAATATTTTAACACACAGGGTATAGCGACGGGCAGCACGGCGGCGCAGTGGTTAGTGCATGTGCGGCACAATTCTGAGGTCATGAGATCATACCCTACTGTGTGAAGTTTGCATGTTCTCCCCGTGCTTGCGTGGGTTTCGTCCAGGCACTCCGGTTTCTTCCCACATTCCAAAAACTTGCATGTCAGGTTAATTGGCCGGTCCAAATTTGTCCCTAGGTGTGAATGAGCGAGTGAGTTGTCTGTCTCTGTGTGCCCTGCGACTGGCTGGCAACCAGTTCAGGGTGTCCACTGCCCAAAGCTAGCTGGGATAGGCTCGAGCACCCCCGCGACCCTACTGAGGATAAGTGGTGCAGATAATGGATGGGTGTAGCGACACATGTGTGTGGCCAGTGTACAGACATGTTTTCTTTACCCTTTGTTAAAAAAATGACAAAACTAGCTCAAGCTCAGACAACATTTATACTTTTGTCTTAATTATTGAATAATGCTATGGCGCTATATTGAGTTTTCGAGTTATACTTTAGTATGGGTTTCAATTGGGACACACGCAAACTTGGTGAACCAGTCAGCAAAGCAGTTTTCCCCCCCTGCAATTGTTGCAACAAGAAAACAACATTTAGTTACTATTTTAATCAAAAACCCAACTGCCTCTGAATAATATATTCCTGCTACATATCTTCTTTTTAATGATCACAACGAAAGAAGTCTAGCAATAATTGCTACAATTAACACTACATTCTACTCAAATGGCAACCATGTGTACTATAAAGTACTGAACGACACCAAACACAATACTAGCATTATTTTTTTAATTTTATGTACATGTAAATTAAGTACTACAATTGCTACTTTTTTGCAACATTTTAACACTCCGGCTTCAATCACAGTGCGGCTTGTAATTCGTGGCGGCACCGAGGAAAACAGCGAGATGCTCTTTTCCACAATCCAAGCGTATAAATACGAAACACCACGGTGATGTCTGGAAACAATTATGACGCCCTTTGGCAGAAATGGGTCCAATTTTTTGCCAACATTATTCATATAATACATTTATCAACAACAACATGAGCAAAACAAGATTTTTGGAAGTACTTTATTCAATATTTGTAACACACTTGTGATATTTCAACTTTTACACCCATAAATCAAGTCCTCAATTTATACATCCAAATGAAACAGCAGTGGAAGTCATCAATCAGAAATACTACACTTTCCGTCATTGTCAAGTAGCTGAAGTTTCCTTCAACCCATGAGGAATGATAAGCGGATGCAATTCGGTCTATTACTGCGTCACCACCAATGACAACAACACAAAAAGACACGTCTGTGTTGCAATCTGGCAGTATTCTCCACGGTATGGTTTAGAAATATAGGGCTTACATTTTACACGATGATGCCCCCATTTCCTTTTTTTTTTTTTTGCAGCAGTTGTAAATGTGTGCTTGTCTTCGAATCGCCATCTTGAAGGGTCACATGATTTGAAAACACTTGACATAAACGTTTTGCAGCTAAAAGCGTCAACACCAAAGTTTTCAATGCAGTTGGCGCTAGATGTGCACCAGGCTTAAAGTGTAGGAAATGGACGCGAGTCCTTTTTATGGTTGTTCAAGCCTGCTATTTAAAATCTCTCGTGGCTTGCACAAAGCCAAAATTTAGTTTTGTTCATAAATTTGAGTATGGAACTTTTAATTCAGTGTATGCTTTAGTCCCGTATTAATATGGATATCCGGATTTAGGTTTTGAATAACACATATATCGAACACATATTCAGGCGATACGGCAGCTGAGTGGTAAGCGTGTTCGCGGCATAGTTCTGAGGTCAGGGTTAAATTCCACCTGCCTGCGGAGTTTGCATGTTCTCCCCGTGCTCGCGGGGGTTTCCTCCGGGCACTCAGGTTTCCTCCCACATTCCAAAGACATGCATGGCAGGTTATTTGGTGACTCAGTCTTGTATAAGTGAGCATATGAATGGTTATTTGTCTGTGTGCCCTGCGACTGTCTGGCAACCAGCTCAGGGTGCCCCCGAAGACAGTTGGGATGGGCTCCAGCAGCCCCGCGACCCTAGTGAGGATAAGTGTTGCAAATAATGGATAGATATGCACATATTCCTGCTGATGGTAACCATGGAAACCAGTGCCATATGTTTCATGTGAAACCTGGAGAGAGTTGGGCATTGCCAGGCTGTAATGCGAAAGACACATCACGGGAAGCGATACCCCGACGACCCTAACGGTTAAGGTATCCGTGAACCGTGACTTATTGGTCAACTTATTGGGTTTTAAAAAATATCTAGAGATCCTACCAATTTAAACGACTTCATTCAGTACTTTTACAACTTTCGGGTTAAGATGCAAGAGTGTTAACGGAGCACCAACGCGCCCTGGTGGGAGGATCCCCGTCCCCGCCTCCTATTGCACTGCCTTCCCATGCCCCGCCACTGATGGGCGGCCTCCATTTTGACGTTGCCGTTTGACAGCTGTGGGGCAAGCACACGTTTCGATGCAGAATGTGAGAATGTCAGAATGTGAGCTGAGCCTACATACCCACAAGCGTGCACACTCGCATTCCTGCACAGGGAGTCAGCTGGCCTACAAGCTCACAATTGTGCTAAACCACGCAACATCCTCACTAGACAAGTATGTACACACTTACACACACACGCGTCCCTCCCTTTAACGCCAATACTACTAACATATCATACTAAGTCTCCAGTCAGAGGCAAATCTTTGTCGAACAACACACATCATACAGTATACACATTTATATCATCGGTTACTTTAAATGCAGCATCAAAAGTTGATGCATAGTTTAAGAAGTACATAGATGCATGTTCTCTGTTCAGCTGTGCTGCTTCACTGTTTGTGTTTAAACATTCAAAATGACATGACATTATCTGTCTTTGTCTGTCTGTCTCTCTGTGTATATCTATATCCATCTCTAACCCTCTCCCTCCCTCCCTCTCTCTTTATATCTATATACATCTCTATCCATCTTTCTCTATAGCCATCTCTCTCCCTGTATATCTATATCTATCTTTATATCCATCTCTATATCCATCTGTCTATCCATCTCTCTCTCTCTCTCTCTCTCTCTCTCTCTCTCTCTCTCTCCCTATAAATAATATAAAGAAAGAATACAAACTACGGAGAATCAAAATCACCAAACTGCACTATTTTTCTTTTCATTTTTTTGCCAAAGGTTTTTCGTTTTAGGGGTTTCCTGTAGCAGCAAGATGGCGGACATCGATGCCAGCTCTCTCCATGTGAGCCCCACGTTAAGTAGAATGAACACAATTTTCTAATAGTGATCCCAAGAGCCAAGAAGTCATCCCCAAGTTCGAGAGCATTCTCCATTCAGGCCTCGGTGCTGTGGAATGCTCTTCCCCCTGAGATTCGATCTGGAACCTCAGTGGAAATGTTTAAATCTAAGCTTAAAACGCACTTCTATTTGATAGCATATGAATAACCAATATTTTATGTTGACAATACCTGTTTATTATTTGTTATTGCAACGTCTATTGCAGCCTCGTCATCCTGGAAGGGGGATTACCTCATGTGCGGTCCCTTCTCAAGGTTTCTTCATTTTCCTCATGTTGAGGTTTTGGAGTTTTTTCTTGCCCTCATGTAGGTTTTAGATCAGGGGATGCTGAAATAATAGTCTGTGGTTTGCAATAATATGTGTTCCGTGCAGCCCTTTGAGACTTTTTGTGATCAAGGGCTAAACAAATAAACATGACTTGACTTAACATGACTTGACCATGAGTATTAAAAAAATGAAAGTTTGTGTGGTATTTAATGTTTTTGTGCTTATTATTCAAATATGTATGTATATTTTAAAATAAGTTAAGTAATTTTTATGCCACTAGGCGGCGCTAAATAATACAAAATTTCCGAACAGCAGATTTGGTGTGAGAAAACCATCTATTATATAAAAACCTTTCCTGTTTTTCCTTCAATCTTTCTTTATGTGGCTCTCAAAGGAAAGGCTGTACACATGAATGAAAGCTCTTTTGAGGATTGAAATGACAGATTGGAAATTGGTCAGCTTTCACGAATCTCACGCATGTCATGAAGTTGCGTGCTGCGGGCTAAGCGTCCTCCCTGACCCTTGGCGAGTGACCGCTGACTAATGAGCACACGCCGCCTGGAACTGGTGCATTGTGGGAGCGCACTAATTCTTCAGCGGGCAGAGACACAAATCAAGTCTTGGCTACTTCCACTTCAGATTTTGACTGGTTTGACTGTAATGTAGGCGCTACAGGTCCATGTTGAACTGAGTATTCTATGCGAAAAAAAGCTGTGCTGCCGTGATCAAGAATGTTTTTGCAATCCGAAGATGGAATAAGAGCTTGCTCTGTCCACTCCACGCATCGGCCCGGTATTGCAGTACCTCCGGGAACGGTGCATTCGCAATGATCGCAGCAAGGCTTTAAGGCTAGGACCTTAGCTTGGCCTTTTGGCTTTGTAGCGTATTATGAACTGACCGATAATGGATAATGGATAATGAATAAAGAAGATAGAACAATAACCCTTAAAAATCCCCCCCCCCCATAAAACATGGACAAACAGGCTCAGAGACAACTCCTTCCCCAGGGGCATCATCACCCTAAACAAGTGCGCAAAACTGTGAAAATATATAGCTTGCGACCTGTTTTGGGAATTTTTGTTGCTGCTAATGTTATTGCAGTATTTTTCATTACACTATTGTTACGATCGGAGCAGCAACTAACGATTGTTTTAATAATCGACAATTCGGCGGATCATTTTTTCGATTAATCGATGAATACTTTTTTTTCTTTTTAAAAATACACCTTTAATTTCCTCCTTCATTCGAATATTGTCAAGTCAAATTTATTTGTATAGCCCTTTATCACAAAAGGCTGCACAGACCACCATGACACCATCCTCTGAGGAAAAACACATAAACCTCAGCATGAGTAAAATGAAGAAACTTTAAGATGGAATCGCATTCGAAGTAACCCCATTTTTAGGATGAGCAGGCTGAAAGGGATATTAAATAAAAACTTAAAATAAAAACTTAGAACAAACAAATGCATGCTGTACAACTGCAGATACTGTATGTAAAATCCTTTTTTTGAATAGAAAAAGTCATGGGGCGCCCTCGGCCAGACCAAAGTGCTACTACAAGTTCGTCGCCCGATCGAGAGTATATGTGGTCTCAGGTCACCCTCTGCTGGATGAAAGTGGTAGTACAAGCATGTCCCCTCAATGTCACAACGAAATTCACGTACCAGATGGCGCATAAATCGTGCGACACAACGAATCGATAATGGAATTTGTTGCCAATGCTTTTGATTTTTATCAGTTTGTTCTTACAGCGATAGATACGATGCACTATTCATTTATTGCACTATTTTTTATAACTTGGGCCAGTCTGTACACTGTATTGTAAATATGTGTTTTCCATTTATTCCGACGGGCTTTTATCTATTTTTTCCCCTTTAAAGTCTTTACTACATGTTTACCGTAGAGTGTTGTGTTTAATCCTGTTGCATACAATGTTTAACCACATTGATATCTATGATAATGAAGAGTATTGTATTGTTTTGAATTGTATTTCATTGTATCCTACAGTACTCTATTCCATTCTAATTTATGCTTTGACTATTACTAGTACAACTACTTTCACGTTTTGAGTGTTAATGATATTACAGTGTTAGGTGTGAGCATGACACTTTGATTAAATCACAGGATTCATTACATTAGGTTCATTTGAAACATGCTAATTTAAAAAAAAAACAGCCTTCTGTTTATCTAGCGTACCTCCCACGTTTAAGCACGACCGCAGATCTTGACAGAGACAAATGACCCGGCAAGAACTACTGGTCAAACGGAATCGGATTCGATTCCACTTTGTCATTGAGGGAAGAGGAAACATTGGAGAGGAAAAACAAGAAAGTGAAGAAAAACAGCGTGTCAACGTTTCAATGCATGCCGGATCCTGATGGTGCAGAAGGAGGAGGAAGCTATTTTTAGATTGGGTTGCCATGTGCCAGCATTGTGACTGGCAGAGGAAACGCACACATAGAAAACGTGAGGTCAACGAGTTGTTGGGTGTCATACGGCAAGTTCAGATTTTCAGGATTCTATCCGTTGAAACAAGTATATAATATCCAATGGATTTCATTCTACTTCACAATTGTGTCCTTGTTGTTAATTCTTGACAAAAAGTGTTTTTTTTAAAAAAAATTTGAGTATGTATGAAGCCTAAGTTCAAAGGGGCCGAATACAATTGATTGGTCTTTGTCATTGATAACAATGTGGGGAAATGTATGCATTGAGATTAGACACGGCACACCAGAGGCGTGTTCAGGAGAGTGATCAGACATGTAGTCTCTTGTTAATCGCTTGCCGCGCACTGCTGAACGGTTGTAATCGCTCACTGTGATTGCCTTACTGATCCAAAATGGCCGACGACAGTACAATGGATTTCGTTCTACAGCTTGCTTTGAGCGAGTTGGCTGATATGAGCGACAGTTCGCATATTGACACAGTTAAGGTTATCCTAAACGCAGTGGAAGGGTCATACCTGTCTTCACAAACATTACCAGGCAATGTAAGACGATATATTACATCGCCAACAGCACTCGTCAGGGTGAGATCCTCCATCTTCTGCACTGTCGACGCCATGTTGGAAATCAAAGTAAGCGGTCTTTCTCCCGTGATTACTCGGGCACGCGAGCGCTCAATAATCACTGGCCGTTCAGAAGCTAGCGATAGCTCGCGATAGCAATCACTCACTCTCCTGAACACGCCTCTGGGTAAAGGTGTAATAAGGACTTTTTCAAAAAAGTGAGATGAAACGTTTTCAGGATAAATACGCAAAGATATTAACATCGTATTGCTTTGAGACAGGCCTTAGTTGGAACCATAGTGCATCGTAATAATAGTGCAATGGAATCTAGTGCAATACATACAACAGCAACATATATTTTTTTGTTTTCACTTTATATTATATATTTCATATCATATCATAGACATTTTAAAGCAAACAAAAATAATCCTGCATTTCCGAGTTTTAGACCGAAGACGTGCAGTCAGGGGAGATAAGGGATGTTGTGCCACAACTGCCATCATGGAAATAACAAATTGAATATATATTAAAATGGTCATATTTATTCAGTGTTTACATTTTATCTCACTGAACTTCACAATTTGAAGATTCTGTTTTTACAAATCACTGATTTTTCACATCGTGAATATTAATGCAATTAGTATATAATGTATTACTGTGCTGAGCAGATGCAGAGTAAGGCATGCAATTCTCTTGCCTCTTGCTAGAGGGCAGTACTGAGACAGGATTTTGATTTGGTGCACACCTCAGCCCCAAACAATAGAATTAGTGATTGTATTAGCAAGATAAGGATAAATCAAGCATTCAGTATTTTTTTCTCTCGTTGCATGGACTTTTTTCATAATGGAGGATTATCTATCTATTGATGCTTTAGTTCAAAAGGAGCAGCGTATAAACTTCATTTACAGGGTAAGAAAATGTATTTTTTTTTCTATGCTAAAATGTATATTTGCTTTCCTGCTCTTCCAATTAAATGATGAATAAGATGTAGCCTAATTTATTTGTAAATCTGACTGCCTCAGCAGACACAAACCATACCACAATCACTGTTTAACATGAACTTAATCAAATTAAAAGTGACAGATGAAAGATTTCAATACTAACTGCCCCTAATGGAACAAAGCTGAAGGACTCATTCTACGGTAACCCAGAGTTTTCTTATTTCACAAAATTCACAAGCCTAACTCTGGTTCTTACTTTCCATGAACTAAAAAGCATCTCTGAGAGTGACTTTAAGGTTCTTTCACTAACATACAAATGTTTGCATGGACTTGCCCCTTCTTATCTCTCCGATTTGATTTCCCCACTACGTTCCTGCACAGAACCTCCTCACGGAAAATGCTGGTCTAGTTGTGACTCCAAGAGCCAAGAAGAAATCTGCAGGCTCAAGAGCATTCGCCATCCAGGCTCCGGAGATCAGATCTGCAACCCCATTGGAAATTTTTAAATCTAGATTTAAGACACACTTCTATTCTATAGCTTATGATTGATGTAAACCTCATACTTTTTTTCCTGTCCTTTTGGCTGCCTGACTGGTGGTGACCAGCGCCTGGACCTAAAGCATTTTAGGTCCAATATGGCTCTTTTGACATTTTGGCTTGCCGACTTCTGGGATACGACAACTTGTGCAGTTGTCTTGCGGTAGTTGTTTGACATCACAAGAGACTGAGTATAATATATGATAATAATAATTCAAATAAATCCCCCGCACTTTACCAAAGAAAATCAAGACTGACTTGTATTTAGAACAGGGTCGACTTTATTTTCTATGAAAATTCAATCATTGAAAGCATTAAAACCAAATCCACTTTTGTGGATAAAACTAGTTTTATAAAATGCAACACAAACAGGAAGTGATTCAACAACTTTGAAACTTGTCTAAAGCTACTCTCTAACTTTGTTGATTTTTTTTTACGTTCACTCGTTTGTTTTTGTTTTTTACAAAAAAGGAACAAGTTATTCCAAAAGTAAAACAATTTCAACAAAGCTTACAATCAAAGGTTTTCTACAGGAATAGGACAGTGTTTTATATAAAAAAGGAACAAGTTATTCAAAAAAAATCTTGGATCAAACTTTTCTTTGCGGGAATAGGACAGCATATCAAGTTCTAACAGCAATTGAACAAACATACACAAGGAATGATGTGTGACTTGGCTAATTGGCCCACTGCTAATTAAGATAACGGGAGCCAAATGAACAATTTCTTCCATTCTTCGTGACAATTTTTGAACAAAAGAAGTTGAACTTGGTAAATTGTCTTATCCACCTTCAGGAACATCGATTGTCCGACCGTAATTTAGCTTAATACGCATTAGCTTTGTAAATAGCTATGTAAATGAAAAGACTCAAAAACAATAAACTCCCTCTGCAAACACGCAGGTTACGAATGCAAACCAAATGTTGTTAGTTACGAGAGGCCCTTTGAGAAGGAAATCATACTTGCTCTCACATATAATGTCATACTCTCACATATGCACTATAATCAGAAACAGTCAAACCCATGCAAAAAATATTACTATACTCGCTCATACATACTACTATACCCTCTCTCACATATGTTACTATACTCTCTCACATGCCCCTATACTATCATACACATACCCCTATACTCTTATACACACACTACTATTCTCTCTCATACGCACACTACTATACTCTCTCCTACACATATTACTATACCCTCATTTACACACTAATATGCTGTTACACACATACTACTATATTCTCTCACACAAATTAGTATACTGGGAGCAACTCCAGTTTGATGTCGGAATGCACATCATATACACGCACATTAGTGTGCATTGCCATGGTTACTAAAAGTACACAAAGTAAAACAACACTGGAGAGCTGAGGTGATTACACTTGGTGTGGAAAAACCCCTATAGTAATAGCAATTTTAATGGTGTGTGTGAGAGAGTATTGTAGTGTGTGTGAGTGGTTAAAGTAGTGTGTTTATGGGAGTACAATAGGGTAAGAAAGTAAAATTGTGTGTGTGAGACTATAGTGGTAAGAAAGAGTACAGTAGTATGGGTGTGAGAGTACAGTAGTGTGCATGAGAGAGTGTAAGAGTGTTTGTGCATTGGTACGAATGTGTCTGAATAAGAGTATAGTTGTGCATGAGTGAGAGAGAGAGAGAATGATGTAATATGTGAAAGCAAGAATGATTTACTTCCCAAATGGCCTCTCATAGTTAATGGCGGTTGGTAAAACTGCGGGTTCAACGAAAAAGCATAGCTAAATTGACAAACGCTAGCATAACCACCATTAATTAACTTGGCCCTGGTACTTTAATGTTAACCGCCATGAGCTAGGGAACTAAAATTAGGATGTTGGCTTAAGTTTCAAGGGAATGCAATTGAAATCCAAATGACACATTAGCTTGCAGGTAGCAACATGAGCCTTATTAGCTTTGGATAAAGATTTGGCATGCACTTAATTATGATAACTAAGTATGTGCGAATCCATTCATTTTTCATTCAGTTAGCAAGCTAATGCTAACGTTCTCACACATGGAGAGGTAAGGTGAAGTTTAAAGGTGCTATTTTGGGGTTCCAGTAAGTGATGAGCCAAAAGGTCACAAACAAAACTGTTTTTGTGATATATACAGCGGAACAATCCTGACATAGGTGGAAATAAATGTATGCATGAATTAATACATGAATAAATCCCTTCTTTTTTGAAGAGATTAATAAATTACTTAACTTTATGACAGAAATATATCCAAGCATTGTGTTATCGATTTTTGTCGTGTACAATGTCGTGTACTTAGGTGTGTATTTTCCCATTTAATTTGTCGTGTATTTTGTTGTTTATTCTGACTTGTATTTTGTCATGTATTTTGTCGTTTAGTTTGCCGTGTATTTTGCCATTTTTGGGTCTTGTACTTTGTAGTATATTTTGCCATTCAATTTGTCAGATATTTTGACATTTATATTGTCGTGTAGCGTGTGTTTTGTCGCGTATTCTTATCGCGCATCTTGCCATTTATTTTGTCATACATTTTGACATGTATTTTGTGCTTATGGTTGTGATCTTGGTCATGTTATTTGTCGTGTAATTTGACACATATTTTGCAGTGTATTTTTTTTTGTATATTGTCATGTAATTTTCCATGTACTTTGCTATTTATTTTGCCTCGTCCTTTGTTGTGTAAATTGCCGTGTATGTTTCTTTTTATTTGGTTGTGTATTTGGTCGTGTACTTTGTCGTGAAATTTGTTGTGTATTTTATCCTCTTATATTGATGTGTATTTTGTTTTGTATTTTTTGTTGTCGTCTCTTTTATTACAACAGTTATTCAAATGAGGAGGCGGTCCAGTCGCCTGAGCTGTTCACCCATTGGTTGATCAGGAATCAACGATTGGTGCACACATCGATCAACCAATAGGTGAAAACCTCAGCCACTTTGACCCGCCCTCCTTATTTGAATAATATTTTGTTATGACACACTATACGACGAAATACATGACAAAATATTTGACAACATACAGAAAGAAATGACAAAATCAATAAAGATATTTAGGTAGAATTTACTTATGTGTTCGATTATTAATATGGCAAATATTTAATGGTATTTACTCATTTATACATTTATTTCTACCCATGGCAGTTTTGGTCTTCTATAGGATTAACAAAAATCCACCAAAAAAAAGGGTAAAGAGACGCTAACCGGCAACCGCGGCTAGTTTGACCACAGACACAAAACATGGAAAGGAATTATTTCTTTTAAAGTGTCGTTCGAGATTGAATCAGCTTTCGAAGGAAACTTTTGGCAAAGAAAACTTTCTTAACTCTTCGCATCGCCGAAGCATGAGATTTTCTCTCGACTTAATTACAGCAAGCAGCCTGAGAAGTCCCGCGACCATTCGGCCTCGGGAGAGTGACGCTTTTTAGTATCGGAATGGGCCGATGCTCGCACGCTTTGGCACACGTGTTGCGAAAGGAACCAAAGGCAATGTCGAACATGTGTGAAAAAAAAGGCACCGCCCTGATTAACAAATAGTAATTAATAAAACTCTACACACAGTGTTTATAAAATGTAAAAATAAAATTAACGCATATAATAATACCTATGACAATAACAATGACAAAAAGGAAACCGACAGGGGTGTCACCCATGACGAAGCAGACATCGTTACGCCTGAGCTTCGTTTTCTTCTTCTTTGTCATCTTCTTCCGTTTCACCTGCGGGAGACGACCAATGAGAGCGCAGAAAAGGTAAGTGGGGCAACAGAAACCTTGTGGCGCACAGCCAGCTAAACTTCCAGTTCGGTGTTAAAGGGACACTGTATAATATTTGACCAAAAGAAAAATGTAATAACTAAATTGTTGTATTGAAATCAATTCGCTCTGATTCTGAAAATAAATCCAACTGAAACACAAATGCCTTCCAGGGGCGAATTATCGTACACACATCTGACTGAAGATTTTAAGGCATCTATAATTGTATAGTTTATATTTACAGTTGTATAGTTTATATTATATTTCCAAAAATAATTATTGATAAAAATCTAACCAAATCTGATAAGTTGTTAATAGGCGAGTATTTTTAGGTTTTGTTTTACAGGGTATAAAAGGCAAGTGTGTATTATTTGACCCCAAGATGTCAATGTATCGCGTAGTGCAACTAAAAATGACTGCTACAAAAGCACAAGGAAGAATACATAGTATGGAGACTCAAAGTGACCAAACCTCACTATAATTCTTCTCATTTCTTTTGCCAGGCCTCTCACAAGATTTTAGTTTTTTGGGCGGTAACTTGTGGGAGTAAGATGACGGCTAATCAGGTCAGCCTCCTCTTTGGTTGAATTTCATGGAAAATAGATACATTTTTCTTATGTGTATTCGAAGGTGGTGTCCGGAACTTCAAAAATATTCTACTTTCTGATGACAGCTTCTGGCTGAAATCCTCAGTGCAGCCTCTGTCAAGTTGCCTGTCAGCCATGTCTCTCAGGTGTGCTCGAATAAACTCTTCTTTTTTCATCTTTTTGGGATTTGGGTTGGCATTTGGGCTGTATTTGAAACAGTCCTTTTCCTAATGTGACTATTTTCATCCTCGCCCTCCCCTCCTACCCATGGCTCCCTAGTCCTGCCTAATGCACTTTGTGGCCAGAACACCGATGATAAAAGTGAGTTAAAAGCAGAAAAGTGTGGTGAAGTTAAATAAATCAAGGCTCTTTGAACTCAGTTGGGCACTGTTCACACATTATTCATGGAGAAAATATTTAATTGTACACTATTAAAGGACACCATAAGCTACTCACCTCACCATAAAAAAACACATTTATATGAGAGTTCAAGTTATTTTGCTTATTTTTCTAATCAATATTATTTACCTTAAAAAAGATTTTTTTTTACCACTAGAAGGCACTAAATAATACACAATGTCCCTTTAAAGTTTAAACAAAGTAACAATGTACACAACATTTGACAAAACAAAATTACATGGATAAATAATTTTAAACAAAATGAACATCAGTTACATATAAAATAACAAAGCAAATATTTAAAACAAAAAGTGTCAAATCAATTGAAAAAAATATGAAGTCATTATGTATGTGTGTGTATCTCTTAACCACTAGGGTCGTAGGGGCCCCATTTCCTGTGATGTGTCTTGGGCAAGTACAGCCTGGTGGCGCCTATTCCTCTCCAGGCCAACACATATTTCCACCCGGTCTCGAACCGAAGACCTTTCGCATGTTAGGCGAATGTGCTAACCATTATACAAACCTCAAAATGAATTATTAAATCAATTGAAATAATTGAATTCCAATGAAAAAGGATATTAGAACATATGCTTATCATGCATCATTAAGGAGCTTGACAGAGGCTGCAGCGATGACACAAGTCAGAGGTAGCGGCAACGAGTAAAAAAGTTCCAAATTCCGCACACCTCATTTAAGTTAAAAACATATGTTCTGCTGGCAGATCATTTTAGCTCGCCTTAAATATGATTTTAATTTTTTTAAGAAGAATGTCGTTAAACTTAAAAAACAGATTATAAAACATAGTAAAATCCAAAATGATTGCATATTATTCACCAGTATTACCTCCTGAGCCACGGTAAAACCACAAATGATAAGAAAAAGGACATCATGAAACTAATGCCGGGAATAGATTTTTTTTTTTTTTTTTTATGAACAGTGTGCCTAAAGATTTTTCGATGACTTGCCAAAAGAGGTTGAAAAACACTGTCTTCATTGATCTCTAGTGCGTTTATAGACCGAAATGGGGACTGTGATTCTGCACTGTGGAATAGAGGACTTAGCTTTACGGTTATTAAAAAAAAAAAATTATAATAATAAAAATGAAAAGCTGTAATACCCCCCGAGCCACAGCGTCCACAAATGCAAATGATAAGGAAAAACAAAACATGAGACCGATGCCGGGAATTAATTTTTGGGGATGATGAGAAAAAAGGTGTGCCTTTGCAGATAAAAAGTGTACACTGTCATAATTAATCACTAGAATGGCCAACAAGAGTTACAAACACATATATGTAAACACAAAAAAGGGACACACACAGTCACGAGATGCAAGGCGAACGCGGTTGCCTTCACCTGCCACACTAGCAGTAGTTGTCAATGGTGTCAAAGAAAGAGAAGTTGAAGTCTGGAACACAAAGTGAGGAATAGAAAGAAAGACAGGAACCATTTTAGATTGTTAGTTCAATTACAGGAAATAGGAAGTGGTTAGGCGTAAGCGTGGCTGGGGCAGGCGATTGGCTGCTGTCTTGTCTAACCTTGCGCTGCTGAAGTCGTGTTCCTGTCGTTCAGCAGTTTGGTTTGACTGTTGGGAAGAATCTTGATCTCCGGCGGGTCTAGGATCGGGCCCTCGCTGCTGCCGCCCCGCGACACCATCAGGGCGTTTAGATACTGCAGACGGGTCACCTGCACAGACACGCCATGTACAAAGTGTAGCAAACATGCATGATCCGCACAGCTTGCCCTCAGGACGATACCAGAATGAGTGTTTGGCTTGAGTAATTACTGATACTGATATCACATTTACGGTTCCCTTAACCACTAAGATCGTAGAAGCACCACTTCCAGTGGTGTGTCTTGGGCAAGTACAGCCCTGCCTCGTAGATTACACTCCTGGCCATTTTGTTGGTGGTTGGGGTTTGTTTCCCAAACCATGGTTTTTGTAATCATTTGGGATGGGGACGCGACATACAAATTGAGGTAAGATCTTAAGCCCGAGCCCGACCCGTGCCCCAAAATAGCTTAAAAAGTCAATCATTACGTTCGGGTTCAGGCGGGGCCCCTCCGTCGGTGCCGCCGAGCGGGGGGTGGAATACATCACGCGTTTTCTCCACAAGGAAAGAGAAACAGAGAACAAAGCCCGGTGGATAATTAAAAAAAAAAAAAAAAGTCAGCAAGAGAGAAGCCCCTCTCCTCCCTTTTCACAAATAACATGAAAATTCGGGTCTACTTCGAGCTTAATCCCACAAAAGTTAATTTGTCAGACTTAGGCTGGACCTGGCTTTAATAGCCACGGGCTGGATTTTTTTTACAAGCAACCCACAAAGCAAGATGTCTTACAAGATTTATTACAAGAACGAGACATTTTAATCAATGTATAAATGTTTCCATTTTAAAAATTTTGTCGGAAGACTAGCAACACATTAAACAATCTTTTAGAAATAATTAAAAAAAAAGTAATACATCTCATGGAGACGTCCATTTCTTACATTTTAAGCCCGGTGCACACCAGGCACCAACCACATCGGGAATTCGGCGTTGACGCCTTTGGCTGCAAAATGCCAATGGTGCCGTGCCCCTGCACACCTTAAGCCGTTTTCAGTTCTTCTCTTAGTTACTTATTTTTGAATAATGCGACCATTCAAGATGGCAATTACAAAAACGAGCCCATATTTACTACTGCGGCGAAAGAAAACACAAATAAAGGCTGCGTTGTGTAAAATTTCAGCCCTTTATTTCTAGACGACAGCTCCCAGGCAACCGTACTTGGAGAATAGTGCCAGCAGGGTTTTTGTGCAGTTGTCTTTACTGATTTCTGCGGTAACGTACTAAATTGCATTCACTTGTCATCGTCCCTCAAGGATTGGAAGAAACTCCAGCGAAATGACTGCTGTTCAATTCAGATTCATAAATGTAGGACTTGATTTGTGGGTGAAAAAGATGAAATATCTCAAGTATGCTGTAAATATTAAATCAAGTATTGTAAAACCTCCTGTTGTCCCCCCCAAAACATGGACTCATTTCTCCTCTCTAAGGTCGTCATAAATGTTTCCATATGTCACCACTGTGTTTCGTATTCAGAATGCATGCTTCGTGCCGCCACAAAAAAGAAAAAGCCGCACTGTGTTTAAGTGTTCCATAGTTTACATATAGATAAAAAAACAAAAACTAAAAGTAACACGAACACTTAAATAATTACAAAAAGTAAGTAAGGAAGTTAAATATATAGTTTTAAAAATCAATACAATCAAAGCAAAACCAACAAACCTACTCACAAATACAATTAAAAAAACAATCTAGCGAGAGCTTAGTACAGTAATCCTTACTGTATTGCAGTTTACTTTTTGCAGTTTTTATACTTCGTTGAGTTTCATCGTGCATTGTGTTCTGCATTCTGATTGGTTAAACAGCCGCCCCACCCCTTTTTTGCCTATGCCTCATTAAAGTTGTGGTCCGAGTTGTACACATACATAACACATCTTAACGACATTACGTACACGCAAAACATTTTTTAAATTTGAGTTTCTCTAAAAGCCATTATGTCAAAAAAATGCTCTGGATTGACAAAAGCACCAAAAGGCAGAAGAAGATGCTTTATATCGACAACAAGATGGACTGCTCCACAGGCTAAAGAAGGTATTTTTACGCCTCATTTTTTGTTCTCCCAATAGCGTCCACATCATGGCGACAAAATATCATTTTAAGCAAAGTGGATAATTTTAAAAAGGTCAGGATTAATCTCAAATTCATTTTTAATAAAGCCATCCAAACACACCAGCAAAATATAATGATAATATACCGTCACACTAGTAACATTAGTGCACAATTCCCTTTTTTGGTCCCAAGTGGACATTTTTGCCAAAATCAGGTTCCGATTAAAAAGTTGCTTTATTTGCTCAAGTGCCAGAGTCAGTCAACCAATCATATTTTATATAACCGATCAATCGTGCAATATAGCGAGATTGTTTTTATAATCATAATTTTACAGTACAGACGTTATTTGTAAATATAACATATACCATATTTTCCGCACTATAAGGCGCACTGGGTTATAGGGCGCACCCCAAAAAAATAGTTTTTGGTCCTATATTTGACATACATACAGGGATCAGAATGGATATTTTCATTTTCAGCTGAAATAGCCAGGGTCCAGGAATAAAGACGCACCGGATTATAAGGCGCTACAATGGGAACGTCCACAAAACAGTCAGATAGTTCAGTAAAACTTATTACCCCCTTAACATTCCCAAAGCTTGCAAAGACGCAAATACGTGTCGAGAACACGCGCGGATGCGGTGTCCGTACGATGTCACTCAAATGCATCGTTCCATCATTCGGAAGATTCAAGTCTTGGGATTCAAAAAATGCCAACCATTCCTTAGTTTCTATTTTCTTTTTCGCTCGCAACTTTACTGTGCATATGACAATAAACACTTGGAATTGAGTTTAATTTAAAAATAGACACTCCATTCCATCCATTATCTGCACCGCTTATCACAGAAACATCGAGTTAAGTCTGAAACAAGATACAGGGAAAATATATAGCCAGAGCAGCTCACCGAAGTCGTTGTGTTCAATAATAATGTGCAGCCATGGTCCTCTTATATCCGTGAGTTTAGTAAATCCAGGAGAATAAAATATTTACAAATACAGAAAAGTAAAAAATGCTTTCTGTATGCCGTCAACCACGTGCTATACACATTCATCTTTTTCGGCCAATTGCAGGCTTTGTTTTGCCGCTTCAGCCTATGCCAGCCTGTAAATGATAAAAAGGATCCGCCCCTTGACCTCCGAATAACTTTAGCCAATAGTGATCGATTCAAATGATGATAGACACATTGGTTAGCCAATGAAACGCCGGTAAATAAATACAAGCATACACCGCGGACTTGAAGTTTGGGGGAAAATCTAGTCGGCGGCTGCAAGTTGGTTGGAAGACTTTGCGACTTAATATTGATCCATAAATAAGACGCACTGTATTATAAGGCGCATGGTCAGCTTTTGAAAAAAATAAAGGCTTTTAGGTGCGCCTTATAGTGCGGAAAATACGGTATTTAAAGTAAAGTGCTTTTATTTGTTAAACAAATGTTTGAGCCTGTAAATGGGATTTGTTCTTTGGTTTCAATGTACAATCGAGTATTCAATAGATCAATAAATAAAGGTTTCTTCTTCATGGGTTGTGACTATCGTGGGGCTTTTTTTAAACGAGGGTTTACTGTATATACACATAGCTTGATAGAGGGTCCAATTCAAGCACTTTCTAAAGACTTTCATAGCCAATTTTCAAATTTCTCCAGTACAATTAAAAGAAAAATCCGTCTTGAATCATGTATTTTGCAGAGCCATGAATATAACTGAGATTTACATATGCGATTTTTAATCCTGTCTGTGCATTTTTCAAGACAAGTGATTTTTAGATCTGACGTAAATCGGGAATATATTTGTTTTGAGACAAATCTCTTCCCGTTGCAATCGAACACTTGGACACACTACCTTAATTTTCTGCAGACTATGTCGCATACCAAAATCGCTAAACACAATGGGAATCGAACCTGGGTGCCGGCGACAACGGTGCTGAAACCTCGACAATAGAACAAGGGTGATACCGATGACATAGGAAGAGGCATTCCATTTGATCACACTATTTTTACTCACGGTGCCAGAAACAATTTTTAAAGAATTGAGAAAACAGAGAGTCGTCTTGAAAGTTATTGATATAACATGTTTAGTGCTCTATTTAGGTGTAGCGTGCACCTGTCCTCTTGGGTGCGACAACACCATACGAACTAATGCCAGCTGCCTTTAATAACGAGAGAAGAAGAAATGTAATAGCAAAGCAAAGCTACTAGAGAGCAGTGTCGGCGTTATTTTTAGACTTGCTGACAGAATTGCTGAGAAACATGGGAACAATTGCAAGAATTTATGAGCACTTAACCAAAAAACAAGCACTTTTCAATTCTTGAAAACCCAACATTAAAATTATTTTAAGCACCTGAAGGAACCCTGTTGAAATGCACGCACATACCCTGATGAGCTGCAGGTCGGTGAGCGCCCGGACCGTATAATCTGGGCAGTAACTGGACGGACTGGTCGCCTCGGACGCATCGAACGGATCTCGAGGAGATTGTCGATGAGTCGACACTGGGGAGTGATGCACTGCGCTCACGCACACAAATCCGATCATTACTTTACTAATTCTACACACTGTTGTTGTTCCGGTCCTGACCTGAAGATGGCATCGTGAGCGCCGATACGCCGTAATACGTGAAAGCGCCGTTGTCGAACTTGAGGCCTTCCTTGCCGATCTCCACTTCCACCCGACCCTGCCAACAAAACAAGCGCACCCACCTCAGCACGCAGTGTAGCTCGGGGGGCGCATGGTAGAAAAACAATCTCACGGGGGCCAGACTAGTAAATGAAGGACATAAAAAGTGTTCCTTAGCCGGAGGTCTTTTGGAGGTTCACAGTTAAATTCTGATTCAGGGATTTAAGATTTGATCATATACGATTATTGAGGGGTTTTTCCCCTCAATATTTTTTCACTAAGATTTAATGTCTTGTATTGTTTATCAACTGTGGATTTGTAAGAAAAAAAAGGAAACAAGAATTGAATCAAATTCCACTACAGCTTATTAAACTGTGGGAAACTCATGCAGACTGGAACGTGACATAAAAAACATACTAACACTAATTTAAATAATTGATTTAATCATTTAAGTGTTATTCTGCCTTTTATTATTACATTAAAATGTTTACCTGAATATGGGAACTTGCTGTTTATGTACATTTCATATCTATTAAAGAAGAAGCTAAAGCTTCTATAGAATTCTGCAAACAATGTACACATTGCCTTAAACAGGGCGTCCATGACTTTGATTTTAGGTTAAATAATATCAGGATGTTGGTGGGGAAGGAGTCCGGTTTGGGGGCCTCAGCATTGAATCACTGCTGTTTGCAGATGATGTGGTGCTGTTGTCTTCCTCAGGCCGTGATCTTCAGCTCTCACTAGAGCGATTCGCAGCCGAGTAAAAATCTCCAAGTCCGAGACAATGGGACACAGCCGGAAAAGGGTGGCATGCTCCCTCCGGGTTGGGGATGAGATTTTTCCCCAAGTGGAGGAGTTCAACTAATTGAGGGTAGGATGGAACGAGATCGACCGATGGGACGGTGCAGAGTCTCCCGTCGCCTCCCTTGGGAGGTATTCCGGGCATGTCCCACCAGCAGCAGGCTCCGGGGACGAGCCAGGACACCCTGGAAAGGCTATGTCTCTAGGCTGGCCTGGGAACGCCTCGGGATCCCGTCGGATGAGCTGGAGGAAGTGACTGGGGATAGGGACGGGCAGGCTTCCCTGTTAAGACTGCTGCCCCCGCGACCCGACCCCAGATAAGCGGAAGATAATGGACGGATGAATGGAATGTCAGGATTGGTTTCCTGAATGTTCTCTGGTTGTCTACTAATAGTAGACAGCTGTACGTAATTTGGAACTTTGTTACTCTCTGATGCATCTCCTCGCTTAAAGTCATGACTGCAGACTTAATCAAGTGATTCATGATGCGCGTGCAAGTGCGTAAATTTATTAGACGCGCTTGAATAAACTCTACTTTTTTCATCATATTTGGGATTTGGACTGTTCTTTATAAAGCCTCTTGTTACTTTCACCATTTTCGTGCTACAAAAACAAACACAAAAGACACCCATATGCTAATGTTTTTATTTTGTATTTTATGTACAACTTTAAACAGCGCGTTCCTAATTTTTCTTTTAAGTTGAAAAAAAGTGGGTTTCCTCAAAGTTCCCTGGTTGATTAATGGTATTCAGCAAAAAGAGTTACAGTGGGTGCTTTGCGAGTGGCGCCTGGCTTTCACGACATCCAGTGGCCATATTTATGACTACAATTCATTGTTTGAAGCAATAGAGTTAATTTTTCACTTGTGCTTCTCTCGGCACTGTCTGGGCCATGAGTTTGACACCTGTGTTAAGACATACACTCATTTCTGTCACTCTCACCTGCAGCAACAGTACGAAGTAATCCACCGGGTGGTTCCGAGTGTACAAGTAGTGGGCGGGGCTGTGACGGTTGGCGGCGTCAAAGTGCACCTCCTGGTTGACACTGGGGTGCCGCAGGAGGTGGAAAAGGACCTTCTCGGAAACACGCGCCGGACTGAAGTGTTCCACCTCTGCAGGATATCAAACACACCCTGAATATGATGCATTGGACCTTAGTGAACTTGGCTGGACGACAATGCACACCTCGAGAGAGGAAACGATGAGTGGCAAGCAGCAGTTGCGGTGAAGTCCTGATCTTTGGCTCGCCTTCGGGCGTCCTGAAGAGCGAGAACTCGTCGGGAGTGCCACGGGGCTCCAGCGGGATCTCGAGCGCCGGCAGGGGACGCTTCACCTTCCTGTCTACTGCAAAAACAACCCGGAACAACCTTGATTATAATGATCCCTCGGTGCAGTGGCGTCACCAGACATGAGTTTCAGGGGGGGCACAACTCCTATTGCCACCCCCAAAAAAAATCTTTGCTCAGCATTGATTCACTATAACATAACCAACAGCAGATCCAGCAAGGGTTTACAACAGGCTTCATTTGTCCTCTTGTGATTGGTCAATTTGCATTTTTCCATGGATTCTGTGTTATTGACTTTTTTGTTGAGTATCTAAAAGGTTACATTTTTGGGGGCATTTCACCTTTTTTGTCAGGTTTCCAGTGTTTTCCAGGGGTGTGTTTCACGATTAGCTGTTTAAGAAATTGTACAGTTTATTCTTGTATTTTGTAGTTTATTTGTTGTTGCACTGAAATCCAAATTTTTTATTGACATTTTAATGTGTCATGCAGGGATTCCAGTTGCTTTACTTTAAAGTTGCTTAGTACAAAAAGGTTCAAAGTTTAAATAAGTTAAAAGCTCACTGGGTTGTGGAAAAAATGCTCTTAAGTTTAGTAGAATATATATTAATTCATTTATTCATAATATGACATTATTATTGGTAATATACTCATCAAAAAGACCAAAATAAAACTTTTTTCCTTTTAAATTTTTTTAGCTCTTTCCCCTTTGTTTTTTTATTTCATTTTTTCCCCTTTTTTTTCTTCTTTTGCTCCTTGTTTTCCTTTCTTTTTTCTTCTTTTGTTCTCCATGTTCCTTTCTTGTTTCAGTTTTTCACCTTTTGTTTTTTTTCCCTCACTTTTCACTTCTTTTTTTTTCTTTTTATTTATTTTCCTATTTTTGGGGGGTACCCATGGCAGCAATATAGCGGAATATGATGTCAGCTCCCTCTAAGTAAGGCTCATTTTATGAAAAACACAATAACACCTCAGTAATACGTAATAAAGGAAACCTGTTAAGTAAAAACCTTTATTTTTTGTTTACAATTATTGTATAATTAGATACCTTATTCGACACAGACTGAAACCAAAGATCAAACAAACCCTTTCTACTGGCTCAAGCATAAGTGTAACAAATAAAAGTACTCTATAAAGGAGTAAGTATAAGGGAGTACTAGATTTAAAAAAGCACGTTTGTATGACAGTTCATGTATTTTTGCTTTTGTTGTTCAAATCAACATTGCTTTTAAATGAATGGGGTTTTTTTTACCACTAGGAGGCGATAAACAAGGCCCAATGTCCCTTTACATCAAGCACATTCTTGATGCAATGATATTTAAAGTGCAGAGTGTCAAATTAAAATATATACAAGAATCAAGTGAAAATATAAATAACAGACAAAAACATTTACACAGTATTAAATATTACAAGTAAATAAAATGAATAAGGAGTATTAAATTATCTCACTCACAACAACTAAAATTCGAAAAAGTAAAAAAAAAAAGATGAAAATTTAAAAATAAATAAGATCAATTAAATGAATTTTGTACTCATCCTATAATGCAGACCTCAAAATGTGTTTCTATATTTAGTTTTCAATTCTGTTTGTATATTTATTTTTTTGTATTTACCTCCAGTTTCTTTTTAAATATTAACTAGTATTATTTCTAATGTTATATTTTCCATTTTGGTATTCCGTTGTCTTAGCTTAGGATCATCTTGATATACGGATTCTGTTTTATTTGACCACTAGATGTTGCTGTTTTGTGTAACTGAAATGTGCTAAAATGCACAAGGAAGACTACACTACAACTACAGAGACTCAAAGTGACCCAACCGCACCATTTATTTCCTGTCGGTTAATAATAATAATAATAATAATAATTTCCTTTGTATTGTCCGCCATTTTACCAATGTTATAAGTCTTAGGTATGACTCGGCCGAGGCGCGAACCAGCGACCTCCCAGTCTCAAAGCGGGCGCCCTACCATCTAGGCTACTGAGCTGGTATCATGTAAAATAGATGCAAATTTGTAGACCTATGAGTATTTAAAAAAATACTCATTTATATGTCCTTGCTTACTATTTAAATCAATATTGTTTTTTTCTAATGAGCAATTTTTTTTCTTTTATAATTATCAGGTGCTAAAAATACACAGTCCCTTTAATTTTGATTTTTAATGTTCTATTTTCAGCATTTTTTTTAAACTCATACAAGCACAACCCTTTTTTCCTTTTGTTCATCTTCTGTAGCCAAATAAAATCAAGATAAACTCATAAAAGAAGAAAAAACAGAATTAAAAACAAAAGCCAAATTGAAGACAACCCAAACCCATGACAACCCAGTGGCAATCTATTTTTGTTGTTGTTGTCAGTGGCATTTTGAAAAGGCCTCTACCCGCTATCGCCTTTCTCCATCACAAGCATTATTTAAAGGGAATTGTGTATTATTTTGCTTCTACTTGTTGTAAAAAACGTAATTCATGCATTTCTTTGCGCATTTTCAAATTTCTGGAAATGTAGGGGTTTTAGGTCCGCTGTTTAACCTGGGAATGCGGTACTCATAAGTTGAATTAAATTGTATTTTCTTTACATAACATGAGCACCACCTAGAGGGAACTATTAAAGTCATTTTGCTGCTATAGGTACCAACAAAAAACAAAACCTTGTAAAAGGCTGAGCAAAACAATAAGAAAAATTGTGCTGTTTGATCACTTTGAGCTTTCTTTGTAATCTTCTTTGTGCTCTGTAACTATTGTTTTTGGTTAGACGACACAATGCAGTGATATCTATCCATCCATCCATTTTCTGCACCGCTTGTCCTCACTGGGGTCGGGGACGTGCTGGGGCCCATCCCAGCTATCTTCGGGCAGAGGACCCCCTGAACTGGTAGCCAGCAGGGCACACTATGACAGAGACATCACTTGCTCATTCACACCTAGCAATTTAACCTGAAATGCATGTTTTTGGATTGTGTGAGGAAACCAGAGTGCCCGGAGAAAATGCACAGGGAGAACGTGCAAACTCCGCATGGGGAGGCTGCGGTAGCTGGAATTGAACTACAAACCTCCACACCGTGGGGCGGTGTCCTAACCACCCCGGTGCGACCCCAGTGACATCTACTGGTCAAATATTTAAGTAACACGGAGGCCATAAATGAATGAACTTACGGTAGCCGTCCGACTCGTCCAGGATTTCCGACTTGATGATCTCCTCAATGACGTCCTCCAAGGTGACCAACCCCAGCACCTCATAGAAAGGGTCGCCCTCGCCCTCATTGTTCACCTTCTGCACGATGGCCATGTGGGAGTTGCCTGTAGGTAGTCGGCTAAACGTTAGCGACGCGCCCCGGTGATGGTTAAACATGGCGGCCTGACCTTTCTTGAACTCCTCCAGCATGGCGTCCAGCTTGGTGTCGTTGAAAACAAAGTGCAGCGGGTGATTGTAGAACTTGGTGATGGTGGTCATGGGCGTGCAGTCGTCGGGGTCCACCAGCGCCAAGTCTTTCACGTACAGGATTTCCACGATGTTGGACCTACATACATTCGTCTTTAATACCACCGTTTGGTTCAAGACAAAGACTTTTCAGTGATCAACTGATCACTTCATAAAGTTTATTTTATTTTTCTATTTTTTGAGAATTTTAGTTTTAGATCAGCCTACATATACAGTACAGTGGCCCCTTTGCATACGAGCTAATCGAGAGACAAGAATTTGGAGGTACCAAAAAATCTTACCTGATTAGGGTTGCCGATAATTAGTCGATGTTATCAATAAAAGAAATAGTAGCCAATGAGTTCCTTTTGTCAGACGGAACGTTCTTCCAACAGAGTGAGGCATCTCTACATGAATATTACCCCGGCTGGGAGTCACATACCTGTCAACCTGTACGTTTTTGCCGTACAAAGTATGTGTATTATGCAATTTAAGACGTGTACGACGTACGAGAAAATCTGTACGGAAAAACGCAAATTTGTCAATTATGGGGACCATAAGGGTAATGAACGAGCTGATACAAGCAACTGTGATTGCATAGTATACACCGACTATCACGCAACGGCAACTCAATCAAGTCAAACGAGTTCCCCGCGGAAGTCTCTATCTCGGTATCGGGTTTTTTTTCGTTGCAAACGAAGCGAGCGGTTTGATGTAGTCAAAGGAAGTCTGTCTCTTTTTAGAGAACTGGCTTTTTTGGCTCAACTCATTAAAGAGAGCCAGTTCTCGAACGGCTCACTTGCTTTGATGCATTATATTACGAATGATTATGTTGTATAAAGAAGTTAAGAAAAAAGGAAGTATAAAAGGAGAAAATGAAAAAAGACAGGTTTGTGGTTATCCCTTTAATCAGTATATTACCAACAATAATTTAATGCAGAAAATGAATTAATAATTTGAGTAAGAAAATGTATTATTCGACTTAATTATATTTGCAAGTATTTTTTCCTTCTACAGTGAACATCCAAGCTACTTAATTTTTG
Source organism: Urocampus carinirostris (assembly GCF_059441175.1). Classification (NCBI taxonomy): domain Eukaryota; kingdom Metazoa; phylum Chordata; class Actinopteri; order Syngnathiformes; family Syngnathidae; genus Urocampus; species Urocampus carinirostris. The sequence goes on along the minus strand of NC_142364.1, from coordinate 26,159,842 downwards.
AACTTTTTTTATAATAAACTCCATTCATGTCGAGCAACTCAGGATCTCAAAAAAAATGTCAATTAACAATATATGTGACATAACGAAACACATGTACAATATAACATATTAAACTACATAAATGAACACGATTGAAAAAAAAAAAAAAAACATGGTGTAAGATAGTTTTGTATTTTGTAAGGGAAAATACGACAGTTTGTAAGGGCATGGAGCCCTGGAGGTTGACGGGTATGGATTCAGTCATGTACAATAGCGTCTTAGTCTCAAAAAGTATCTTACAGGATTGACAGCGTCAACATCAGCTACGTGTACCACGACTTCTGAAGTTTAGGAGTATTTTAGGCTGGATAGGCCGTACAATATGTCTACAAAGTTTTCAAAGCAGACATTTATAGAGAAAGCACATCAAACGGTCAAATGAAACCGAGTTTGACTCACTTCGGGAAGATTCAAGTAACATTCAAGCCAAAACTGTTTTGAATATTTTGCTATAAGAGCGCTTGAGTGTTATGCCAGACAGTGCCTGACAAACGAAATAGAAATTAAATGCATGCATTCCGAAGAACAAATAGATAGATAGATAGATAGATAGATAGATAGATAGATAGATAGATAGATAGATAGATAGATAGATAGATAGATAGATAGATAGATAGATACTTTGTTCATCCCCGAAGGGAAATTCACATTTCCAGCAGCATCCCTGAGCTGAGAACAATCGAAAATAACACGGGAGCTGCTGGAGTGGCTGCCATTCGTGACGGCGCCGGAAGAAAAGATTCAATTTGAATCATTTACAAACAAACAAACAATTGAATCATGTACAAACAAACAAACAAAATATTCATGTTTCAATAAGTGGAGTGTTAATAAAATATTTCTGATACTGATATAACCAGATAAAACTAATTTTAAGTTACCTGTCCAAATGAATGTTGTGCCATCTCACCTTTCCCACTCTCTCTCCTGCAGTTGACTTGCTGCTGCTCGCTCCTGAAACTAATACTTACCTCTTTGTGTATTGCCTGCATATGGCGACACCCTCTTTCAGCTTGTCTGTCAGAACCTTGATCTCCTCAGTTTATGAAGATGATGTCAATTGTTAGAACGTTTGATTTCAAACTTTTGCGAATCTTTATTTAATTTTGTTATAGAGTGCAGTTGACCACTGAATACTCTTCATAAAATGCACGTATTTGTTTCATCTACTGTTTGACTACAGCTAATGAGCCTATTCTTGGTTTAAGGGGATGAAAAACAAATAATTACTTTTAATTTCTCATTTATTTGCCAGTCCCTATAAAACGCATACGTTTATTGTAGGATTTAAGTCCCTACTGACTAAGCACTGAGCCTCATTAGTTTAAGATAGGGCATTTTCGTTATTTTTTTTGTAAAAATCCGTAGTGTGTTCAAAAGATGTATTTTTCACCGGACTCATTTTTCTTGTGTTTATCATTTTTAATATAATAAGCCTTAATTACCAGAAATGTGTTTATCATCACATGCATTCAAGCTTCCTGAACGGTCATTTGAGAGCCGGACTTATACATTGCAAGTAATACTATAATACCTTTATCAGTCTTTGTCAGGAAGGACACGGATGTATTCGTGTTTGGGATTTGGCGCCTACCTTTCCTCCTCGTAGATGGGCACACGCGTGTACCCGCACTGCATGATGTCCGACATGGTGGAGAAGTCCAGCGTTGTGGAGCTGGGCAGCATGAAACAATCTTTGAGGGGTGTCAAGATGTCCTCCACGGTCTTGCTGCGCAGCGTCCCACGGCTGAATTCTTCCTTCACAAACTCACTGCCACACACAGATGTCATGTTTTGTGTGCGATGACTTTCTCCAATTTGCCGAAGCACTCTTCAAACTCATTCGCTGCCAATTCACAGTGCCCTCCCAAAAATGTCTTGCCCCTTTCGCAGAACAGTTTAACAAATGACAACTGCTGAGAATAAATATACACAAATATACAGAATTGTTGTGATTATTTGAAGAAGTTATCTATTAAACTTAGTCAAAAATAAGTTAAAAGTATACCATACATTCCGGACTACAAGCTACTACTTTTTGCCTTACTTTAAACACTTTGGCTTTAAACACAGTGCAGCGTATCCTTATTTTGTATGCAGCGTCACTGAGGGACACAGCAAGCTGATCTTTTCCACAATGCATGTGCTCTAAATACAAAACACAGCGATAACCTCTGGAAAACGGGAGGTCTGACAGTGATACTTCATTCAATATTTATAACGTAATCAAAATACTTTAACTTTTTCACCCACAAATCAAGTCCTCAATGTATATATAGAATTGAATAGCAGTGAAAGTTGTTCCAAAAACACCACTCTTCTTTCCATTGCATCGGCGTCATTGTCAGGTAGCAGAAGTTTCCTTTAATCATCAAAGAACGATGACAAGCGAATGCAATTTGGTCCATTTCCATGGCAACCACCGATGACAACAGCACAAAAACAACATCTGCGTTGTGATCTGGCATTATTCTCCACAGTATGGTTGCCCTGGCGCTGTCGTTTAGAAATATAGGGCTCACGTTCTATGCAATGCAGCGCTCAAACGTGTTTTCTTTCGGCGTAGTGTTAAAGTCAAGTCTTTGTAACCACTATCTTGAAAGGTCACATAATCCAAAAACACGTAACGTAAACAACTTGGGCACAACTGAAATACTAAGCAATATTTGCTCGTTCAGGTTCATCGTAACCTGAAACTTTTGTATGCAGAGACATTGTTAAGTAGAGGTACCAATGTATTATTTTCACACATTTTTCATGTTTAAGAATTTGGGATGACCTTTAACTGTCAAAGGCAGCGAAGGGGATCATTTCCAAGCGAGTCGAGGCATACCTGTAAGGGTCGTTAACGCTGGTGCGGATCATCTCCATGGCCCGCTCTCGGATGCAGCAAGTGCTGATGTCCCGCCTGAGAGCCAGGTCCAGGACCAGCCCCAGCGGGCAGGAGAGCGGGCATGTGAGGACCATGCTCAACTGTGCCAGCCAGGTGAGGGCGGGGGCCATTTGGAAGCCGTATCCAGAGCATACTATGTGAGGAAGTAGCTCAGCCACCAAGAAGAGCATGAAGGCGGCGGCGAAGGCGGCTGACACCACAGAGCCCAAAGCCCGGAACAGCAGAACCGCCACAGCAGAGTGAGCCAGGACGCACAGGAAGAGCAAGGAGCATGCCTGCCGGACCAAATGCAGGCAAGAAGCAGGATCAGCCTTCATGAATCATTTTCATGAAGTTCTATTGCAGGGGTCCCCAACCACTGGGACGCTGACCAGTACTAGCCCTAGGTCATTTGATATCAAGCCGCACAGAAAGTAAAACAAGGTCCTTTATCTTTTTTGCCTATCATAGTTTTTGTAACATCAGTAGTAGTTCACTGTATCGCAGTTTATTTTTGGTGGTTCCACTACTATACGGATTTTCATTGTTCATTGTTTTCTGCGTTGTGATTGGCTAAACCAGAGGAACCCAACGTTTTCCAGCCAGGACCTCATAACTTAACCTTTCTCTGATGTGGGGGGCGGGCGGGATCAGTTGGTAACAGAAAAAAATGTGACGGTTGCAAAGGTGCCTCAATGTAAAAATGAGTTATTTTCCAGACAGCCACAATAAAATAATCCCTCTGGATTTTTCGCGTAACAAAAGTTAGAAGATTAATAATAACACTATGAATTACATAAAAACAGTCAGTGCTGTCGCATCAGAGCGTGCACCAAATGACAGATTTACAGCACCTGGTATTCACAGGCGGTCTCCCATCCAAGTACTAACCATGCCTGACCCTGCTTAGCTTCTCAAAACTGGGCGTTCTTAGAGTGGTGTGGCCGTTAACAGGTCCGAAATCTCTGATCAAATTTAAAGCAAAACGTCACGTTTATTCACGTGCCATGTAATTAAATAGACAAACTCACCAAATGAACTAACCCTGGGTTAAGCTTTTTGGTGTTCCGTGGTTCTTGTTTTAGGGATCCGTGCAACTTCTAACTGGATTGTCGCTTTTTCCATAGCGTCAAGTTTGTTTACAACCGTTCGAGCGTGACATAGTTGACCATTCTCCACGCTGATTAGCTATGAGCGCAAAGGTTTCTCCGCCCATGCGAATATACCACCTCAAAGCCCCAGGTTCAAGTTCCGTCTGAAACACACCTTTAAAAGTAAAAAAAAAAACAACAGGTAAAAAATAATGAAACTTAGTTTTCTTTCTGTGCGGCCCCGGCACCAAACTATTCATGCTACGGTACCAGCGATTTGAGACCACAGCGCTAATGAGTTATTAATAACATTTTGTAACTCAATTGGCATTACAAAATGGTTTATTACTCCACTACCCCTTTAAGGCAGATCATGAAATCCAGTGCCCTTTGATTACTAAACATTCCGCCATCTCAAGCAGAGTACAGGCCTGCTGGATTTCTCCTCATGGATATATTCTCCTTTCCATGTAAATACTTGCATCTAAACTGAATTTACAACTATAAAATACAATATGCGCATATTTGGTCATCAGTAGCCAATGGTAGGCGGAGCGTGGGATGGGAGCATGGCTTATATAGGAACAACAAAGCAACGGCAATGGGCCAAACGTGAGAACAGAATTTATCGTAAAGTGTTCTGAATTTTGGTGTTTTATTCGTAACAATATTTTTGCAATACACTAAGCCGAGAGAAAAAAACCCCGTCTTGGACAGTACCCAGAAATTGAGATCTTGGAGTGGTTTTAAAGCCAGAGACAAAATGGCTATAGAGTGTCTCGGCCAAGTGTTTGTCTGAAAACTCTTAAGATTGCGCAAGACAAGAAATATAAATTCTTTATTGCTTCCACAAGTTGGTGTGAATGCTTTCTTTTATTAATTTTATCATGTGCCTATTTTAGAGCAGTTTTAGGGAGTTGGCTTTTAAGAAAACGTATACAGTAATTTGTAACTGGATAGTTACTTTCAGAGTAATGCGTTACTTTCGGGTGATAGTAATCACCACCTCCTCACGGCCCAATGAGCAATACCAGAGTATTTGGAGCTCTTTTTTTACCTAAAAGAAAACTAAGCCTGCATGCTCATTTTTGGTTCTAACTGAAATTGAACATAGGTTGTGGCAGTGAGAATGCCAAACTAACCACTGAAATACCAGCAATATTAATGACATGTGAAGAGGCATTGGGTTTTATCTCATGACCACACAATCTATAGTCAGTACAACAAATGAATGTTATTTGTCATGTGAATTACACATGACATTTGTCACCTACGATGCTTAGAATAGAGGAATAGAAATAATTGTCATTTTAACACAACTGGTACAGTAAATAAAAATAGTGATATAATGAGAAAAAAAAATCGACTGCCTTTTTGCAAGTCATCTATACTACTCGTGATCCAGTGCTCTGATAAATGAGCAGATCTTGGACCTGTTAAGACTGTTCGCAGCACAACAAAAAGTTTGTTCAATGGACTTGCATACAGTCTTATTTTGTTAGTATTTATTTTATAAAGGGTCTTAGGGGCACCATTTTCTGCGGTGTGTTTTGGGCAAGTACAGCCTGGTGGTGCCCATCCCTCTCCAGGCCAACAAATGTTTCTACAATAATCTTTGGTCACTCCTGCCATCACACATTTCAGTTACAAACTGACTCCGGCCACTCAAAAGAGAAGGGAAAAGTTATGTGCCCTCACAGGCAAAAGTTTTGGGCCCCGTGTTTTAAATTAAGTGTTACCAATTACTGTTTTGCAGGTAAGTGTCCAACACTATTTGTGATACAAAAAAGGTTGGGGACCCCTGTTTAGTGGCAGCTGATCAAGAAACTGAAGGTTTTGTTGATTCTTTTTCTTTTGTACCATAAAGTTCCCCCTTCTCCTGACGGGCTCCAAACGCTTGGCAGCGCGCTTCTCCTCTTCGGAACCGCAGCTGTGAAGCACGTAAAGCTCGACAGGGTCGAGCCACAAAAGACTGAGGTGGACCGTCCTCAGCAGCCCGCAGGCGAGCACCAGTAGTGGAACCAGAAGTGCCAGACCCCAGGCCGGTATGTGCTCCGAAGCTAAAGGCTCGGTCGAGCCGACACGCAGTTTGTCCTCCCCCGTAGAGGTCCACTCGTCCCCGCTCCTCACGCACACGTGATGGAGGTTTGGCTGAAGGTCCACCTGCTCTCCGCCAACGCCCCCCGGCTGGACCTCAACCGTTAGGACCCCACTACAATCCTCCTCCGCCTCGAAGGAGTCCGTGACCTGGAAGGCAGCATGCCTCCGGTTGTCCTCATCCCTGCACGGGTCTCCGAGTGCTCCTGAGGCCCTTGCAAAAGCCAGCCACGGCCAGGTTCGGTTCTTCAAGTCGGTTCCAAAGAGCCGCAGCTTGAATGAGGCACCCCGGGGAGCCGTGATGATCCCCGCCTTCATACAAACGCGTCCCGCGGGGTCCTCCGGGTGCAGGCGCACGACAGGCGGCGTCGCCTGGGCGCACAAGCCCAAACGGATCCCGCACGACAACAAAACCATCAACAATATCATCCAAAGCAACTGGAGACCTGCAAAGCTGGCCACCATATTGGAGTTGGTCAGCCAGCAGGCTCCGGGCAGGTCATGTGACTGTATACCCCCCGTTAGACTCCGCCCACTTACAGACTTGCGGCGTTCATATCATGGGACAAAGGATAACTAAACGTTTTTAAAAATATACAAACGACTCAACTTAACCCCATTGAAAAAAAATTTGTTTTCACTTAATTGTACACGTAGATCGAATATACAAAAGCACGTAATTGAAATTATATTCAGAAAATTTAATCAAATACCACTCGTTTATGAGCACAACACACGTGTCATTAAAATACAAAGGCAACACGAAGTATTGCGTTGTTCATACACAAATGTTTGCTAACCAAATTTTGGAATTAAAGTCTAACAATTTGAATAGTTAATTAACCTAATCAACGAATAACAAATTATTCACAATGACTAAAAACTCAAACTTCCCGGCTTGTAAATGCAGCACCATTAATTCGTCATTGCGCCAGGGAAACTGAGTGCACAGCAACCATGTTGGGTCTGGTAAGTGCAACGTAAGAGGACATTTTGGCGCTGGGGTGTTTTTGTTTTTATTCTGCGAGGGCCCGCGCTGCATTCAAATAGTGGGGAAAATGACAACTCGAGTAGTCAAAACGTGGAACAGAAAACAACAACTTGAATAATTATAATTCATATCAACGTTTAAAGCTCATACAAATAAAAGAGCGTTTTATAAAAATCGGACTGAACCTCTTGAATCCAAAATCATTCAAATAATACGCATTTGCGGGAACCAGTATTAGTTCGTAATAACACACGTGATTGATCAATCACGCACGCTGATATTGACACTGAAAACGTTCCTTGCGAAATATTAGTCTGGATGACGGAACACAACTATTGACTAATAAAGCCAACTCAAAGAATAAAAGGTAAAATTCTGGCAATGTTGTGAACGTAACGCAAGCTTTCCATGATGAAACTGCACGCGTCGAAAGCCATTTTGGCCCCGCTAAAAGGATGCTGTAAGGATATGTTTATTTTGAAAATTTGAGATGAACGAAAATAGAAATGTTGCTCCAAAAGCAATCTTCTGTTAAAATAGACCAAAACAATGTGTTGAAAACATGATAGAGCAGGGGTCTGCAACCTTTTTCAAGCTACTTTTGTTCTAATTTTTGCAAAGGGCTGCCAGTTTGATGTGCATTTCTTAACTAATGTTATTTATATGGTTTTATATAGTATTATTACTCCGTTATTAACAGGTTACCATGTCACAATAAGGAGTATGATGTCACTATTGCATACGTTTTCAGCTATAATAGTTTCATTTAATCTTCACATCATTGCTTTGATAATCATGATTCATTTTGTAGTTTGAAATGCACATCGTATGTATCCGCATATTTTAGATAGAGAATCTTCACATCATTGCTTTGATAATCATGATTCATAACGGATAATGAATAACGAAGATAGATCAATAACCCTTAAAAACCTCAAAACCCCCCCCAGCTGGAGATGGAATATGAGCTTGCTCTGTCCACTCCACGCATCGGCCCGGTATTGCAGTACCTCCGGGAACGGTGCATTCGCAATGATCGCAGCAAGGTTTTACGGCTAGGACCTTAGCTTGGCCTTTTGGCTGAGAGTAAGTGTCCCGGCTCCTAGGCTTTGTAGCGTATTATGAACTGACCGATAACGGATAATGGATAATGAATAACGAAGATAGATCAATAACCCTTAAAAACCCCAAAACCCCCCTCATGATTCATTTTGTAGTTTGAAATGCACATCGTATGTATCCGCATATTTTAGATAGATAGATAGATAGATAGATAGATAGATACTTTATTCATCCCGTAGGGAAATTCACACTTCCAGCAGTCTACCCTCTTGTTTATTAACAGATTAACATGATGCCCTAGGGGAGCTTGTAGCGGAGTGGATGACGTCACACCCCAGTCCAAAAGTTCGACATCCCTGCGGCAGATGGAAATCTTTTTCTTTGTGTCCAGGGATACACCACCTCGTGTTAGCGAGTCCGTCTCCTCTCCAATGCCCGTAGGCTTTCGTGTCTCTGTATAGCGGCGCTGAAGCCGGATAGCTCCGGGTAGCTCCGGGTGGCTACACGTTAGCGTCCGGGGTGCTAAACGTGAGCCACGTTTCCGCAAAACACAGCAACTGTGCTCTTCGATGTTTTCCACCAGCACTCGTTGGTCTTATTTGGTAGTGAGTTCACATTTACCATGATTACGGATGGTACCGAAGACTTATAACGCCGCTAGCCGCATGTCCATAGGATAGAAAGTCATCCAAAGTGTAGTTGTCAAACGGGAAGAAAAACACCAAAGATAGGAGCAGACAATAAAACAATAAATCACAAAAAGTGAGAGATAACAGGGCAGCTGCTGGAAAAGGCAGTATTTACTTGCTGTATTCATATGGATGTAATGGTCTTCCGATGCGTCAACCTTACCACTCAACCTTAAATATTCAACTGTGTGCAATTCTAATCTAATATAGAGGGAATCCTTTTTGTCCTCTAATGTGAGTTCTGAGTGTTATTGCTTCATGTTCTAGTTTGCAAATCCACACTTTTTGCTTATAAAAACTGTGGTCAACCATTTTTTTTTGCGAGTAACACACTCCCTACCTTTGGTGGGAGAACGCTTCTCCAATCAATTGGCCCATAGTGTTCTAATTTTATTTATAGCTTTGCAATAAATGTCCTCAACTGAACTGCTTTTCTCCCGCTCTATCTTTTCTGTGTCCAGATACACGGATTATTTAACCTCAATATTTGTTTATTTAGAAAATTCAAGATGAAAAAAATAAATGTTGCTACAATGCATCCATCTTTTTACACATATAATTGACCAATAAAAGAGTGTTATAGAGCAGGGGTCAGCAACCTTTTGAAGCTAAGCGCTACTTTTTTGATAAAACTATTGATATTATTGATACTAACCAAGTAATTGGATCGGATTGATATTACAGTCCCATAATCGATATTTAATTCCTCCACCAACTCCTTCAGAGTGCCACTTTTATATGTAGGTAGCGAAGCCCATCTCTCTCACAAAGCGCTCTTGGCAACACCACACATTTACATAATCTCATGGGGGGAAAAATGTACCCAGCAGAAAGCAACAAGCTGCAACCAAAAATTTAAATATGTTACAAAAACCTGTAAATTTGTTGTCACTATGGCAACAGAGCCAATGGGAGAGAATCAACACTTTAATTGCATTTCTGATTTTATTTTCAAAATAGTGTGAAATGGATACTATTTCAGTTATTTAGTTGACATTGATATGCAGCATTTGTACTTTTGATGCATCGCTGCTGTTTTTGTTTGACTCTCTTGGTTTTGGTTATGAAATATCTATATTTATTGTTTTATACTGTTCCATTTTGAAAATGTAGTTTTTAATCTCATTCTCATCTCATTAGCCGTACCGCCTATCCTCATTAGGGTTGCGGGGGGGCTGGAGCCCATCCCAGCCATCTCCGGGCAGTGGGCAGGGGACACCCTGAACTGGTTGCCAGCCAATCGCAGGGCACACAGGGACAAACATCTCATTCGCTCATTCACACCTAGGGACAATTTTGGACCGGCCAATTCACCTGAAATGCATGTTTTTGGAACGTGGGAGGAAACCGGAGTGCCCGGAGGAAACCCACGCAAGCACGGGGAGAACATACAAACTCCGCACAGGAAGTCTGGAGCTGGATTTGAACCCACAACAGGTTCCCATGACATAACTGTGCCGCACAAGTGCTAACCACTTCGCCGCCGTGCTGCCCTGTAGTTTTTAATATATATGTGATATTAAACATGTAATGCATAAAATCGGTGTGCTGTGTTTATTGTAATTATAGACCACCTAAAGAGAGGAGGTTTCAGTAATTCAACAATTATGACATTTCCAAGTAGATAGCATCAGTTTTGAATGGGTAGCGACCGATACCACCATGTATTTACTTGGATCAGATCGATAACAAAATTCCTAGTACAGTATTGTTCCGGCCCCCCTAGTTCCCAGACAAGTTTGAAGTAATGAACCCACAATGATGTTGAGTAGATAAATAGAAGTCAGGTTTATTCATGAACCCTTGACAGTCTTCTTATGCCTTTTTATAAAACAGAACTGCATAAGTACACATTGCACGCGCTACCGGCCGTCAAACATAAGACACACTTAATAGTCAAACATGTTACTGAGTGTCTTGCGAAAAGACCTTTGCATCCAGATCTTAATCTCTCTGTCCATCACAAAAGTCACTTCATTGTTGACTGGGGATTTGTCAATATTGCAAGGAAGCGATGCAAAGGGAAGTATGGTGATTGAAAATCATCTATTCCAACATAAGTACATCGTTTTTTCTTATCTAGTAATATCTTTGGCAACTTTGGATAACCGTGAGAAAATAAAATGCACAATTGGCTACTAGTGAAACGCTAAACGCTAACCAGTAGAAATAAATTGAGCTGTGAAGTCCTACAGGTGCTGCACTGTAGTTAAAATTAATTCAAAATTCTTAAACATGACACAAGTGAGTAAACAGTCCCTGTTTTTTTGCATAAAATCTATATAGATTTCATTGGTATATTCCAATTATTTTATGATATAATACGTTTTGAAGTTGGCATGTCTCATTTTTGTCACCCTGAGCTGTGACGTCATTAAAAGAACACCAGTACGCTATTATTAATTTATTTGAAGCGGTTACGAGTGTTTGACGCCAAGTTTTGGTAGTTTTAAAAAATAATGCTAAGTTTTTGTGTGACAGGTGGTTGCGGTAATGTACGACAAAGGGCGAGCAGACAAAAGGGGGCCAACTGGCAAAAATAACACACGGAGAGCTAACGGGGGCTAACCGGGACCGATTGACAAAAGGCTGACTAAATAAGACGCAGTTACCAGCTAATCATTAAACCAACAACAAAAAGCAGCAAAGGCTACAGCAACAATTGGAATAAATATACCAAGAAACACGGCAAAACCGATGCTAACGCCAGGTCAGCCGATCAAAAAACATTCGATAAGCAGCAAAGTTTGCTGGGATCCTATCGAGAAAAAAGCGGCAACAGCGATAAGCGCAAGGCCGGTCTGGAATAAACCAAGGCACACCGCAAAACTGTCTCTAATGTCAGGCTACCCAGCCAAACAACACACAGTGGGCACCCAATGAGCGCCAATCGGGAGCAAACTAAACAGAAATCCCTCAGCAGCCCCGACGCTAACGGGGATCTAGCCGGAAAAAAGTATACCAGCAGCGACACACATGGTAAAAAACACAAACGAAAAGCCACAATCGCCTACCTCCAAGCAGAAAAGAGCGGTATGCAATCGCTGTTCCTTACAATCACTTTCTGTTTCAAAGCCGGCCTCATATGTTGTGGAAATGGGATACACCCTTTTGAAAATGTTGTTTTCTTTCAATGACGTCACAGTTCTAAAGCGAAAGAGCCAGATGGGTCAACTTTGAGACTGAAATTCTCGAGTTTCCCGGTGCGTGAAATATTTTGCAACATGTTCGCATTATTGTGGGGAGGAACACTACGAGTTCTTTTCCTAACTGAAAAATAATTCAGTTAGGGAATGCCTTTTAAATGGTATTATGTATTCAAATAGTGCTCATGCTAATGAAGACAAAGAGTGCATTTGTATTGAGGCATGGCAGCTGGATATTAAGATAGGAAATAAATGAAAGTTGAAGCATTTATTCCCGATACTTGATATGCAGCTGATGGCTGTGTGCTACTGGGCCAAAACTAAAGCTCACGGTGTGGAAAAAAACAATAGGGAAAGAAAAATCTTGAAGGAATTTAAATATCTGTGTGATGGAGGATTGCAAGGAAGATGGAAGCGAGAGATAAAACTTTGGTTGTTCCAAATGTTACATATGATGAGCAGGAAGTTTAGGGCATCGGCTTGTGCCCAGTTTATTGCTTATGAAACATCCCATAATAGTCTGAAGTAAAGGTCTATTCGATGCAGTGAACCCCCGTCCGCTAGATCATCGAATTGTGCATCGTGAGCTGCTTGAATAAAGGAAAACTGTAATATTTGACCATTCGATGTCACTGTATTGTGTAGTACAACCGAAAACAAGTGCTACAAAACACAAGGAAGAATATAAACTACAGAGACTCAAAGTGACCAAATCCCACCGTTTTTTTCTCATATTTTTTGTCCGACTTTTCACAACGTTTTCAGGGGTACCCGTTGCAGCAAGATGCCGGAAAATTAAGTCAGCTACATCTAGGAGAGCATCATTATGTACAACACAAATTTCTCCACCTATGGGTAATCTAAAAACGCATGTTTATATTAGAGTTCATGTATTCTTGCGCGTTACTCTGATCGATTTATTTTTTTAAACTTTTTTTTACTACTAGGAGGCGCTATGCACCATGTCCCTTTGAAAATTCCCATTTTTGGAACTTATTAGCTTGCTAGCTTGCCTATTGCATTCTTCTTTTATCATGGCAGTTCCATTAAGGAAGCACAAACGCCAATAAAATATTTTGTTCATGTTAAACTAAAATATAATTTTTAGGTAAATATGTTTTTACTGCAAACAACAATAATCATAGAATCGAAATCCTGCATACGAAAGTGTGCGAAAGCGCAGGTCAGTTGTAGTTTAGCATTAAGCTAAAAAAAAAATGATTACGGATCCCTTAACCGCCATGGTCGTCAGGGCACCCCTTTCCTGTGGTGTGTCTTGGGCAAATAGAGCCTGTCAGCACACATTCATCTTCAGGCCAGGAGACGTATACCAGACAAAATAGTTTTAGCATCTAAAAAATAATTATTACTTTTCTTTGTTTTTACAATGCTGATCCATACAGATTTATTTGAAGATTTAGAATCAGCATAATGTCAATGCTATAGTGTTGAATAATGTTAGCATTAAAATAGTCCTTACCTTTTGAACATCTTTGTATAAATGCACAGCTCACCTGGTGCATATTGACTGCCATATGGGGCTGGGGGTTTGCCACTTTGTGGTATTAAATCAATCTATTTCTCTTTAAATACACATACATATATATATTCTATTATATGTATTCTATCATATATATATATATCTCATCTCTCTCTCATTAGCCGTTCCGCTTATCCTCATTAGGGTCGCGGGGGGGGGGGGGGGGGGGGGTGCTGGAGCCCATCCCAGCCATCTCCGGGCAGTGGGAAGGGGACACTCTGATTTGGTTGCCAGCCAATCGCAGGGCATATATATATATATATATATATATATATATGCATATCGTTTGATTATTATTTGATATCGTTTGAAGTATTTACACAATTTTTTTTTCTGTAGGTTCATTTTCTTCAGTGCAAACTCGACAAGAATAAAAACGTAGCATTTTTTTTTCTCAATATTTCACAGTAGTCACCCTGCAAGAACGAATATGTCACACCCAGACGTGGGTCAGACACTATCGTTCCGACGTGTACCAGAGTTTACCGGGTCCCGCCCAATAAAAGACAGCAAAAGTAGCAAAGAATACGCTTTGCTCTCAAACCGTAGAAGAATTTTGTGCTTTTGTGGTACAGTGAGGCGTTCAAGTAACATTGATACAATAATCAACTTTCCCACTGACGATAAAAGATGCTACATGCTTCTAATCAATATGGAAAGCATAAAAACACTGCGACAGATGTTATATACAATATGGATTCACATAATTCTCCAAGTCACAAAAGCAGTTTTCTGGAAAGTTGAAATGTCAAACACGAAACTAAACAAAAGCAACTCTTGTAATATTCAGCGTATTGGGCCTCAAATAGTGCCATCTTGTGTGTTTTGCGTTTTAATTTAAGTTAAATAATTTGTACTTTCATAAGCTGCCACGCTAGTAGCGTTAGCCTCTAGCGGCTACAACTTGAATCGGGTTAGTGAATGAAAAAGCCTTAGCCTAGCTTTGGAGCTCCAAGTTGGAACAGCACGCAATGGAATGTTGGTCTGTTAGACTTTCTGCGTAGGCGTGCCCAAATCTTAAATCTCAAAAGTTAATAAACACACAAAGCACTGCAAAAGACACAGCTGCCGGTTAAACATAAAGCCTTTGCTGACATTTTCCATAAGCATAAGACGCTAACTTCACAAACAACTTTGAGTCACTGAAGCTGAGTAACATTTGGACTGGTTGCCAGTCAATTGTAATTTTTCTGTGGAGCGTAGGTGCTTAAAAAAATAGGACTGATTGGGGAAGGGGGAAAGCTACACAGAAACTGGGACAAGATGCTAACAAATCGGAATCTGAAACTTCAATACCATGAGTCAGTCATACTAACCACTCATCTACGTCCAGGCCGCTAAAATTAGCTTGGCATAAGGCAAATTTCCCTTAACACGTGAGCCAGTAATTCTAAGCGAGGTGCTGACTCACATTTAAAAGCTACCAAAACACAATTCTTATTTGCCATCCAAATACAAATAATTCCCTTTTTGTATAAATAAAAAAGTCAAACTTGAGTCACCAACGACTAAATCGGCAAAACTCATTTAGATGAAATGCGCTGACATCAACTTTTCAACAAAGTAAAAAATGAAATAAATAAATAAATAAATATATGAATAAACGCTCAATATATATGAAACGTAATGGGCATAGTCACAACATAGAGCAAGAAAACGCTCAGGAAATCCCGCGTTAATGTCAGTCTCACCCCTTTCTCTGCAACACACAATTCAAATGTAATCGAAATCTTGCGACAGGAACTGTGAAAACGAAAAGTTTGGATGTGACCTTTTGTTACACTCTCCAAATACTCCCCTGTTTCATTTTGATGACTTTACAAGAGTAACCGGGTACTTGAGAACCAGAAATAATGTGGTGTTTGCCTTTTGGTGCCATTCACAGGGAAACAAATCACAAAAGGAGATTGTAAAAAGGATTGAGGATTAGTCACGTGCGTGAATATGACCTCCGATGCCGACAAATCCACGTCTTGACATCAGAAGCCTGTCCCGTGTTAATGCCTTTCACCCTGAACTGC
Source organism: Urocampus carinirostris (assembly GCF_059441175.1). Taxonomy (NCBI): domain Eukaryota; kingdom Metazoa; phylum Chordata; class Actinopteri; order Syngnathiformes; family Syngnathidae; genus Urocampus; species Urocampus carinirostris. The sequence continues at coordinate 26,144,294 of NC_142364.1, read as the reverse complement.
AACAATGGACACGAATGTTCGAAAATGGAGTGTGGAAGGGGCTTGTGGGTCACAGCACGTCCGTGAATATGACTCCGACGCCAACAAATCCAAGGTTCGCCATCGACAACCGTCCTGTAGTGATGCCTGTCACACCGAGCAGCACCCATGGTCAAAGATTTTGAAAAAGGGAGTAAGAAGGGCCTATAGGGTCATTCCACGTCCACAAATGTGACCTTCGAGAAATACACAGCTCCAGTTCTGAAGTCTGTCCCATTATGATGCCATTCACACCAAACAATAACAAAAGTCAGTGTAAAAAGGGCTCATGGGTCATTGCACGTCCGTGAATATAACCTCCAAGGAAGACAGGTTTGAGGTTTATGGCTCCACTTCTGAATCCTGCCCTGTGTTGCCTTTTACACCGGACAGCAATAATGGACATAAATGTCGAAAAATTTGGTGTCAACGGGGATTTTTGGTCATTGCACATCCGTGAATATGACCTAAGACGTGAAAAATACCCAGCTCCGCATCCTGTCTTTGTAGCTGCCCTTCATGCAAAAGGGTCCCCAACCATTGGACCGTCGGTCGTTTACTACCACACGGTCTCCATATTGTTTTCCTGACACCGCTCAGTTAATACTGAACTTTAACCATGGCTTTGAAGTGGTGCATTTGAATTAAAATCAGTGTGGTTCACACAGGTGGGCGCTGCTGCCATTTAGTGTCCAGGTCGGAAATGAGCATCACCGTCCGCCAAAGATACAGCCAAGAATGAATGAAACCACAATTATGCGCTTATAGCCAATCAGCGTAGGGAATGGTCAACTGCAGCCTACTTTATCATGTTACAAAGATTGTAAACAAACTTGCCGCCATTGAAAAACTTGGAGTTGGAGAATGCGTGGATCTCTATGTCAAGAACACTCAAGAAATAGAGACCACACAAGACCAACACACTTTTTGTGGGGGGTGGGTGATTTGGTGAGTTTGTATTTTTAATTACCTGGTTAACAAAATGACGTGACATTTTGTGTTAAAAATTTAAATGGTGTGTTACTATAGCACGTCCACCTCACAGTTCACAAGTCCCGGGTTCAATTTCAGCTATCGTCCTCCTTGTGTGGGGTTTGCATGTTCTCCCCATGCCCTTGGGCACTCCGGTTTTCTCCCACATTACAAAAACATGGAACTGGATGGTTCCAGGACCCCAGCAACCCTTGTTAGGATGAGCAGTTCAGAAAATTGTTATTATTATTTTTGTTATTATTTCTGGAAAAAGTATAATCATGTTTAAGGCCGTCCTTGGGCTGTGTGATGAAGTATTGTCAAACATCAAACCGTTGTGTGTTACGGAAATGGTTGAGGACCCCTTCACAAAAGCGTAACACATGAATAAAACTGCTGTAAAAGAGCAGTATGAAAGGGGCTAGCGATCCATTGTTTGATTCTGTCACACTTCTGTGTCTTGCCCTTCATGCGTGTTGCACCCTTCACACCGAAAAGTAAGGGTAAATGTGAGAAAGGGGATACTGAGTATGCACATGCAGATCTTTCTCGTTTTTCGGGGCAGGTAAAAATGAAGCTACGTGTGTCAAATGGTACTCTCCGTGTTTGCGTGCGGGTGCGTGAGGGGCTGGCCGGGCCGACGGGGTTCCACACAGTTGCGCTGCTCGCCCAGTAGCGTGGTGGTCTCTTCCGGGACGCCGTCGGCGTCCCCGGACGGCGTTGCCTGGCGCGAGGGAACGGCGGGGGGCGTACCATGGTTGCTGGAAAGCAACGTCTGGCTGGGCCGCCGCGCAAAAGACGTTGGCGGGCCGGAACGGCCAGGTTGAGAGGCGGAAGGCGGACGCTTGACGGGAGGCGTAGCAAGGGGCAAAGGGGGAGAGGTGAGGGGGGGCGCATCCAGACGCTGCTGGCTTCCGTCAGGGGACTGTGGCATGCTGTCCAGCCGCGAGGCCAACACGGCGTTCTGGTACTGTGCTCGCGTTATCTGAGGACCACAAATATGGAGTCGGCACAAATATATAGAAATCCCTCGCTGCATCACGGTTTACTACTCCCGGTTTTTATCGTGCATTGTATTCTGCATTCTGATTTACCCGCGTTTCACTGAATTTCTTCACTTTGACATTTAGAACACTTGGCAGAAATAGTGATGCTTTGTTTAATCAAACAATCGAATTCCCTGGTCCGCACCAGTTCCAAGCCACCTGCTCAGTGCCGGTTGAGGTAAACCGCCGGTGGGCACCGCATTTAAAGCCGCAGTGTCTAAAATATATGGAAAAATGTAGCGAATTGCAGTCCGGAATTCTTGGTAAACCTAAACTTTCCCCAAATCACTGTTGCTGCAGTCGCTCTGAACTTTTGACTGAACCCATCGTACCTTAACAAACTGCAGGTCGCTGAGCGCTCGGACATAGAAGTCCGGAACGTACTGGAAGGGTGTTCCTGGGATTTGAGTGTTGCTGCCGCCCATGGAGTTGCTCTCGGGGCCGCCGCCCGTACCCGCTCCGCCTCGCTCACTACAGCTGATGGATGCTGAACGGTTCAGCTTTCCGCCATGCGACGGGGAACGAAACTCTGGGATTGGATGACAAAAGTGCCATTGTTAAAAGTGACGGCAGATGGCAGGCATGTGCACGGGGAGGTGAACAACAAACATGCCGCCACGGGAGTGCATTGTTTGGCGTTGTGGTCTTTGATGTCATTGAAGGGGGTGTCAAAGTTGGGGGCTAAGGGGTTAAGTGATAGGAATGTTATATTGGGGTGGACATAGTGGTGCAGGAAAAATTAGAGGCAAGAAAACAGATTGACAAGTCGGGTTGAGCAAGTGGCTAGCTTAATTTAGCATGGGAGTGGAAAGTTGAATGTGCATCATCCTCACTGTTGTGATTGGAGTTCTGGCTTTGGTGGTTAACATATTCTGGTCATCAACACTTATAGATGTCAAACCTCCCTCCCTATAGTGCGTTATGTAGAACCTCCCTCTTGTACAAAATAACTTAATTAAAAAGACAATACTGATTTCAAACACAAGCAAAAATAATAAAGCCCACCTAGAGGGAGCTGACATGATTGTCCAAGCCATTAGTGGTCCTCAGGATGATAGTTTGAGGCCCCCCCGCCTTAAAAGGAAAGTTAATGGGGCAGTGTGTCTAATCCCACCACTAGATGTTGTAGTATTCCATCGTGTAAGTGCTAAAAATCACAAGTAGCAATGAATATTTCGGAGACTCAAAGTGATCAGAAAGCACTGTTTTTTTATTTGCCCAGCCTTTCACCAGGTTTTTGGCTACCCATAGCAGCAAAATGCTAACTATGTAATCTCCTGCGAGGTGAGGCTCATGTTATGCAAAATATATATAAAAAATTCACCTCTATATGAGAGTTCATGAATTTTTGCTCATATTTTAAATTCATATTCTTTTTTTAATGAAGCCACTGAATAAAACACAATGTCCCTTTAAGTGCAGCCCTGGATGATTGTGGATTAAATTATTACCGATTGATTTATTTTCACATGAATTCTTAATATATCTTTTATTTTTAGATTATATTTTGTAAAGTTACTTTTTAAAAAATATATTTGACTGTTTTTTACAAAACTTTTTATATGGAAAATTTGGCTCAAACTCACCCAGACCCTTGCTCCAGCACCCCAGGTTAAATTGAGTTTAAGACCCCTGTGCTCTGGATACCCAAAAAAACCAAAACCTCTTTAAAGACTGAGCAAAAAAATGAAAGGAAAAATTGTGTTTTTTTTCTTCACTTTAAGTCTCCGTAGTTTGTTTTCTTCCTTGTGCTGTTATGACTTAATTTGGGTTACACAATAAAATTGTGACATTGAGTGGTCAAATAATACACACTGTTCCCTTCATCCACTTAACCATTTTCTGTGCCGCTTATCCTCATTAGGGTCGCGGAGATGTTGGAGCCCATACCAGCTATCTTCGGGCAGTGGTCAGGGGACACCCTAAACTAGTTGCCAGCCGGTCGCAGGAAACACAGAGACAGACCACCAACTTGGGCATTAAAAACTAGGGACAATTTGAACCCACCAATTAACCTGACATGCATGTTTTTGGAATGTGAGAGGAAACCGAAGTGCCCAGAGGAAACCCACGGAGGCACGGGGAGAACATGCAAACTCCACACAGGGAGGCTGCGGTAGCTGGAATCAAACCCTGGACCTCTGGACTGTGGGGCTGCATGCCCACTACCCAGCCGCTGTGCCACCTGTGCCCTTTAAAATAGCTGCCACAAACAGCTAATACAGTAAAACAGAAACATAATACTTAATACAAGCAATGGAACAAGTCAGTTTTGTGTGTATGTGTTTTTTGCACCGCTATTAGCATTAGCATTCACAACCAGGAATAAACTGGAATGTTGAGCTCCTCTCAGGTCAGGGCTGCACACAGATGCTGTGGCTTCAAAGCAGTTTCCAATATTATTTTTGAACTGGAATTAACTCTGCTGCCCTCTGATGGACAAAATAAGGAGCGCAGCTGTTGTCAGGTTTAGATGAAACTGCTCAAAGTCATCGGTAAGGTCAAACGCTAACAGCTAATGCTAACAGCTAGCACCTGCAGGGAAAAGGCCGAGTCGGCGGTGATAATGACGGCGGACATAAAAGACAAGATGAAGAATGAGAAACCTCCTCAAAAGCGTCCCACCTACCCACTCTTGTCAATGTTTACCTGGGAATCGAGAGAACACGGAAAACCTCTTAAGAGAGAGGCGTCTCGGAGGGGGGGAAGCCACTGACGGGGACAGAGGGGGGGTCACTGCTAGGTGGGGAGGCAGGAAGGGGGGAGAGAAAAATAAAAACAGGATTTATTTTGTGTGTGTGTTTTTTTTTCCACCGGCAGACTTCTTTAGGAAGCCGCACAAGACACTTGATGAGCTTTATCACAATCCTGCCACCTTTGAACTGCCGAGGCTATTTTAAGAAGAGGATTTAGAAAGGCTCTCCGGTCGTCGATGGAAGGGATAGCGCGTCAACGCACACACGACAGAAGGTGTTTGATGCTTAAGTACTTTGTAATAATAACGTATTTTTCTCCCAAAATCCTTCACTCGATAAACGCCAATTCATACTCGTCAAAGTAAGCCAAATTGCTCTCCTTCTTAATGATTGCAATTCCCCTCATTAAGCGATAATAAACCTTAAAAACACAACGCGGCACCCATTTATTCATAGCAATACAGACTAAGTAGAATACCACGTCAATATTAGCAATCTCCGATGACTTTGTCTTCTATCAATGGCTGGGATTATATGAATAAGAGCTAAACTGGGCAAGACGAGATCGGTCTAACCAAATTATACATACGTTTTAACATGAGAAGGCATCGAGCACAAACACATAAAGATCTGAACAATGGCACATGTATAAAGACAACAAAGACGGGCATACTACAACAAATATATGTTTATATATTTTTTTTAAAAGTCATTTTCTGGGGGGGTGTTTATAGGTATTTTTTAACACAGAGGTGTCAAACTCATTATCTAAGGGGCCACATGGTAGAAAAAAACAAAATCTCGCGGTCCGTAATAGCAAGGGGGGAGAGAGAGAAAGAGCGAGAGAGAGAGAGAAAGAGTGAAACAGACAAAGAAACAGAGAGGAACAGAGAAAATCAGAGAGAGAGAAATGTGAGGGAAAAAAAGAGAGTGAAAGAACGAAAACGAGAAAAAAGGAGACGGGGAGAGGGGAGAGACAGAAAAAGATAGAAATAAATAAAGTGAAATAGAACAAGAGAGAAATGTAGAGAAAGAGAGAATGAGAAAGAGAGAGAGAAAGTGAGAGAAGGAAACTAGAAAACAAGACACAACCTAAAGAAACAAAGAACAGACAGGAAAAAAAAGACAGAAAGTAAAGAAAAACAGAAAAAAATGAACAAAAGAAAGAAAGAAAGAGAGTGAGAGACAAAAGAGAGAAAGAAAGAGAGCAAAAATAAGAGAAATTATTTAGAGAGTGACAGAATGAGAAAAGAAAAGAAAGAGGGACAGAAAAAAAGGAGAGGGACAGAGAAAAAAAGAGGGGAGAGAAGGAGAGAGTCAGAAAGTGAAAGAGAAGAAAGAAAAAAAAAGATAGCATTAGAAAAAGACACAGAGAAAGAGAAAGGAAGAGAAAAAAACGGAAAGAGAGAAGAGAGTAAGAAATACAGCACCAGTTGTTTTGCGTGTGGCCCCTGAACTTGGCAACATCCAGTGGACATACTTAAACGTTCGGCACATTTTTCTGTTGCGCTTGGCTGAGCATTGTGTCACGGGCCAGATTCGATCCTTTAGCGGGCATAATCTGGCCGCAGGCTGCATGTTTGACACCACTGTTATACCAGATCAAATACATTTTCATCATTGATGATGAGGCGGGTGTGATGTAAATGTAAGATAGTCTCTCCACATATTAGCAATAGTTTGTCGTTTTTGCTTGTTTGTTAGTGTGTTTCTTACCCAGCGATGGTGTGCTGAGGGCCATGATGCCGTAGTAGGAGAAAGGGCCAGTCTCAAACTTCATGTTTTCGTTCCCTGCCTCCACCTCCACTCTCCCCTGTAACACAAACACGCTGTTAGGTTTACTATCCCAATGGAGTCATTCCATTGACAGGATGCGTTTCGTAGCATCGAGAACAGTGGGAAGGAACCTATGGCTCATAAACCAGTCATGGCTCTTTTCATGAGTACATATGGCTCAGAGATAAAATGCTACTCGCGCAAATGGCATCTGAAACGTTTCAATTATAAGCTCAGAGTCGAGTTTGGTACATGCATAGTTGAAGCAACAGTGATAATAAAAGCTGGTCCTCTATATAAAGGGCACAGTCTCAACTACAGTTCAAGGTGTTATACCAACAGACCCCGATTTGGCAGTATGTCGCTAAGGAATCTTTTATTTGGAAACTCATGAAATAATGTATGTTCACTTTATAATACAAAAAAAAACCACTATAAACTGTAAACACCCAAAAACGCACAAAGTGATATCACGTGTGTGGTCACGGTTTTATTTTATTCTAGGATGAAAATGGTGATTGTAAGAAAATGACTGTTTCAGATACAGTTCGAACGCCAATGCAGACCTCCAAAAAGATGAAAAAGGAAGAGTTTAGTCGAGCGCATCTAAGAATTTCACATACTTGCATGTGCAACAAAAGAAGCTGCAATGAAGATTTTAGCTGGAAGATGGCGTCAGCAAGTAGAATATTTTAAAAATACATACACCTCCATTTTCTTCTCTGAAGTCTTAATAATGGCATAGGAAATTGTGTTATTAGTTAATGAAGTGTTGTATTTGGTTAATATTGACTTTTGCTTTTAAAGGTGGTGTCCGAAACTTGAAATTTTGATGCCGCCATCTACTGGCCTAAAGTCATGATTGCAGCCTCGGGCAGCTCATTCCTGAAGTATTAGTAAACTCTCATTTTTCATATTTTGGGGGGTTTGGGTTGGCGTTTGGGCTGTATTTGAAACTGAGCTTTTCTTACCTCTACCGTTTTCAACTCAACTCCAATTTATTTGTAAACCCTTTTAAAACAGCCACAGCTGGAGACAAAGTGCTGTACCCAAGTAAATATAGTTAACAAAAACCTTAAATGGACCATAAACATTCATTATAATAACAATAAAATAACAAAACAGGAAAAAAAATATCATGTTGGATCAAAAGCCAAGGGAAAAATGGGTATTAAAACTAGTTTTAAAAGTGGACAGTGATACTGATACGCAAGGGCAGAATGATCCACAGTTTGGGAGCGGCAACAGAAAAGGCTCAATCCCCTCTGAGCTGGTTCTTAGATCTTGGTACCTCCAGCAGCAGCCGATCGGCAGACCTGACAGCAGCATGACAGTGAAGCGGGTCACTGAGGTAAGGAGGGGCAGGGACATTTAAATTTTTAAAAACAATAAATAATCTTAAAATGAACCCTGAAATGCACGGGCAGCCATCGAAGGAAGCTAGAACCGGTGTAATGTGCTCCTTCTTACGTGTGTCAGTTATAAGTTATATTGTGCAGAAGTCTGGGGCAATAATTACAAAAGTTCACTACAGCCCCTTTTTATCCTCTGAAAACGTGCAATTAGAACCATAGACGGTAGGATATCGAGATCATACTAATATTTTATTCCTGCAGTCCAAATTATTAAAATTAGATGATTTGGTATAATGTTTCACTGCACAACTGCTATTTAAGGTCAACTAAAACATAGTGCCAGAAAAAAATCCGTAAATGATTCATTCGGAAAGAGGAAACTTATAATTTAAGGGGCTGTAGTGAAATAATAATCCCAAAGGTGAGAACAACCAGGAAAAGTATGTTTGTGTCTGTGTGTGGAGTCAAGCTTTGGAACGAATTGCAAGACGAGATCAAACGGTGTCCAACTATTCACTTGTTCAGGTTTAGATACAAAGGAACATTCCTGGCGGAATACAGAGATGAGGAGAGTGGGATATGAGTGGTGCGGGAGATAGGGAATAGTGCGTCAACTTAACTTTGTGTTTTTGTTGCTATTCTTATATAAAAACTTATGATTAAAATTATTACATTTGTTGTCATTGTTATATCATTGGTATATTTGGTGGGGAAGATGAAGAGGTAGGCAATATAAGCATTTGTTCTTACTACCCCTTTTCGAACATATTATGTAACGTTATTTTGTTGTTGAGTTATTGTTTTTGTTCTGTTTTTATTTTGATGTTCGAATAAAGTTTTCATTCATTCATAAGTCGAGCACCAGCATTTTAGACCCGCTTTAGGTGTGAGATGAAAGATGGCTGATTCCAAGAGATAACGCATTGCAGTAGTCCAGCCGAGATGTGAAGAAGACATGAATCACTATCTCAAAATGCTGACATGTGAGAAAGGGCTTCACTCTTGCAAACTGCCATAGATCGAAGAAGCTTGACTTCACTAATGCACTTATTTGTTAATTTAGATCAGAATAAGTGTCCATCTTAAACCCCAGGTTAAGAACAGTTGCTTTCACATACACTGCCAAAGGGCCCAAGTCAATAGGTACACCTGAGGACCGAAGACAATCACCTTAGTTTTCTTTTCATATACAGGACTGTCTCAGAAAATTAGAATATTGTGATAAAGTTCTTTATTTTCTGTAATGCAATTAAAAAAACAAAAATGTCATACATTCTGGATTCATTACACATCAACTGAACTATTTCAAGCCTTTTATTATTTTAATATTGCTGAATTTGGCTTACAGCTTAAGAAAACTCAAAAATCCTATCTCAAAATATTAGAATATCATGAAAAAGTATACAAGTAGGCTATTCAACTAATCACCTGAATCATCTAATTAACTCGAAACACCTTGCGAGGGTTTCCTGAGCCTTAAAAACACTCAGCTTGGTTCAGTAAACTAAATCACAAGTATGGGGAAGACTGCTGATCTGTCTGCTGTCCAGAGGACCATCATTGATACCCTCCTGATGGAGGGTAAGACACAAAAAGAAATTTCTCAAAGAGCAGGCTGTTCACAGAGTGCAGTTTCAAAGCATATCCACAAAAAGTCTGTTGGAAGGGAAAAATGTGGCCGGAAACGCTGCACAACCAAGAGAGATGACCGCAGCCTTAACAAAATTGTGAAGAAGAGCCGCTTCCAGAATTTGAGGGAGCTTCAAAGACAGTGGGCTGAAGCTGGAGTCCAGGTATCAAAAGCCACAGTTCACAGACGTGTCCGGGAAATGGGCTACAATAGCCGTATTCCCATGGTCAAGCCACTTCTGAACTCAAGACAACGGAAGAAGCGTCTGACTTGGGCTATGGAGAAGAAGCACTGGACAGTTGCAGAGTAGTCCAAAGTCCTCTTTTCAGACGAAAGCAAGTTTTGCATTTCATTTGGAAGTCAAGGCGCCAGAGTCTGGAGAAAGGCTGGAGAGGAGCAAAATCCAAGTTGCTTGAAATCCAGTGTGAAGTTCCCACAGTCAGCAATGGTTTGGGGAGCCATGTCAGCTGCTGGTGTTGGTCCACTGTGTTTCATCAAGTCCAGAGTAAATGCAACTGTGTACCAAGAGATTTTAGAGCACTACATACTTCCATCTGCTGAAAAGCTCTATGGAGATGAGGATTTCATTTTCCAGCATGATCTGGCACCTGCCCACAGTGCCAAAACCACCAGTAACTGGTGCACTGACCATGGCATCACTGTCCTTGATTGGCCTGCTAATTCCCCTGACCTGAACCCCATCGCAAATTTGTGGGGTATAGTTAAGAAGAAGATGAAAGACTCCAGACCTACAAATGCAAATGAGCTGGAAGCCGCTATCGAAGCATCCTGGGCATCAATAACACCTCAGCAATGCCACAGGCTGATTGCCTCCATGCCACACCGGATTGATGCAGTAATCCGTGCAAAAGGATTCCCAACCAAGTACTGAGTGCATCAATGGACATTTTCAAATGTTTGATTTAGTTTTGCTGTTATAAAATTATTTTTTACTTGGTCTGAGGAAGTATTCTAATATTTTGAGATAGGATTTTTGAGTTTTTTTCAGCTGGAAGCCAAAATCAGCAATATTCAAATAATAAAAGGCTTGAAATAGTTCAGTTGATGTGTAATGAATCCAGAATGTATGACATTTTTGTTTTTTTAATTGCATTACAGAAAATAAAGAACTTTATCACAATATTCTAATTTTCTGAGACAGTCCTGTAAGTTTAAAAAGTTTAGGGCAATCCTGGCTTTAATGTAATAAAGACAGGCAAGTGGCAGCATAGCAGCGCAGTGGTTAGCTCATGTGCGGCACAGTTCTGAGGTCATGAGATTGAACCTCCCTGTGTGGAGTTTGCACATTCTCCCCGTGCTAGCGTGGCTTTTCTCCAGGCATTCTGGTTTCCTCCCACATTCCAAAAACATGCATGTTAGGCTAATTGACCGGTCCAAATTGTCACTAGGTGTGAATGAGCGAGTGAATTGTCTGTCCCTGTGTGCCCTGCGACTATCTGGCAACCAGTTCAGGGTGTCCCCTGCCTACTGCCCGAAAATAGCTGAGATAGGCTCGAGCACCCCCGCGACCCTACTGAGGATAAGCGGTGCAGATAATGAATGGATGGAAGACAGGAAAGTAAGTGTTTAATAGATGGTACATCTTTCTTAAGCCAACAACAAGCTAAGAATAAAAAGAGATACCATGCTCTCTGAGAATAATAATAATAATAATAATTTCCTTTGTATTGTCATTCTTTGTAACAATGTACACAGAACGAAATGGAATGGAGCCAAGTGGGAGTAAATACAAAGAGCAAAGGTCCTAGAATTGAGCCCTGTGCAACCTAAGATAGAGGAGCGAAGTAAGATCCAAAACCAGCAAGGCTTACACCAATAGTCCTTCCCGTAAGAGAAGACTTAAACCTATATAAAATGCTATCACAAATGTCCACTAGATGCTGCAGCCTGGATAAGAAAATGTTGTGGTCCACCACGTTGAAGGCAGCAGTGAGGTCCAGCAGGACTAGGATCACAAAATCTCCTGAGTCGGTAGCCAGGAGGATATCATTAAAAACCATTAGGAGTGCCCACTCCGTTCTATGTAGAGACTCAAACCTGATTGGAAAACCTCCAGAACATCATGCTCATGGTAAAGGACTTCAGTTGAGCATACACAATTTTCCACCTGGAGATGGACCTATAAGTTAGCGAAAACAGTATTGTCCAGGCCACGTTTGTTAAAGAAGTGGTTTAACTACCGCATGTTTAAAACTACACCAGAAGAAAGACTGCTGTCAAAATGGCCAGTATTGACTGCCAGATACTGGGAAAAACCTCTTTTGAAAAATGGGAAAGGTTATTAATTACGAGGAGAGGGGCAAGCACATCTCCTAAAAATGTCCGAGGCTCAAACATATCAAACATGGCTGTGCAATCAACAACAACGCAGGGGTCAGTGGCAGGAGCATGAAATAACTCTTCAGGGGACATTATATATTCATTCGCTTGAGTTCTGAGCATTTCAAAATCAATTTGATGAAATGGTCAATTTCTCAACAAATATCAAATAAAATATAAAAAGTACAAGTCTGCACATATATTTGATAAATTATATAAATCTTATTTCCTTATATATTGCCGAGGTGTCAGATTCCAAACTGTATGAAATCAATCTTGTTTCCCCTCCCAGTCTGGCCTATATGCCAATTTTTTTGACCTCATATGACCCACGACTCCAAAAGTTTGCCCTCTCCTGCTCTAAAACCACATAAGACTAACACAATGTCCTAATAAGGACTACTGGTCCTCAGGATAATAGTAAACATCCAGAATAGGTTTCTAAGAATGTAACAAATACGAGTACACAAACACACCTTTAAAAGCTCTACCGCATACACCCGCACGCTCTCCAGTGACACACACAGTATGAATATTGTATCAGGGACTGTGGTGTGTCCTTACGAAAGTCAACCCGAGCTTCATTCTTTTTTCTAATTGAGATCATGAAATCCAAAGCAAGTACCTTGTTACAGTGTATTTCTTTCATGAATCTGGACTTTAATTGAGTGAATTTGTTAAAAAAAAACCTCAATTTCCTTATTATTAAATTCAATTTACATTTTTTTTAAATTGTGTTTACATTGCATGCACCTTTTTGCCTTGATTGAATTTTCCTGCTCCAGAAATGAGTCATGTAGGAACCACATAGCAACTAGTCATAATACGCCTTGCGGTTGCTCGCCCAATCAGAACACAGTTTTGGCTAGCAAGTAGCAATTCTATGTTAACCCATGTACACTTTATTCGTTTATAAAAGGTATTGACAAGGGTGATTAATTATGTAATACACACTTTTTGTTAACTGTTAAAGGGACACTATGTAATATTTGATCACTAGATGTCACTGTTTTGTGTAGTGCAAATGAAAACGAGTACTATAGAGCAAAATGCAAACTGACC